>NW_028227259.1:22440000-22820000 GCF_978045245.1 Mus caroli
GGACTGCATTTCAAATTTCCCTATCACTGCTCTGGAATACTTTAAAAGGAACCACTGCAGAGAAAAAGTAAGCTCAATCTTTGTTGGCAAGTCTATACACTCATACTGATGCCCTTGCTTTCGTAAGATGATTATCTTCAGGGAAAATCAGCTTCTTAGGCTAGGTATGTTTTCTTTCTTGAGTAATTATAACACACATTGTCATTCTAGAAAATTTCAAAAAAAATAGTCACAAAGAAATAAAGATAGATATCTTTATCCCACAATTTAGAAACAATGAACACTTTTAGTCTGCTTTCCAGTATATTTAATGCCAATTGGAGGAGCAGAGTGTAAGTTACAGGTCTAGGGAGAACAATTTTTAAACTATGTAGATGTTTAGTTATAGCCTTGAGAGGGCCCACTCATATTCTTCTTGTGTCTGTGTCCTGTATAGGGATATAGCATGGGGAAATGCCATATTTTTCTGATACTGCATGCATTGCTGGGGTGAGAATGTACCAAAGCCCTAAAAGATAACACTCAAAACTTGTAAGATGGTATTTATAACTCATGTTGAATCCACACATAACAAGTTATCTCTATTTTTAATCCCTTTTAAAAATTGATGATTAGTACTTGAGACCAAAGCATCCTATTGACATTAGGATATTTTTTTTAAGACATCCATGAAGTAATGTAGTGTTGATATGCCAAAACAGAAATGGACAGTTCAAGTCCATACTAAGTACCAATTACGTGAAGGCAAGAATTGTCTCTTCATGAGTGAATGTATCCCACCCAGTATTATTTGGTACCCAACTGGTTCTCTCAAATTATAGTAACAAATCAGGATTTAGAGTTGGCGTAGGGAACTGTAACATATGACTCCTGGCTTAGGAAGTCTGTCAGTAGTCCTCACACTCACTAGGCATGACTCAGGTTGACTGGAGTGGGAAGACATAGATGCAGGTTGTACACAAGAGACTGCTTTTGTAGTTAATGAATACTCTGATAACAATTCATGTGGTGCACACATTTGTATGTCCTTTGAGCACCACCTGTCTTTGTCAACAGTTTTGCATTCTTTGTCCTTTTTAAGTTTCTGTCCATCATAGTAAACCATTAACAGTGATTTAATACAAAACAAAACAAAATTGATTTAATACAAAACAAAACAAAAAAACAAAAAAGACAGAAAGCAAAACAAACAAAAAACCCCTGATCTTTGACACCCCGCCCCCAAATACCTAAAATGGGCAGATGGTTCAATCACCAAAGTGTTGTTGTGAACACTTAACACCCCAATCCTCCATAAAACCACTGGGCACAATAGAACAAGTTTATAATCTCGGTATTGTGGAGATTGAGACGGGAGAATCCCCGAGATTGGTGGTCAGCCTAACTGATGTGCTTCAGACCATTGAGAAGCCCTGTCTCAAAGGAGCTGTTCCTAAAACTGACACCCAAGGCTGTCCTCAACCTTCCACAGTTATGGGCACACTGATAACATGAACTTACCTACGCAAGTGTATTGTAATACACACATGCGTACATACACATATGCACTCTTTTTTTGGTTTTTGTTTCAGTTTTAGAGTCAGGGTTTCTGCATGTGACTTTGGCTGTCCTGGAACTCACTTTCTAGACCAGGCTGGCCTTGAACTCACAGAGATCCTCCTGCCTCTGCCTCCAGTGGGTTGGGATCAAAGGTGTGAGCCATTACTGCCCAGCCATACTCTTTTTAAAAGACAATGAACACTAAAGCTATTTAAAATTCTGCCAAATAAGAATACTTGGACAATTTCTAGAAGGGCTATATACTGCCTTAGCGGCTCAATCTTGGCAAAGTCTCTCAAGTTTACTGGCTGATAGGGAATATGGCCATGTAGGCAATGGTCCTAGTTGATGGGAAAAGCAGTACAGCAGACAAAGGGCTGCTGTTTGTGCTTAGCCTGTGTGGGTATCTTGTATATTTGAAACCTCCATAAAGCCAGCCTTGTGTTGTTTGGTGCCATCTTAGTTTTGTGGTTAGATCATATAGCTATGGATATGGGCTAATGATATGGTTGGTTACCTAGTGTCAAACATTTACTCTCTGTTTGAACAAACTGTAGAACCAGAAGACTAATACCTACTTAAAAATAGTTGGCTTTAATGTGCTCCAGAATTCTGGCTGTGTACTGTGGTCATATTGTGATATTCCAGAAGCCATGTGAAGGAAGCATCTGCTGGGCCACACTGCTATAACCTGTTCCACTTATTAGAGGGCTCTTGTGCTCTGGAATTTAAAAGAGACATCTAGATATATCCTATATCTAATACGTAGGAGGAGCTGGGGCATTAATCTGTCCTGCATACACCAGCCTACTATAGATCGGGGCTTAGCAGACTTCTATATAAAGATCAGAGGAAATTAGTTTCATCCTTGCCAATTGTTCTCTTCATTGCCATAGCTACTCAGTTGTGTTGCTGTAGAAGGTAAATAGCCATAAACAGTGTATAAGCAAATGGGCATAGTTTCCTTCTCTGCAGCTGGACAGTTACACAGGGTAGGATAGAATGGAGTGCTCAGTTTCCCATCTGGACGTCTTTCCCGAGCTATGGTTCTCGCCGGCAAGAACACACTTGGACAACAAGATTCTTCTGCAGCAAAAGCTTTATTGCTTCTTCAAGAGGGAAGGCCCAGACCCCGGAAAATGGCGTTGCTAATATAGCCCTCAGCCATGGCGTTTCAGCACCTGATGTGGTGTGTCAGCTCCTGATTTGTTGCTCGCCCATCACCCCATTACTATGCCCCGAGATGGGCAGTGACTAGGTGTGAGTTCACTCTCGCACCTGCGTACAAGGCTTATTTACTAGTTAGGCACAGCGGAGGCCAGCGCCATCTTATAATGGCGATTGCTCGCGGCAAGGCTCTCCACAGACGTCTGCATGGCCATGACTCAGAAAGGAATCAGTAAAGCAAGGAGCTTTGCTCTTAAAAATGTGTAGTCTGTGGCAAGAAAGGCTGACTTAGGACCAAGGAAGACAGGATGTCATGCTTATACATGCATGATGCTTCAGTTGTGAGCACACTCGTGGCTGCTGTGTGAGAACTTACACGTGCTGTCCACACCCTTTCTAGTTTGCTTGTTTTCTCAGCACCTAAGCACATACCTTTGCAATGAAATACTCATTAAATATACTGAATTACTTTTCTGGGCCCATAGTTACCTGCCTAAGTATGACTTTAGTGCCTTTGTCCATTTTATTGATTACATGAAAGCTACATGTTCCTCTAACTTTCAGAGAACTAAAAATAATCCTCCTTCCCCTACATGGCCTAAGTTAGAACTGGGTCCTTCACCAGCGTTCATACTTATGAGCTTACAAGCCCAAAACACTTATCAAGAGTGGACATCAGATAACTTTCTCAGTATGCTACTTGGGGTGGCAGATTATAGGAATGAGATCGACTTCCCAGAGATGCTGAACCATGTGCTTATTTAAAAAAAAACAAAAGTCATCTCTCCCTCTTTCCATTTATATACACAAGCATAGCCAAGGACATTGAAACAGGCCTTTTTTAAATAGGCTGAATTTAAGGCACAAGACGGTAGCTGAAATGAGTAGTTTTGTACTCACAGTAGAAATGCTTATAAAGGACACTTAAATTACCTTCTGAAAAATGGAAACCATTACATTACTATTTGTAGCTAACAGTTATTAAACATAGTGTCTGGCGTGTACAATAGCAATTGAATTTAAAATTAACTATCCTGAAATATGTTAACGAGAATGAGATCCAGGCATAGTGGTATGTGCCTGTAGACCCATTGCTCAGGAGCCTGAGGTGGAGAATCACTTGAGATCAAGAGTTTGAGTGTGACTCTACAACATAGCAAGGTCTTGATTCAAAACTTAAAAAAAAAAAAGGAAGTTTCTTGAGAAACAATATAACTTATAGGTCTGTAGGATTAAATTCAGGTCATCAATTTAGACATCTTTATCTCTGAATTATCTTGCTACCTTTAAAGTTATTTTCATTCTTAAATTTGTAATGTAAGAAGATCCCACAAAACATCTTAATATTTATTTTTAATTAGGAGTATGAGCATTTGTCTGTGTGGGAGTAAGGGTTCACATGAGTCTAGTTGCCCATGGTGGTCAAAAGAGGGTATCAGATACTGTATTAGGGTTGCCACACTCCTGGTACCAAAAGCTGTATTGTTCAGGGTTCTCTAAAGCACTGGTTCTCAGCCTTCCCAATGCTGCAACCCTTTATACACAGTTTCTCATGTTGTGGTAACCTCCAACCATGAATATATTTTCACTGCTACTTTATAACTGTGATTTTGCCGTTATGAATTATAATGTAAGTATCTGTGTTTTCTGATGGTCTTAGGTGACCCCTGTGAAAGGGCCATTCGATAGACACCCCCTAAAAGGGATATTGGCCCAGAGATTGGGAACTGATGCTCTAGAGGAACAGAATTGATAGAGTGGGAGCGTGTGTGTGTGTGTGTGAAGGGGATATATTAGAATGGCTTACAAGCTGTATCCTAATAGTGGCTGTTTAACAATGGAAGGTCCAAGAATCGAGGAATTGTTCAGTCCATGAGGCTGGGTATTTCAGCTGGTCTCTAGTATAGACCAGGATCCTGAAGAAGTAGGCTCTTCAGCCAGAGAAGGAATGGACAAGTCAGAAAGAGCAAGCAGGCAAAGAGACCAAGTGCCCTTGTTCTATGTTCTTTTTATAGGCTACCGGAAGAAGGTGTGTCCCAGATAAAAAGGTAGATCTTCCAACCTCATAGGATCTGGATTAAAAGTGGGATTTCCCACTTCACGTTTTTTATTTAAGAAAAAATTCCTCACAGGTGTATCCAGCCACTTGAGTTTATAATTGCAAATGTAGTCAAGTTGATAATCAAGAGTAGCCATCACAGATACCCTGGAACTCAAGTTACAAGCAGCTGGGAGCCACCTGACGTTGGTGCTGGCAAGCTAACTCAAGAAGTATGTGCTCTTAACCACTAAGCCATTTCCCCAGCTCCGACCCCCTGAGTGGCTATTTTTAATTTAAGACTGGCAGGTGTTGGAGATCATCTAAAGGAACAAGTGACCAATCTTTCAGCCTGACTTTAGTTGAAGCTCATAGAAGCATAGTTACTGATACCTTACAGTTTCAGAGTGTTTCCCACATAGCTTTCAGTAACTTATATGAAGAGTGAGGAGACCTTGGCTGAGTTTGTATTTCTCTGCTCTGTGGTGGATTTGTGCAACAGATGAGAATCATGTAAGTTACCTTGGGTTTTTTTGTTGTTGTTGTTGTTTTTTTAAATGTGTATCATTAAGAGTTTAAAGTCCCTTCAAACCCTTTCCTAGGAGTTCAGAACAGAATAGAAATTCTTAGGGTATATTCTAATCTAATAAAAGTCTGACATAACCGATGCTTACAAGATATAAATACCAACTTGATATTCTTATAGGGACCGCAACAGTAACATTCACACAGAGTGCCTTACTCAGTGAGTCTGGGAATCGCTGGATCTGTTGCCTGATCTTGATTGCTTTTTAGCTATCTTGGAAAGCAGTAGGAACACAGTGTCAGTATGGTATACTGTGGGAGTTCACCCAAAGACTCTCACTCACAAAGACCTCAGAGACCGTGATCGCTGCAAACTGCAAGAGGTTTATTGATCCAACGCATTGGGACACCCCCCTCCCCCAGGATGCAGGCAAGAGGAGAGACCCCCGAAAGAACAAAGAACACACTTTTTATACCTTGTAAGGGGCAGATTTAGGCAACACGGCTAGCTGGCTTATTCTAGTTGATGTAGCAAGTAACCCTTCCAGGCATTGGTTGGTTTGCAAGGGGTGACTATCTTTGGCCTGGTCTCTCACTCCACCTGCCCTTATGGTTTTTCTCAGCATTGTGTAGTCGGCCAGCTTTCTTATCTGGCTCTGTACCTGATCTGCTAGTATAGTTTGGAAAGTCCCTTCAGAGGGGGAGGGGACTGGGTGGTCTTGAATTTATTTTGGATTCTACAATACCTTTAGGGACTTCCCCATGCATACACATGCTCGGTGGATAGAAGCATCCCCGGATGCCACAAAACATAGAAAATGGTAAACCAGACTTAGACAAGTATCGTGTTTTCTCATATGTGGATTCTTCTTTTTTTAATGACATGAAATTAGAAGAGAAAAGGACCCAAAGGAAATGGGAAGACTAGAGTAATTGGGGACATAGACATAGTCAAGAACTTTATAGGCACGTGAGAAAATGACACAATGAACCCCATTGTTTTCAACATTTAATATATGCTAAAAAGGAAAAACAAAACATCCTGCAAAGCTGTCACTACATAAGAAAAGGGTTGAGGGTTGGCTAGAGGTCAGCTAGTTACCTGGGCCAGGAACAGAGCTGGTGTAGGGACAGAGTGACACATTAGGTGGTTAGGTCTAGTTTGTTTTGCAGCTGCCAGTGGAGTGAAAGCAGATGTAGCCAGTGTACACACTAGAATATGTTGCCATCTGCCAGTAAGGCTTTATTACAATGAAATTGAGAATTTAAAGTCAAAATGATACAGAATTTTATTCAGCACACCACCTTCAATCTCCTTTTACATTAAAAAAAAACATAACATTATAGTCGTTTCAGTGTAAACAGAGACTTGCTTACCCTCCTCCTAGGCCTGCCAAAGTGGTGATGGTTACTCATCACACCTTAGTAACTTGTTAGCTCCTCTCATTCTTGTTCTTCCAGTGTCTTATTTGATATTGAGTTAGCCATTATTTTGAAATCATGGAACTTTGAGTGTAAGTTAAATTTCTATTCAACAATTATGTTCATGTCTGGTCTGCTAATTGGTGGGTAAGTTTGTTTTATGCATGATTAAATAGGTTTTAAACTGATTGTTCTTGTTATAATTGGAGTGGAAATAATAAGACAGAAGAAAAAGCACATACAAAAACAAACAAACAAAGGCATCTTTTGATGGGCAGTGGTGGCACACGCCTTTAATCCCAACACTTAGGGAGGCAGAGGCAGGTGGATCTCTGAGTTCAAGGGCTGCCTAGTCTACAGAAAGAGTTCTAGGACAGTCAGGGCTATGCAAAGAAACCCTGTCTTGAAGAAGGAAAAAAAGGAAAATGAGTGGATGAATGAAAGGAAGGAAGAAAAAAGGGAAAGGAAAGGAAAAGAAAAGGAAAGAAAAAGTAAAGGAGAGAGGGAAAGAATGAATATAAGAAGCAGATTTAAGGAATTAGTTGGTTTTAAGGAGCTGGTTGGTGCTTGTAATCATTGCAGAAAACAGCTACTTGAAGCACTTAATATTGTCTAAAGAGTCTGCGCTCACATGCACATACCCACATACAGACACAAACACATAAACATAATTAAAAACAATAAAAAAGTACTTTTAAAATAGCAATGGTTTTATTTATTTTAGAGTTATTATCTTCAAGCTTTAATGACAGAGAAGACAGAGTAGTGGTAGTCTATTCAGACGTACACGCCTGTCTCAAAGCCATGGGGCATCCGGTCATGTTTTCTCCACCTCAACTAGCCAACGCTCTGGAGAAATCACTCAGCTTAAACTGGGTACTAGATATGCAGTCTAGGAAACAAAAGCCCATTCTCTTTGTATTTTCTTTATCTGTACGTTGTCCTTTATGCTTTCTGTTTCTGAAAGCTTCTTGCCCTTCCTTTCAGGATTACAGTTGGACAGACATTCGCTGCCCCTTTGAAAAACGAAGAGATGCAGCATGTGTGTTTTGGGACAATGTAGTATACATTTTGGGAGGTTCTCAGCTTTTCCCCATAAAGCGAATGGATTGCTACAATGTTGTAAAGGATAGCTGGTATTCCAAACTGGGTCCTCCAACACCTCGAGACAGCCTTGCTGCCTGTGCAGCAGAAGGCAAAATTTATACATCTGGAGGTTCAGAAGTAGGTAAGACCCTGTTGATATTTTTGTTTAACAGAAGTATTTTAATCCAAGTTTCTTGACAATCATAGTTTTCAAAAATTGGGAAAATTTGTCCCAATACTTCAGCAATTTAAGTGTACGTCTGTTAACATTTTAGAACCTGTTTCCTTATAAGTTTTCCTTTGTCCTTTAAGTTATTAATCGACAAGAGTGCCAGCACTGGGACTAGAGAGATGGCTCAATGATTAAAACCTTGTACTGCTGCTCCAGAGGACATAAGGTGATCTTACAGCCACCTGTAACTCCAGCTCTGAGAGACATTCAGTACCTCTGGTCCCTGGACACCTGCATGGATATTCATATACTCATACACAGAATTTAAAGTAACAGAAAATTAGAATGCCATTTTTCTAGATGAATTGCTTTTTTACTATGGTGAACTGATGGTTGACAGTGTTTGAATTTTACTTGTTTTGAGTAGGTGATGTTATTTCCTTTGAAAGTTTTAGAATTTTATTTATTCACTGACCCATTTTAGAACATGTTATTTGGAGGATGTTTTAGCTAGAGTTTCCATTGCTGTGAAGAGACACCATAACCAAGGCAATTCTTACAAAGGAAAACATTTAATTGGGGCTGGCTTATAGGTTCAAAGGCTGTCCATTGTCATCATGGTGGGAAGCATGGCAGCCTGCAGGCAGACATGGTGCTGGAGAAGGAGCTGAGAGTTCTACATCCTTTTTTTAATTTTCTTTTTTTTTTTTTTGGTTTTGTTTTTTTGTTTTTGTTTGTTTTTCGAGACAGGGTTTCTCTGTATAGCCCTGGCTGTCCTGGAACTCACTCTGTAGACCAGGCTGGCCTCGAACTCAGAAATCCACCTGCCTCTGCCTCTCAGGTGCTGGGATTAAAGGCATACACCACCACGCCCGGCTTCATCCTTTTTTTAAAAAATATACTTCCTAATTTTTTTTTTTTTTGCAGTTTGATTTGAGAACTTTATTTTTTTAATTTATTTTATTTATTTTTTAATTGAACTATTTTTTTATTCAACACAAAAAATATTTTTATGCCAATCATAACAATGGTGGAAATGTTATTAAGACATAATAATAGATAAAATAGATAAAATAAAATAGATAAAATGTTTGTTTGTTTTGTTTTTAGTAAAGCTTTAAAATCTTGGCTCTTACTGTGGTACAAACCCAGAATAAGAATAATTTTTTGTTTGTTTGTTTGTTTGTTTTTGTTTTCCGAGACAGGGTTTCTCTTTATAGCCCTGGCTGTCCTGGAACTCACTTTGTAGACCAGGCTGGCCTCGAACTCAGAAATCCACCTGCTCTGCCTCCCGAGTGCTGGGATTAAAGGCGTGAGCCACCGCACCTGGCTATAAGAACAATTTTTAGACATTGGAGTTCATTGTAATAAGGCTGTACTTCAATGTCCCTCACATCACCAAAGGATTTTACCTCCATAGTAGCTAAGCTAAGAGTTGACAGTTCTGCCTCGCCAAGGAATGAATTGTAGGCACGATTATTTGGATGCAGATTTCCTGCTATGATCAAAGCTATTTGGCTTGAGTCATTGTCACCATTCTCAGCCCACAGGAAACAGGTTAGATTCATTTAAGAAATGATGCATGTATTAAGATGGTCTAACCATGAAGTCATTCATCAACTGTTTCAATGAACAATGGTTCTGCTTGGAGGGTGGTACAGACATTAGGTGAGGGTAAGACTCTGGTTCGTTGGCTGTGATGATTTTGAAAAGCATTCATCTCAGAATAAGAGTAACTTATAAAGTCCTCTTCAAAATTGATACAATAATTATAAATATCAAGCAATGCATTCAGTCTCACTCTTTGTTGTTCTCTTACAAGCCACCTCCCAAATTAATTGCCTACATTTCTTTTGGCTATATAAATAATTTTGAAATATGTAAGCTGTCCTGAAACCATAGTATAGTGTAAAAACATCAAATAGACAGTCCTACTAATAGAGAGGCTGAGATAGGAGAAGCATGATTTTAAGACCATTATGTGGCACACAGCAAGACACTGTCATGTACAAACAAGCAGAAAGTTTATATGGATTGTACAATATTGGACCTATTTCTCTAATTACCAAATTAGAGAGACCACTGGGTGGCAGCCAACAAATCTCTAATTCCTCATATTTTTGAATTTCAATTGATTAGGATATGTTGGCAATATTAATTTTCATATTAAGATATTAAGGAAAAGTGATTGTTACTGTTATTTTTGTTGTTAGAGGTGGAATTTTGTTTGTGTAGGTTTATTGAAAGATTGCTTCTTGCTTTTTCTAGCGTGTTGGTGTTTTCCATCTATTATCCTTTGTAGGGCTGGATTTGTGGAAAGATACTGTGTAAATTCGGTTTTGTCATGGAATATCTTGTTTTCTCTATGTTAATTGAGAGTTTTGCTGGGTATAGTAGCCTGAGCTGGCATTTGTGTTCTCTTAGGCTCTGTAGGACATCTGTCCAGGATCTTCTGGCTTTTATAGTCTGTCGTGAGAAGTCTGGTATAATTCTGATAGGCCTGCCTTTATATGTTATTTGACCTTTTTCCCTTACTGCTTTTAAAATTCTTCCTTTGTTTATTGCATTTGGTTTTTTGATTATTATGTGACGGGAGGAATTTCTTTTCTGGTCCAAACTATTTGGAGTTCTATAGGCTTATTGTATGTTTATGGGTATCTCTTTCTTTAGGTTAGGGAAGTTTTCTTCCACAATTTTGTTGAAGATATTTACTGGCCCTTTAAGTTGGGAATCTTCACTCTCTTCTAGACCTATTATCCTTAGTTTTGGTCTTCTCATTGTGTCTTGGATTTTCTGGATATTTTGGGTTAGGAGCTTTTTGCTTTTTGCAATTTTCTTATACTGTTGTGTCAATGATTTCTATGGTATCTCCTGCACCTAAGTTTTCTATCTCCTGTATTCTGTTGGTGATGCTTACATCTGACTCTTGATCTCTTTCCTAGGTTTTCTAATTCCAGGGTTGACTCCCTTTGTGATTTCTTTATTATTTCTAGTTCCATTTTTAGAGCCTGGATGGTTTTGTTCATTTCCTTTGCCTGTTTGATTGTGTTTTCCTGTAATTCTTTACGTGTTTCCTCTTCAAGGATTTCTACCTGTTCTCCTGTATTTCTTTAAGGGAGTCATTTATGTCCTTCTTAAAGTTTTCTGTCATGATCATCATCATGAGATGTGATTTTAAATCAGAGTCTTGCTTTTCTGGTGTGATGGTATATCCAGGACTTGCTATGGTGGGAGAATTGGGTTCTGATGATACCAAGTAAACTTGGTTTCTGTTGCTTATGTTCTTATGCTTGCCTCCCACAATCTGGTTACCTCTAGTGCTACCTGCCCTGACTATGTCTGATTGGAGCTTGTCCTTCCTGTGATCCTGGTTGTGTCAGAACTCCTCAAAGTCAAGCTGTCTCTGTGATTCTGGGATCCTGTGATCCTGAGATTCTGGGTATGTTAGGGCGCCTGGGAGTGGAGCTTCCTCTGTGTGTTGTGGGACTGGCTGCAGACTTTGTACCCAAGGTCTGCTCAGGGCACCAGCCCAGACTGGAAGGAAACCATGCCACTGGTCTGGTGTCCTGTGTGCCTGGGTCCCACTGGTCCAGTTACTCCCAGTGCTGGGACAGATGTTGTGTCCTCCTCACCTCTGATCCTATGACCCTGTGAGTGTTAGAGCACTTGGGAGTGGAGCTTCCCCTGCATGTTGTGGGACTGGCTGTGGAGTTTGTGCCCAAGGTCTGCTCAGGCCACCCTCCTAATTTTTTAAAAAAGATTTATTTATTTATTTTCTATATGGGAGTACTCTGTCATTCTCTTCAATTATATCCCATTACAGATGGTTGTAAGCCACTATGTAGTTGCTGGGAATTGAACTCACAACCTCTGGAAGAGCATCAGTCAGTGCTTTTAACCTCTGAGTCATCTCTCCAGCCCCAAGAGTTCTACATCGTGATCCACAGGCAGCAAGTAAGAGGCTGTGCTTGAGCATTTAAGACCTCAAAGCCTGCCTCCACAGTGACACAGCTTCTCTTACAAGGCCACACTGCCTAATAGTGCCACTCCCTATGACCAAGCATTCAAACACATGTATCTATGGGGGCCAAATCTATTCAAACCACCACTGGGGGAAGGAGAGAAGGAGGGGAAACTACATTCAGAATATAATATATAAATAATAATAATAATAATAATAATAATAATAATAAAGGAACAAGTGCTCTTTGTTCTTCTTTCTACTCTTTTTGATAAGAGTCTTACTTCATAGACCAGGGTGTCTTAAACTCAGCATTTGCCTGTCTCAGCCTCCTGAGTGCTACAATCATGTATATGAGCCATGATACTCAAGGACAATTGGTCTCATTTGCTTTTTAAAAAGTAAACATAGGAGCTGGTTGGTTGGCTGACTGGCTGGCTGGTTGGTTAATTTGGAAATTGGATCTCATGTAGCCCAGGCTATCTTCCTACTTACATTGTAGCTATGGATGATCTTGAACTTCCAGTGTCCCAAATGCTTTGACTACAAGCTTGTGCTACCATTATCATTGGTTTGCAGTGTTAAGTGTGAAACCTAGGATTTTGTGCCTAATAGACATGTGCTCTACCAACTAAGATACATCCCTGTTCCCTGCTTTAAATTTTGTTTTCATGGATCAATGTAGGGTATGGGTATAAGTATAAATACCTGTCTAATAATTTTTTAGAGTCAGTATTTTTTCTTTTCCTAAGTACAGCCTAGGATTAATAGAGTTTAAAGATTAATAGACTAGCATATAATAGTTTTTTTATGCTTTCCTCTTTTCATGTAATTTTTCAAGTAATTTCTTTACTTACAATACTGAACTTAAAAAAAAACAACAACAACAAACAACAACAACAACAAAAACCTAGGGAGACCCTAAGGCATGGGATTTAAGTATTTTTCTTTGTGCCTTATATTAATTAGCCCATAGAACATTTTGACACAGCATGCTTATCTGTTGTAAATTTTTTATTTCTTGTTTTTCTAAGTTTTTACCTCCTGCTACATATGAAATGAGGATAAGAAAAAACAGGATTTTTCTAAATGTAACTTAAAAAACAATCTTTTACTATTTTTAAAAGCATTCTTATCATATAATATATCATATAGTATATTTCAAATATACCTAAAGCCAATAGAAACAACTGTTCTGTTGATAACTTCATTTCTTTAACACTTACTGAGTTAGGGTTTTAACTTAAAACAGGATATTTGGATTTGGGTTTTTTGTTTTGTTTTGTTTTGAGTTTGTTAGTATATTGTTTTGTTTTTGTTGTTTGTTTTTTCTCTAGGATTTTTTATTACTTTATTATGTGTATGAGTGTTTTGCCTGTATGTATGATGGTGTACCATATGCATGCCTAGTGCCCGCAGAGACCAGAAGCTGGTATCAGATCCCTAGCACTAGCGTTACAGATGGTTATTAGCTGCCATGTGGGTGCTGGGAACTGAACCCAAGTCTTCTGCAACAGGAGACTGTGCTCTTAACTATTAAGCCATCTAGCCAGCCCCTTAAATAGTGTATTTTTAGTATCTGCTAAATACTGTTTCCCACTAAATTTTCCAAGTTTAAATATTTATTTAAAAGTATCAGCCAGGAGTGATGATGCACACACACCTTTAGTCACAGCACTTGGGAAGCAGGAGCAGGTAGAGTTCTATGAGTCTGAAGCCAGCCTGGTCTACAGAGCAAGTTCCAGGCCAGTCAGCGCTATATAGCAAAGCCCTTTCTCTTAACAAACAAACTGAAAGTTATCGCTAGTCATGACTAGTGCTTCTTTTACTTGTTATTCTCAATGATCTTCACTTCTCAGCTTAAAATTAGGTGAAAGTGTTACATGATTTTTGAAACATTTAATTGGGGCTGGCTTACAGTTTCAGGGGTTTAGCAGCAGATATGCTGCTGAGAGTTCTACATCTTGATCCTCAGGCAGCAGGAGGAGACTGTCACATTGGGTGTAGCATTGATCTCAAAGCTTTCCCCCATAGTGACACACTTCCTCCAATAAGGCCACACCTCCTAATAGGGCCACTTCCTACGCCCAAATATTCAAACACATGCACCTGTGGGGGCTGTTCCTATTTACCCTTCCATGTTTACTAGTTTCCTAGTGTATCACATTTGAGCCTGCAATGTCTAATTGTAAATTAAGTATATTGCATTGGAAATAAAGTAATCCAGCCCCTTTGTTTTACTAATTTTTTCAGATGGAAATTTTATGTGTATTTGTGGCTCCCAAATTTTAAAGCCTGTCTTTTCCGCCCAATTCTCTTTATATATAAAAATCATATCCTATGTCTTTATTTAAATGTAAAACAGTGAAGTAAATGCATATTAATTTAGAAATACTTCCTGTGAGCTTGCCAGAATCTTAGAGACAGTTACAGAACTTGCAGCAGTATGACTAGGGTCTAACCTGTTTCCCCCTCATTCGCTGGTGTATTGAGAGCCCCATAGCCTGGTACTGATTTAGGTGAGAGTGATTCGGGCTCTGCCTTCTCACATCTCACACCTCACTGTGGGGAAAAGAATCTTTCAGGCAAAGGGTGTTGAATGAATAGAGGTAATGTTGTCTTACGCATCTATACTCTGTGGTCTGAATTCCTATGGTTATTGTCCAACGAGGTCTGAAATAATGCGTCTAGAAGGAGACTGCAGTCACAGTGAGGTATAATTATATCTATCCTCTCTAGACTGTAGCTGAGTGCCAGGTATGGAGTCTCTCAGAAACCTGTCCATGGTGATTTCAAATGAACTCAATGAACGAGGATCAAAGAAGCAAACAGGCAGAAAAGAGAAAGCCGTCCATCCAAGCTGCCTTCAGCTTCACACTGAGCAGCTGCCAGTGGAGTTATTTCTGGGCCTGCCATTGCTAGTTGTTTAAACGTGGATTTAAAATGTAGCAGAATGTGATGCTTCAGAGTTGGGAGGTCTTAGGTTTGAAGCATAGTTAGTACATACTCCATTTTATCCCATAAAAAAATGTGGAACTTCATAGAGTAAGTTCTGATTTGTGAGTGAAAACTATGTAAAACTAGATAAAGAAAAATCACTTTCTTTCTAACAGTATTTTATATTAACATTTTTCCATATTGCCTTACAAGAGAACTAAGGTAGAAATTTTTCATATAAAGTGTTCTAGACAATTTTCAAAATCCATAGAATATTATTAAATATTTAGGAACATACATATATCATGTTTTTAATCATTTGCCATTATATCAAATCAAGGGAGATAAGAAAATTTTACTTTCTTTCAAGAAGACAGGAAATAGTCTACTGTCAGGCATCACTTCCTGTTCAATAGTAGTAAGCTAACATAAAGTCAATTTAAGTCTTCCTCTAAGTTAGAATCAAACCAAAGAAGAAATTTCTGAGCCAGGCATGGTGGCACACACCTTTAGTCCTAGCACTTGGGAGGCAGAAGCAGGCTGATCTCTGAGTTCAAGCCAGCCTAGTGTACAGAGTGAGTTCCAGGACAGCCAGGGCTACACAGAGAAACTGTGTCTCAAAAACAAAAATAACCAACGACAACAATAGCAAAAGAAAACCTGAGAAATTATTATATAACTCAGTGCTAGTAACTGTGCATGGTGATATATATCTTTAATCCCAGCATTGAGGCAGAGGCAGGCATATTTCTATAAATTCAAGGCTGAATTCAGCCCTATTTTGAGTGCTATGACACAAGAACTGAAAGTCAGCACCTACATATTAAGGTCCATGACAGCCAAGGTTACCTAGTGGGACCCGTCTCAAAGAAAAGAAAGAATTAGATAAAAGTTCCTCAGGACAAGAAGCACTTGCTCTTTAATGAGGTTATTTCTAAATGATCACTGAGTTCCTATAGTTTGCACAGTTGCAAAATATAGTGAATATGTGTTTGCTCTTAAAATGCATACTTAGTGTACAGACAGAAATACACCTTGATACTTTGATGTTGTATTCAAGTAAGGACCAAGATGACTTTAGGACCCATCTGCACATTGTCTCATTAATAAACAGGGTACTAGATATATAATAAATCTGCCCCAAAGATCTTTTTATAATGCCTTCCAAGATCCATACAAGATTACTAGCTTTTTAAAAAATACTATTGTGATAAATAGAAAAAATGTTGTCTACAAACCTCAATTCTTCCCTCTTTTCATTTAGCTGTACAGTGATTTCAGTTCAAACGACTCCAAACCAAGTATGAAGAGTAGTAGGAAGGGCCCTTTCTTCGCAGGGTGGGTGTTGAAACAGGGTCCCACTATATACCCCAGACTGGCCTCAGTCACAGTCTTCATGCCCAGCCTCTTACTTTGAGTCCTTTTCTTTTACAGGAAACTCGGCCCTGTATTTGTTTGAATGCTATGATACAAGGACTGAGAGTTGGCACACGAAGCCCAGCATGCTGACTCAGCGCTGCAGCCATGGGATGGTGGAGGCCAATGGCCTCATCTATGTTTGTGGTGGAAGCTTAGGAAACAATGTTTCTGGGAGAGTGCTTAGTTCCTGCGAAGTGTATGATCCTGCCACAGAAACGTATGTATCTATTTAAAATGATTCAGTCAGTGCCATTGCATCCCATAAGGTCACTGAGTAAAGATGCAGAAAGGTAGAAGGAACCCAACAGAGGTGGAATTCTTGTTTTCAGAATAGCCATACACTTAACTAGCCTGAAATTTTAGGAAATAACTTGGCCTTGTCATACATGGGAGCCCCTCTCTTTCTGGTCCTGCTTTTGCAGTAAATATGAATGAGATACACACAATTGGTCCATCAGACTCATAAAATATTGTTGTTTGAGAGGCCAAGAAATGTAGGAAAGAAGGGGAGAAAACTTAGAATACTTTTGTCGTTAAGTAGCAATATTACAAAGTGGTTCTTGTCATTACATTTCACTAGTTGTGTCTTGGGGATCATATCTCCCAATAAAACCTATGCTCAAAATAAACACTAGCATTTTAATTGGGAAACTGTGATCTCCTCTTCATCCTCCTCGTCCTCTTCTTCACTATTGCTTTCAATTCTAAAAAACAACATTTATGAAATGTGTCTTAGGTTTTCTATTGTTGTGCCATGACCATGGCAACTCTTACAAGGAAATATTTAATTGGGGCTGACTTACAGTTCAGAGGCTTAGTCCATTGTCATCATGGCAGGAAGAATGGTGGCATGCAAACAGACATGGTGCTGGAGAGGTACCTGAGAGCCCTACATAGAGATTGGCAAGCAGCAGGAAGAGCAAGTGACACTAGGCCACTTTTAAGCTGTCAGATTTCAGAATGTATGTACATGAAAACAAGAATTTTATCTACTTTTAAGCTGTCAGGTTTCAGAATGTATGTACATGAAAACAAGAATTTTATCTACTTTTAAGCTGTCAGGTTTCAGAATGTATGTACATGAAGGCATGAACTTTATATTATTGACATATTTAAAAAAAGAAAGAATGTAAACAGAATTTTCCAAGCCGTATATTTTTTTAATACATGGGGGCAGCTTACTATATAGAAGCAGTAAAGAAACCATACTTATTGTTCCCATTTTCAAGCTACAATATTGTTATTTTACTTGGGTAAGCACACACATAAATGTGTGTGTGTGCGTGTGTGTGTGTGTGTGTGTTCCTTGTAAAACAGGGCCATACTGACATCTATAGTAGTAGCTATTGAAAAACAAAACAAACCGTGTATTTATATTCCTTCTATGGGTATATCATGTATTCTTGTCACTTGAGCGTCAGAGGTAGGAGGAGCATCACAAGTGGAGGCCAGTGTCATATACATGACAAGTTCTGGATCGCTGGTTACACAGAGAGGCCCTGGCTCAGAAGACAGAAGAGCATGTGATTGACGCTTTACATTCTTCCTCTTCACTCCTGTTGCCATTTCAAGAATTATTGGAAACTATGGAAAATGGATTTCTTCAAAAGACATAAATTGTTTCCTCCTGTTTTTCTCATTAAAGTCCCCAATTTACCTTACCTATAAAACTATTTAAAGCCCCTTGAGGTTTGTTTACATGTATGTACATACACGTGTGAGCACGTATGAAGCATGGCAGGCAGGAAGCCTTTCACTCCTTGTAAATGAGCGCACCAAAACCTTCTTTTCTTCCAGATGGACTGAGCTGTGTTCAATGATTGAGCCCAGGAAGAATCATGGGCTGGTGTTTGTGAAGGACAAGATCTTTGCTGTCGGTGGTCAGAATGGTTTAGGTATATGCTGTTAACTTACTTTTCAGTTTCTCTGGGTTTGCTGATAAGTTCTTAAATTACTGGAACATTTTTTAAAATTGAATCAACACAGCATTATGTTTAAGTGCTAACAAAACTTTATGAAATGTCAAGTGACTGTGACTACCTCAGACAAGTCTGTGCTTTCTCATGTGCCCATAGGGAGTCCTGTCACATGTGCCTGAGAAACAGTGAGCAGTTGAGATGTTTGACTACTAAACCATCTTAGCTTTCAGCACTTTAGATACTGCTTGGATGCAGCTTTGCTTTTCAAGATTGACCTTCTCACGTTCCTACGTAATGCTAATAATGATCTTAACTAGTTAAATTGTGCAATAGAGGAACTGAATCGAGACTAGTACTTCATTTTTCAGGTTTTTCTAAGTGTTAAGTAAAACAATAACTTCTTTTCTGTTACTCTCATTCACTGGTATTTTTCATAAATTGCTAAAAGATAGAAAAACATTTGAAATAATTTATAATCAAAGCAAATCACTGATACTTTTCAGTTTTCTTTTCCAGGATAGAACATTTGTAGGAAATGTGTAGGGTTTATTTTATTGTTGTTGTTGTTTTTACTTTGTAGAAAAAAATGTTTCTGAAAATTTCTCAAGAATAAATATTTAGGTAGTGGGCATGTGGGTAATGATCATAAAGCTTTTATATCCTTTCTATGTGTTTAACAATTTTATTTTGAAACTAAAATATAAAACTTTTAAAAACTATGAAGAGATCCAACAATTATTAATACAATAAAGTTCTCATGTTGTTCTTTTGAAGGTGGTCTGGACAATGTGGAATATTACGATATCAAGTTAAATGAATGGAAGATGGTATCACCGATGCCATGGAGGGGTGTCACAGTGAAGTGTGCAGCAGTTGGCTCTGTCATCTATGTCCTGGCAGGTTTTCAGGGTGTAGGCAGATTGGGGCATATCCTTGAGTATAATACTGAAACAGATAAGTGGATCGCCAACTCAAAAGTCCGGGCTTTCCCAGTCACAAGTTGTCTAATTTGTGTTGTTGATACTTGTGGAGCAAATGAAGAGACCCTCGAAACATGAATGGTGAATGGACTTCCACTCGTCTGAAACTTAGAGATATGGCCACCAGTGGTTTATTCCAAGAGATCAGTTATGAAGTTCTGATCTGGTATTTTGATAAAGTAAGATTCCAATAAGATAACAGTTTATATTATCTGGACCTCCTTACTTAATTCAAAGATCATATTTTATTTGGCCATCCAAGAACCTATCAGCCAGAAAATGTGGAAAGTTACAAGCACTTCTTTAAAACGTGAATTGCAAATATGTAACTGATTGTGGCAGAGTGGGGCATGCTCATCAGAGAAGGAGCCCCAGCTTAGCTCTAGATTCTATTTTCCTAATTGTGTAAGTGCTGTGTAGTTAGGGCTGTTTGTTTCTGTTTGGTCAAGAGCTAAGTAGTCGTATGAATTACAGTTGGAGATGGTAAACTCTGATAGAGTAACTGTAATAGTGTTATGTATTTTGCTTGTCTTCATTTATTTCATTTAGTGCCAAATACTCCATTTTAAAGTAAGCAAGAGTGGCTCAAACATACACACTTTCTCACAAAACTTCACAGATTTTTGGGACTTAACTGTACCCAGTTACTCATGAAATAATATATTCAGTCCAATTAAATGAAATATTATACATTTCTGTATAAAATATTAAGCTTAGCACCCATCGTTAATTCATATGGTTTTACTCAGTAGTGTAAAAAGCGCTCTATGTCCTCATTCTCTATGTGAGAGCCAATCAGTAGGAACGATTGACCAACAGAAGAAAAGCTGTTGGAAGAAATTTCTAGATTCCTAGAAAAGCACTGATAATTGTAGCCCAGTAGCATATGGATTTTAAAAAATATGGTTTTCTTTTCTCCTAGCAGAACATGTTAGAGGTAACTGAGTTCTCTCTAAGTTTTGTAATAATTGGCATCAAGTATATCACTATTCGTTGCTTTTCTGTGGACAACAAGTTACCAAACGGCCTATTAATTTTTCCCAGTAATGTTTTACCCTTTGACTATGTATGAAATGTGCCATGTTAAACTGTCAATCAATGTTTTTATCTGATATTAAATATTTTTAACTTAAATAGATTTGCTTTGTTTATTCATTCTACGTGTGTTCATTAATATTTCTTAAATTTGTGAAAGTTTCCATTTAAAATTTTTCTCTGAATGGAAGATAGAACAGACTCTAAAATGTTTAAATTAATAGTGAAGTTGAAAAATGACAGGATTTATCTGTCAAGTTCTTATGTATAGACAGCTTTATTGAGATGTAATTCATAAGCATACAGTTCACCCTTTTAAACTGTACTATTTTAGTGGCTTTTAGTATGTTTATATGCGGGGCTGGTGAGATGGCTCAGCAGTTAAGAGCACTGACTGCTCTTCCAAAGGTCCTGAGTTCAATTCCCAGCAACCATATGGTGGCTCACAACCATCCGTAACAAGATCTGACGCCCTCTTCTGGTGTGTCTGAAGACAACTACAGTGTACTTACATATAATAAATAAATAAATCTTTTTTTAAAAAAGTATGCTTATATGCACTGTGTACAGTCATCATTGTATTTTTTCAAATGTTTTCATAACTCCTCCGAAAGAAGCCCTGTACTTACTACGCTCCCTGTTTCCCATGTGTTAGCTTTCTAGACTGCTACAAACTACTGCTTGCTTAATGGATTAAACCAACCAATATATTTTCACTGTTTAGGAGGCCAGATGTCTCAAATCTGGCTTTTGGAGGATTGGGCAAAACCACCACACACCTCATTCCCACCCCACCCCTGCTGCTGGTTGCCAGTAGTCCTTGACATTACTTCTTAGTTTATTCCTAGAGCTGCACTGCAGTCTTACACCTTGATCTTCTCATGGTCATTTTTTTCTCTTGTGTAACTATCTTCACTTAGTTCTTTTATAAATAGCATTTATTTGAACCATTCCTTTTTTTACTTACATATGAATGAATGTATACCATCTGTGTGCCTGGTGCCCACAGAAGTCAGAAAATGGGGTCAGATACCCTGACTCTGGTTGTGAACCACCACGTGGGTTCTGGAAACTGAACCCACGTCCTTAGAAGAACAGCTAGTGCCCTTAACCTTGGAGCCATCCCCAGCTGGCCTGGAGTTAAGATACCCACCCTCTGCTTTCTAAATGCTGTGACTAAAGGTATGCACCACCACATCAGAAGGATTCTAGTACTTTGTCTTAAACCACTTACATCTGCAAAGATCCTGTTTGCAAGTAAAAATGCATTCTGGAGTTCTGGATAGATAGGAATTTTGTGAGGAACACTATTTAACCCGGTACACTCTTACAAACTCCAGCCTTAGGCAACCTCCACCTCTAGACTGTACAATGATCTTTTATTCACTTGATGTAATTGTCACCTCAGGCTCACTGCCTCTGTCTGCTAACCTAGGCCAGGTCCTGGAAGCTTCTAGCCTCCATACAATCTTATCTAGGCCTAGAATGTTTTCATCCTCTGAGATTTCCTGCTGAACAAGCTCACCCTTTCTAGCTCTTTCTATACTCTGGCTGGTTCAACTTATCTGTTCTGGCTCAAACTGATTCAATCTGGCTTCTCAGTCTCTGACTGTTGTAAACATTTTTATGTAAGATGTTGAAATTTGCACTATTTTAAAATGTGACTATTTGAGCTGGGCAGTGGTGGCACATGCCTTTAATCCCAGCACTTGGGAGGCAGAGGCAGGCAGATTTCTGAGTTTGAGGCCAGCCTGGCCTACAGAGTGAGTTCCAGGACAGCTAGGGCTACACAGAGAAACCCTGTCTCAAAAAACAAAACAAACAAACAAAAAAATGTGGCTATTTGAAGCTGGAGAGCTGGCACTGTATCTTGCAGAAGGACCTGGGTGTGGTCCTTTGCATCCACTCGGAGGCTCACAATCATCTACAACTCTAGTTTTGGGGGATTCAGTGCCCTCTTTCTAGCTACCTCAAGTACCAGGCACACAATGAAGCACATGCATACATGCAGGAAAACATGAGAAAAATTGTTAACGTAGCTAAATTTTCTGGTGACAAAATACTCATTTATTACACTGTAATTACACTGATAGAGCAGTTATCCCTGTAGAATAGGCAGCACTGTTAAAATATTTTGAATATATTAGCTGTTCTTTTTAGGCTGCTAATTAACTAGAACACATCATAACTTTTTATAAAGCTTTCAATAAAGTTCCTTTACTCCTAATAACCTGTATCATGTTCCTAATAACACAGCTTCCTCCAACCCAGAACGATCATTCACAGTTCTAAAGGATAATGGGTAAAAGTAAACTATTCAAAGTATACTACTTCATATACAAATTGCTTTGTATTCAAATTTCTTTGTATATAAAGTACATTCCATTACTTTTTCAAAAAGTTCCTTTCCTATAATGTACTCTGCTTTCATTTCAGTTGATACTGGATTTGTCAGTGTTCTGTTCTTTGAAGTGCTTTATTTTGATAATACATGGGTTTTACTTTTGAGAATCACAATTTGAGTATGAATGTTTAGTAGGCAAAACTTGTTCCATACTGTATTAGTCAGGGTTCTTTAGAGTCACAGAACTTATGGATAGTCTCTATATAGTAAAAGAATTTATTGATGACTTACAGTCGGCAGCCCAATTCCCAACAATGGTTCAGTCACAGCTGTGAATGGAAGTCCAAGGATCTAGCAGTTACTCAGTCTCACACGGCAAGCAGGCGAAGGAGCAAGAGCTAGACTCCCTTCTTCCAATGTCCTTATATTGTCTCCAGCAGAAGGTGTAGCCCAGATTAAAGGTGTGTTCCACCACACCTTTAATCCCAGATGAAAGGTGTAGCCCAGATTAAATCTCCTTAAACTAGGAGATTTAATCTTCTGGAATCCATAGCCACTATGTCTCAAGATCTCCATACCAAGATCCAGATAAGGATCTCCAAGCCTCCAGATAAGGGTCACTGGTGAGCCTTCCAATTCTGGATTGTAGTTCATTCCAAATATAGTCAAGTTGACAACAAAGAATAGCCACTACAATCCACCCCTTGTCAACTTGACACAAATAATATCCCATGTTTACATGAAACAATAACAAGGTTGTGAATACGCCTAACATGATATAACTATCCCTTGTACAATCGCAAACGCATTTGTAAATTTACAATGGGGCATTCATATTACTTTATAATCCTCGTTTCTGCAACTGGTTACGTGGCCTTAATTGATATTTATAACTACCTTCCTCTACTACCCATTCTGTATTTCCTTCACCTTCGGCCAGCACCTCAGCAGGTCTTGGCTCTTTTCCTGGAGGATTGACCCATACCTTCATTCCTGATGGGTCTGCGTCCTTTGTCATCCTGCTTGGATTAGGCTGTTGTAGTTTCCCATTGACTTTAATCACAGGACATGGTAGTACTAGGAGACGCCCTAAGGGATCTCCTACACTCCAGACATAATCTTGCTTACCTCCATTGTGAAGAGGTAATCCAATTTCCCCATGGTAATCTGGATCTATCACTCCTCCTAACACGGTTATTCCTTTTTTAGCCTGTTGGTTTAAGGGCATTAGAAGCCCAAAATGACCAGGGGGAAGTCTGAGCTTCCAATTCAATGGAATGTTTGTTGTAGCTCCTGGTAGGAGCACTCCCCTCTCTGGAGCTAAAACTTCTAAGCCAGCAGAACCTAGAGTTATGGGGACAGGAAGCAAAAATTTTCCTAGAGGGTCATTAGGAGTGATAGTAAGTGGAACTATTCCCTTTTCCACCCCTTGATTCCTGGACCCATGAATCCTGGCTATGGGTGAAACTGTACCATATATGGAGCGCTGATTCAAAGCATATACTGCCTTCTGAAGAACTCTACCCCAGCCTTCCAAGCTGTTACCACCTAATTGGCGCTGTAACTGCGTCTTCAAAAGGCCATTCCATCTTTCTATCAGGCCAGCTGCTTCAGGATGATGGGGAATGTGGTAAGACCAGTGAATTCCATGATCGTGGGCCCACTGTCGTACTTCTCTGGCTGTGAAATGAGTTCCTTGGTCAGAAGCAATACTGTGTGGAATACCATGACGATAGATAAGGCATTCTGTCAGTCCATGAATGGTGGTTTTAGCAGAGGCCTTACGTGCAGGAAAGGCAAATCCATAACCAGAATAAGTATCTACTCCAGTAAGAACAAAACGCTGTCCTTTCCACGAAGGAAGTGGTCCAATGTAGTCAACCTGCCACCAGGTTGCTGGCTGGTCACCTCGAGGAATGGTGCCATATCTGGGGCTCAGTGTTGGTTTCTGCTGTTGGCAGATCTGGCAATCAGCAGCAGCTGTAGCCAGGTCAGCCTTGGTGAGTGGAAGCCCATGTTGCTGAGCCCAAGCATAACCTCCATCTCGACCACCATGGCCACTTTGTTCATGTGCCCATTGAGCAATGACAGGGATGGCTGGGGAGAGAGGCTGACTGTCCACAGAACGGGTCATCTTATCCACTTGATTATTGAACTCCTCCTCGGCTGAAGTCACCTTTTGGTGAGCATTTACATGGGACACAAATATCTTCACATCCTTTGCCCATTTGGAGAGATCTATCCACATACTTCTTCCCCAGATGTCTTTTTCACCAATTTTCCAATTGTGATCTTTCCAAGTCCCTGACCATCCAGCCAATCCATTGGCTACAGCCCATGAGTCAGTGAATAATCGTACATCTGGCCATTTCTTCTTGCAAACAAACTGTAATACCATGTGTACTGCCCGAAGTTCTGCCCACTGTGAAGATTTCCCTTCACCTGTGTCTTTCAGAGTTGTCCCAGAAAGGGGTTGTAATGCTGCAGCTGTCCACTTCTGGGTGGTGCCTGCATAACGTGCAGAGCCATCAGTAAACCAGGCCCTAGTCTTTTCCTCTTCAGTCAGTTGATCATAGGGAACACCCCATGAGGCTATAGGCGCATGCTTGGCAGCAGATGGCATTGTAACAGGAGTAGAAACCATAGGCATTTGAGCAACTTCTTCATGTAACTTGCTTGTGCCTTCAGGACCTGCTCTGGCCCGATCACGTATATACCACTTCCATTTGATAATAGACTGCTGCTGTGCGCGTCCCACTTTATGACTTGCAGGGTCTGATAGTACCCAGCTCATAATGGGTAATTCAGGTCGCATAGTAACTTGGTGTCCTATTGTCAAACGTTCAGTTTCCACTAAGGCCCAATAGCAGGCCAAGAGCTGTTTTTCAAAGGGAGAATAGTTGTCTGCAGATGATGGTAGAGCTTTGCTCCAAAATCCCAAAGGTCTTTTCTGTGATTCACCTACAGGGGCCTGCCAGAGGCTCCAAACAGCATCTCTATCAGCCACAGACACCTCAAGTACCATCGGGTCTGCTGGGTCATATGGTCCAAGTGGTAGAGCAGCCTGCACAGCAGCCTGGACCTATTGAAGGGCCTTCTCCTGTTCCAGGCCCCACACAAAGCTAGCGGCTTTCCGAGTCACTTGATAAATAGGCCTAAGTAACACACCCAAGTGAGGGATGTGTTGTCTCCAGAATCCAAATAGCCCCACTAAACGTTGTGCTTCTTTCTTGGTTGTAGGAGGGGCCAGGTGCAATAACTTATCTTTCACCTTAGAAGGAATATCTCTGCATGCCCCACACCACTGGACTCCTAAGAATTTCACTGAGGTAGATGGACCTTGAATTTTGGTTGGATTTATTTCCCATCCTCTGATACGCATATGTGTTACCAATGAGTCCAAAGTGGTTGCTACTTCCCGCTCACTTGGTCCAATCAGCATAATGTCATCAATATAGTGCACCAATGTGATATTTTGTGGAATATCCAAACGATCAAGATCCCTTCTAACTAAATTATGACACAGGGCAGGAGAGTTAATATATCCTTGAGGCAAAACTGTGAAGGTATACTGTTGGCCTTGCCAACTGAAAGCAAATTGCTTCTGGTGGTCCTTATGGACAGGTACTGAGAAGAAGGCATTTGCCAGATCAATAGCCGCATTCCAGGTGCCAGGAGATATGTTAATTTGCTCAAGTAACGAAACTACATCTGGTACAGCAGCTGCAATTGGAGTTACTACCTGATTTAGTTTTCGATAATCAACTGTCATTCTCCATGATCCATCTGTTTTCTGCACTGGCCAGATAGGAGAGTTAAATGGAGATGTGGTGGGAACCACCACCCCTGCATCTTTCAAGTCCTTGATAGTGGCAGTAATTTCTGCAATGCCTCCAGGAATACGATACTGTTTTTGATTCACTATTTTCTTTGGCAGAGGCAACTCTAAAGGCTTCCATTTTGCCTTTCCAACCATAATAGCCCTCACTCTACAGTTCAGGGAACCAATATGAGAATTCTGCCAGTTTCTGAGTATATCTATCCCAATTATACATTCTGGAACTGGGGAAATCACCACAGGATGTGTCCGGGGACCTACTGGACCTACTGTAAGTCGGACATCAGTCAAAACTCCATTAATCACCTGCCCTCCATAGGCCCCTACTTTAACTGGAGGGCCACAATGTTTCTTGGGATCTCCTGGGATCAGTGTCAACTCGGAACCAGTATCCAGCAGACCCCAAAAAGTCTGATTATTTCCTTTTCCCCAGTGTACAGTTACCCTCGTAAAAGGCCGTAGGTCCCTCTGGGGAAGAACTGGAGAAAGGGTAACAGCAAAACCTTTGGGTGTCTTATCAGGATCCTTCCTCAGGGGAACCTGGCCACCCCTTCATTCAAGGGGTTCCGGATCTGCAAACTGGCTCAAGTCTGGGAATTGATTCACTGGCCGAGATTGCTGTTTACCACGAACTACTGTAGCCTTTCTTTCATTTGTTTGAGAATTTTTTTGCTTATACAGATCAAATAAATATGCAGTAGGCTTCTTATGTATTTCATTCCTGGAAACACCATGATTGACTAGCCAGTACCAAAGGTCCAAGCGAGTCATGCCATTATAAATTTCACCTCTCCTGTGCTGACCATTACTGGGTCTGTCATTATAAACATTCTTTTGCCTACGCTGTCCATTATAATAACTAGGATCACCTTGTCTCTGGCGATTCAATGCTGCCACCTGGCCCTTGTTACCTCGGAATCCAACTAAACCCAGTGAATTTAATTCATCTAATTGAGCAGAAGCAAGGAAAAGGGAAAGAACAAAACCCTTCAAATGTGCTGGTGCCCCTCTCACCAATTTGCGTCTTATAGAGCTGGTGAAGGGCATATCTTCTGGACCTTCCCATTGTGGACAATTAGGCTTTACACAATATATCCACTCTAGCATTGCAATTTCCCTAAGTCTTAAAATCCCTTCATCAACACTAAGCCACGGAATATCAGGCATCTCCAAGTCATTTCCTGTAGGCCATCTTTTGATAAACACCTCAGCCAACCATTCAAACAAACTTTTGACACCTTTTTTAACCATGCGAGCTTCCGTATTAAACCTAGAATCTCCACTCAGAGGGCCCATGTCAATAAACTCAGCCTGCTCTAGTTTTATGTTCCTTCCACCCTTATCCCACACCCTTAAAATCCATTCCCATACATATTCACCAGGTTTCTGCTTGAATGAATTAGCAAACTCATTAAGCTCCTTAGTAGTGTAGCGAATTTCCTCATGGACTACACTTTCTACCTCCCCTCTAGGATCCTGTTTTGCTTTGAGTCTTGTTACAGGTCTAGAAGAAACTATTGGTGGGCCTTGAGAAACATCAGTATTGAAAGTCATTGCTGGTTTATCAGACTCTGTAAAATTAATTTCCTCATGTGGGGAAGGCATTATTTCAAGGGGTGGGGCTGAGGGTACTACTTCCTCAGGTGGGGCAAACTCTTGAGAATCTGAAGATTCAAAATTCTCAGCTTCAACATGGTCTTCCCACACATCTCCGTCCCATGTTATAGGATCCCATTCTTTGCCAATTAGTGCCCTTACTTTAACTGTCGACACACTCTGAGGCTGAGACTTAAATTTTCGCTGTAGTTCAGCCAACCTTACAATGAGGGTTTCAGTTTGATTTTCTGCAACTTGAGCTCTATTGTTGCAAGAGAGAAGATTCTCTTCAAGGACACACTTAGCAACTTTTAGATCGTTTACTTGTGTCTGGAGCCTTTCGATTTTATCACACAACTCCTTCCTTTCATTCATCATTTTTTCCCCAGATACTAAGAGCAGCCAGCCAGTAAAATCATTTTCTGATTTTTTCCCCATCTTGTAGAAAGCTTTGTGCACTGAATCACCTAAATCATTAAGAAAATCAAGGGCATTAGCTTCTTTAAGTTTGAAATATAATTTCAACCATGGGTCTTCAAAATTCCCTGAGCTCCCAGGAGGGAGAGAATCTGGAGAGGTTTCAGTACTTGAAAGTGCTGGTGGCTCAACAAGCCAATTCCAGTATTTTAAAAGATTCATCCTTGTACTTCTGTTACTCTAGAACCACTCCTGGTACCAACTTCTGTATTAGTCAGGGTTCTTTAGAGTCACAGAACTTATGGATAGTCTCTATATAGTAAAAGAATTTATTGATGACTTACAGTCGGCAGCCCAATTCCCAACAATGGTTCAGTCACAGCTGTGAATGGAAGTCCAAGGATCTAGCAGTTACTCAGTCTCACACGGCAAGCAGGCGAAGGAGCAAGAGCTAGACTCCCTTCTTCCAATGTCCTTATATTGTCTCCAGCAGAAGGTGTAGCCCAGATTAAAGGTGTGTTCCACCACACCTTTAATCCCAGATGAAAGGTGTAGCCCAGATTAAATCTCCTTAAACTAGGAGATTTAATCTTCTGGAATCCATAGCCACTATGTCTCAAGATCTCCATACCAAGATCCAGATAAGGATCTCCAAGCCTCCAGATAAGGGTCACTGGTGAGCCTTCCAATTCTGGATTGTAGTTCATTCCAAATATAGTCAAGTTGACAACAAAGAATAGCCACTACACATACTATAACAGTAACTGTGGCTCTGTGGTCTAGTTTTTAAAACTTGTCATTATAGTGTCACAAAAACGTTTGAGTCATGAAGCATTTCAATACACCAATATCAAAATGTTCCATTTAATAAAGTTATTCAACTAAATCTATATTCTTTTTTTTAAATTGTTTGCATTAGGTAAAAATCCAATTTACTCCATCCAATATGGCACCAAACCAGTTCTCATTAAACTTCAGTAAACTGGTATTATGAAAGAGCATTTTGTGGGTTGTAGCATTAAACCCTGATTGATCTTTTTGAACCCCTTAATTTTTCCTCCAAAGATTTTTAAGGTTTCACTCTGATATTACCAGTCTTACTCCTTTTAAACATAACATTTGTTTGTGGGCGGGTGTGAAGTTCAAAATAGTGGCAGTTCTCACTTGGGTAAGCTGAGGCAGGAGGATGACTGAGACCAGGCTAAATTACAGCTACATATAGAGCTATCTAGATTGTGTTTCCTATTACTATGACAAACCCTGCTAAAAGCAACCTCAGAAGCATGTGTTGATTCTGGCTCACAGATTAAGGGTACAGTCTAGCACAGCTTGGACGGGATTTCAACAGGAGCATGAGACAGCTAGTCACATTGTATTTGCAGTCTAGCAACAGCAATGGATGTTCAACTTGAATTTGCCTTTTTATTCAGTGTGTGCCCACTCCTTTGAGAATGCAGCCCACATTCAGGGTACATCTTTCCAGTTCAGCCTTTCTGAAAGCATCTTCACAGACATGCTCAAAGGTGTGTATCTATGGGGATCCTAAGTCTGGACCTCCAAGTCCAGAGATTTGTGTCTATGGTGATTCTAAAAGTAATCAAGTTGACAGTATTTACCATCACAAGTGTTAGGATTACTAGTTAGAGTTTTGCTTTTGATCTCTCCATCCTCTAGCATAACCAAAATATAAACTGAGACTCAAGGTATACTTTGAGTCTGAGGAGTCTCTAAGCTGTCTTCAACTCTTAGTTTGTCCCCATTTTCCAATTTTAATTTCCAAGAGCAATTTCATTTCATTGTTATATAATGTACTTGTTTTATACTGATACAGGGTCCTGCATGAGAACTGTAAAGTTAATAAGTGAAACGTAGTGGGTGTACGGTTTTGATCTTAGCACTGAGGTAGGTGGATTTCTGTGGGTTCGAGGCCAGCTAGGGCTCTTGAGGAAAATCGGGCTGCTTCTGTGTCGGTTTTACACTTTGTCGTTTTTCCTGATAAAATTTCAAAAGGCAACATTTACGTGAAATTTTAAGACATTACCGACTAAGAAATTAATAGATGCTTTTCGCCTGCATTGGGTCCTGTTTCCTGGTTACAGCTGGCTTTCTGTAAATCTTCTCTCTTGATAAACAGACTTTTTTCGTTGTTAAGCCCGTTTTTACCTTTTTTTTTTCCCCCTACGTAAATGTAAAGAACGAATGAGTCTCGCAAACTGTATACAGCCAACTAGAGGGCTGCTGGTTGTCTGCTACATCTGGTATCCTCTAGATTCGGGTCCGGGATCCAATGCCCGCGTCCCATTTCAGCACTCCGCTTTCTCGGGACTCCTTTACCGGAGCGCTGACAGCTCTGCTCTTCTTAAATCCCATTGGCTAAAGCCCACGCCGCTCGCCGCACACAGGTCACAGAGCCTCTGGGCGCGGGGCGATGACGTCACACTAGCCGGGCCTCGGTTGCTGGAGCCTGGGCCCTCGCCGGCTACCGAGAGCTGGGTCGAGCTGGGACGGCGCTACCATGACCATATGCCAGTTTTTCCTTCAAGGCCGGTGCCGCTTCGGAGACCGCTGCTGGAACGAGCATCCGGGCGCCCGGGGTGCGGGCGGGGCCCGGCAGCCGCCACCGCAGCAGCAGCCACCCTCAGGTGACGGTCTGGGAGCCTTGAGCCAGGGCCTCTTGCTGCAGACGCACACCTCCACCCCGGGCCCCTGCGCTGGCATGCGACGTCTCACCCCCAATAGTTTGACAAGTCGTTTCCGCTCGTCACACGTGGACAGGCGTTTGGACTTGGGTGCTCATGTCAAACACTGCGTTTTTAAATTAGAGATATCTTCATCAAAACCTCCTTTTTGGTGAATGGCAGTGGTAGGGAGAATTCACGTGGGTCCATTCAGACCCCTTTCTCTACTCTTTCCCCTTCCTTGTCCGTGATCACAAGCTCTTAAAATCTGGGCTTTAGTTAGTAGCTTCTGACACTGGGTCAAGAATCTTACAGGTTTTGTGGAAAGGGTATTCAGGGGTTAGACATTAAACCAGCACAAACAAGGTTTTAAAAGTCAGATAAATACGTTTTATTCTCTTAATTTTGGAACCTAGTTTTTGTTTGTTTTGTTTTGGTTTTGGTTTTTAGGTTTTCAGAGATCGGCTTTCTCTGTGTAAAGCCCTAGCTGTCCTGAAAAACTCTTTGTAGACCAGGCTGGCCTTGAACTCACAGAGATCCACCTGTCTCTGCCTCCTGAGTGCTGAAATTAAAGTCCTGTGCTACCACTGCCCAGTGGAACCTAGTTCGTGATGTTGTCAGTGGGTGCTTCTCTTTCCCCTTCTCTTTCAGGCTCCTCCAGCCCCCGTGTTCATGCTGGTTTCATGTTTCCAATCTTTTCGTGGAGGAGACAGATTGTATCATCTACAATGGTCTAGTGAAAGACTCCAAATTAGGAGTCAGGTTCCAATAGATACTGGTATACTGCCAGGGACTGCTGAGAGGAATGTTTGCCATTTTGTCTCTGGAAACCTACTTTAAATGTAGTAATTTGCAAGTAAATGTTCAGTAGATAGATAATTAGGTGAAAAATACAAATAAAACTTTAGAATGAAAAGAAAGAAAAAGAATGCTTTGGAATTTTAAGGCCCACATTAGGGCCTTAAATGCCTCCTTCTTTCCCTCTGCTCTGCTCCATCTTACGTAGCTTCCTGTTCCTCCTCTTGTGAGAGCTGGGCATATCCTATTCTGTCAAAATTTTCTCTGATTTGTCACTTTGTCTTGCACTCAATTAGATACCACTTTCAAACATAGCTGCTTCCTTCTACAGACTAACTTTCCTTTCGATGTCTGAGATTAAAACTGTGTACCAAAGGCATGTCTGTATTTCAGCCAGAGGAGTGCTCTATCGGTCTGTTTTTAATATATATTAAGTGATATATTTTCTAAATCCTAAGATAAATTATCTTTATCCTAGCATAAACTAGGAAGTGATAAAAACAGTATCAAAACCTGAAACAAGTCCTATTGGCTTATTATTATTTTATGAGTTGTTAGAAATCTACACTATACTTTACCTATTAGTAAGCTCTGCTATCTATATGAAGGATAGGTTGTGGGCACTGTGTCCACAGAGTAAAGACTGAGGCAAACACTTTTTAAATACCTATTTAGGGACAGAAAGTAAAATTTAACCCTTTTTACTATCCATTTTATTCATTGTTCTCTTTCATTCATTGTCTCTGTATGGCCCAGTGCAGAAGCATACACACACATTCAATGATAGGTCAAATAAGGGCCTTGACCGTGCTGGGCTCACCCCAAAGCTTTTAGAGATGTTTAGAGTATTTTTTTATTTATTCCCCCATGGTCAATTTAATAGGCTTAACACTGAACTCAACGATATATCTTTATATTTCTATGATCACATTGATCTCACTTTGTTGTTGCTTTTTGTCAGCGTGGGTTTTGGGGTTTTTATTTACTTTTTGAGATGAGACCTCACTATATAGTTCTGACTGACCTGGAACTTAGAAATCTGCCTGTCTCTCCCTCCACAGTGCTATGATTAAATTCTTACACCAACACACCTGTCCTTGATCTCATTTTTTAATATAAAGAGAACATTAAGTGACTTTTTATAACATATAACAAACTATAACTCATAAAGGGATTGCCATTCGAAACTAGTAGAAAATAGCACTGTGTATAATTTCAAGACATAATAAGATAAAATGTAATAGAGATTTTCAAGATTTGAAAAAGTTACCAATTTTCCGATTGTCTTGTTTTCTTGATTACTTTAGGGAATAACCGTCGAGGGTGGAATGCGAGCAGCCAGAGGTACTCCAACGTCATCCAGCCTTCCAGCTTCCCCAAGCCCACACCATGGGGTGGCAGCAGAGATCAGGACAAACCACCATTTGGCTCTTTTGATTCTGGGGCTTCGACCAGCAGAGGCTTTGGGTCATCTCAAAACCCTTTTGCTTCCCCTCTCTCTGATGAGCAGAAAGATGAAAAGAAACTTCTGTGAGTTAAAGTTTGTAGAAAATCAATTGCTTGGTTTCTCCAGAAGCAATTACAGTGTTTTCTTAAAAAAAAAAAAAAAAAAAAAAAAAAAAAAAAAAAAAAGAATGGTTTTGAAAATCAGAGTAAGCAAAACAAGAAAAAGAAGTCACCCGTGGCCCTGTGGCTCAGCCAGCCTGTTCACACTGTGAGCTTCTCAAACCTCGTCACTTAGTGTGCGTTCTTAGGTTTGTCTGCTCTGGTCCACTTCCTGTTGTACTAGCATATTTCAAAGGTTAGTCTTGCTTAAACTAAAGTCGGTGTGTTCTGTGCTCTTTACAGAGTATTGGGCAACTCAGAACAATCGCTATCCTCAAGGGTACTGATAATATCACATATTTTTCTTTGTAAAACCTTTATTTCAGTTTCCCTATTCGAAGTTCCATAAAGAGTGAATTTTTAGGTTTGTTTGGGGTGTATTTTTTTAAGGGGACAAGCAGGCTTTGTTTTATTTGAAAGCAGGGTCTCCCTATGTGGTCCAGGCTGGTTTGTAACGCAGGTGTCACTGCCTCTGTCTCCAGAGTGTTGTCACCTCACCAGCCATTTGTTTCTGAAATGCTGAGGACTGTGCCTAAATCTTCAAGCATCAATTGGAGTGTGTGTGTGTGTGTGTAACAAGGCAGAGTTCTATTGTGATCCTAAGTGTAATAGCATCCTTTGTGATACATATCACTTTAGTAGTTAATGGTCACATTCGATATGAAAGAAACATTAATTTAGAGTCAAATGTATCTATAATTTTGTTCAGATTTGCTGTTAAGTGCACAGATCTGAAGGCTGGAGAGGTGGCTTAGCAGTTAAGAATGTTGGCTGTCTTTCCAGGGGACCTGAGTTCAATTTCCAGTACCCACACAGCAGCTCACAACTTTCGGTAACTCCAGTTCCAAGGGATTCAACACCCTCACACAGACATACATCCAGGCAAAACACCAAGGCACATAAAACAAAAAATAAATTATTTAAAAGTGTATGTTTTAAGTACATGGACCTGTTTCCTATATTACAAAGTAGAAAATTTAAGTAAAATATATTTGAAGTCCTATAACCCACTCTTAATTTTTTTTTGTTTTGTTTTGTTTTGTTTTGTTTTGTTTTGTTTTTCGAGACAGGGTTTCTCTGTATAGCCCTGGCTGTCCTGGAACTCACTCTGTAGCCCAGGCTGGCCTCGAACTCAGAAATCCACCTGCCTCTGCCTCCCAGAGTGCTGGGATTAAAGGCGTGCGCCACCACACCCGGCTCCACTCTTAAATTTTAATGATTCTCTAGAACTTATAGTAGTACTTTTTACTGTTTCCAGTTAAAAATACTGTGCATTGTATTTAGTTCTTTAAAAATATTATATTTATGATAATTCTTAAGTATATGGATTAGTTTTTCTATGAATTCAAAAGCTAGTGCTATTAATTCTATATTATTTGTAACTACAAAATACAAGGTGTTGTTTTGGAAACAGTGTACAGCCCAGATTGACCTTAAACTCACTACCCTGCCTGGCCTCAAAATTCTCCTCAGCCACCCAGGTGCTAGAATTGCAGCTGTATTCCACCATGCTCCGGTTGTAATTCATGGTTCTGTAAACTTCTGAGGTAGAAAAGAGTCTTCAGAAAAGAAGATGGTGGTGGTGCACGCCTTTAATTCTGGCACTTCAGAAGCAGAGGCAGGTGGATCTCTGAATTGAAGCCAGCCTGGTCTACAGAGTGAGTTCCAGGACAGCCAAGGCTACAAAAAGAAACCATGTCTCAAAAAACAAAACAAAAACAAAAAAAGAAAAGAAAATTAAAAATATGTAAATTTATGTATTTACTAGAATTTAAATTTTTAGTCACTCAACCAACTTCATAAGTAACAAATTTTAACAAACAAGTTAAAAATATCCATTACTCTCATTTTTCTTTCTTTTCTTTTTTTTCCAGGGAAGGAATTGTTAAGGATGTAGAAGTTTGGGAGTCGTCAGGACAGTGGATGTTTTCTGTTTACTCACCAGTGAGAAAGAAACCCAATATTTCAGGTAACTGGGAAGCATGTGCTTGACTTGTTGGCTGGTTTTTGGTGAGGATGGAACCCAGACCAGCAAACACACTGGGCAAGAGCCCTGCCACTAGACCATGGACCCAGACCAGCAGACACGCTGGGCAAGAGCCCTGCCACTAGACCATGGACCCAGACCAGCATACATGCTAGGCAAGAGCCCTGCCACTAGACCATGGACCCAGACCAGCATACATGCTAGGCAAGAGCCCTGCCACTAGACCATGGACCCAGACCAGCAGACACGCTGGGCAAGAGCCCTGCCACTAGACCATGGACCCAGACCAGCAGACACGCTGGGCAAGAGCCCTGCCACTAGACCATGGACCCAGACCAGCATACATGCTAGGCAAGAGCCCTGCCACTAGACCATGGACCCAGACCAGCATACATGCTAGGCAAGAGCCCTGCCACTAGACCATGGACCCAGATCAGCAGACACGCTGGGCAAGAGCCCTGCCACTAGACCATGGACCCAGACCAGCATACATGCTAGGCAAGAGCCCTGCCACTAGACCATGGACCCAGACCAGCATATATGCTGGGCAAGAGCCCTGCCACTAGACTATGGAACCTAGACCAGCAGACACGCTAGGCAAGAGCCCTGCCACTAGACCATGGACCCAGACCAGCAGACACGCTGGGCAAGAGCCCTGCCACTAGACCATGGACCCAGACCAGCATACATGCTAGGCAAGAGCCCTGCCACTAGACCATGGACCCAGACCAGCAGACACGCTGGGCAAGAGCCCTGCCACTAGACCATGGACGCAACCCTGTACTTCTGTGTGTTTTTCAAATATAAAATTTCTACTGTCTAAAACTAGGCCATGCTAAATAAATTTATTCCAAACTTAGGCACAGCTAGATCTTTTTTAAAGTACCCAAATATCCCAGCTAAATGATTGAGACTAATTACATAATTACTAATTACATAATTACATTATGACTGAGAGCCATAATGTATTTCTTTTAGTTTGTATTATTTATTCTCAAGAAAGAATAGTAAAATCAGGACCTACCACAATTTTAATTCAGTCAACTAAGGAGAGGCTCTGCTTTATGGATTCCCTCTGTAAACCCTCAGGACGCCCTCAGTGCTACCTTGTGACCAGGAGAGTCCCACGCTGCCCACCATTAGAGCCCTCGCTGCTGCCTTACCTTTCCTCCTCTTCCCTCCCAAGAATCCTGCTTCTTCATAAAGCCTGTTGGAACTCTCAAGGAGCCATAGGGATGGCATCTCTTTAGAAGACTCCTTTCTTTCCATTTGGTTTTTCCCATGATCCCTATGGCTGCCAAGTTCTTCCAAGCCTCTCATGGAGAGCCTGAGTCTCTCCTGTTGAGGAGACAGCAGGCGTGGCCCAGCCCAGCCCTGAAGTCAGGGTCAGATTCCAGGAGCGCTGCTGGGCCTCACCCCTCACCTCTGGCTCACCACCACCACTCTCTTATTCAGGTAAAAACTCTTTACTGACTTTCATTTGTCCTCACCCTGATCTGCATTTGAGGGACACATAAACCGTGAGCGGTTGGGGTTCTTCCTGGAACCTTGTGTCCTGGAGGAAAGAAAACAAGAAACCATGAAAACAGACCATTTAAGATAGTGGTAGTTTCTGTAAGCTTTGTAAGCCCTAGATTGGTTTAAATATTAGTACGTAAGTACTGCCAAGTGTTAAATCTTAATTTACAAATGGACCTAAAGCCTAATGTCTTACATCTCTGGTTTACATTTCAAAATATGAAATATAGAGAGTTCTTCATAGGGTAATCATGTAAAATATAGGACATTCAGTTAAATTTAAATTTCAGATAAGAAAGTAGTATTTTCGGGCAGGAGAGATGGCTCAGCGGTTAAGAGCACCAGCTGCTCTTCCAGGGGTCCTGAGTTCAATTCCCAGCAACCAGATGGTGGCTCACAACCATCCGTAACAAGATCTGACGCCCTCTTCTGGTGTGTCTGAAGAGAGCACTGGTGTACTCACATACACAAAATAAATAAATCTTTCTTAAAAAGAAAATATTTTCAATATATATATCCTATATAATATCTGGGACATACTTAAATTTGTTTTATATTTGAAATTTTAATTTATGTAAATATCTGGGGGTTTTTGTGAGTTAAATCTGGCAACCTATCCCTGAGATATCTGTAGGAACTGGATACATTCATAAATGTTTTCATAATACTAAGACACTAATGGCCATTTTGATTGAAATGTGTAGTATTGGTATAAAAGTATTGTTGAGTAAAACTGATGGATTTAGCATAAACTGAAACAGCAACAAGCTGCTTGTAGACTATAGTCATCATGGGAAGAAGGATTTGGAATATCATTCTAACTCGAGGAGGTAAAATTATCTCTGTTCTTAATGAAATAAAAACCTCTGATTTTTACAGCCTCTTAGCCATTGACTCTGTACTTAAACTATCTCAGACAAAGCAGGGGTGCATATACTCCGTGCTTCTGCCCTGTGGTGCTCACTCGAAGGGACGTTTGTCATCAACAGATGGTATTGGAAAGAATAACAGCTCTATGGTTATTCACACTTGGCTTTGGTAGATATTTTCTGAATGAGAACAGAACAGTGAATGAGATAAACCTGTCACCTGGGCGATTGTGGCAGAGAATGACAGGGTTACTGCCAATAGTAAGACTGAAATTCCCTGGGAAAGGGTAGAATGATGGAAACCCTTTCTGTCACATGAGGACAACAGCTTCCCAGTCTTTAAAAATCTCTTCTAGTAAGGCTAGTGGTGGTGCTGGGCATGTTGGCCACGCCTTTAATCCCAGCACTCGGGAGGCAGAGGCAGGCGGATTTCTGAGTTCAAGGCCAGCCTGGTCAACAGAGTGAGTTCCAGGACAGCCAGGGCTAAACAGAGAAACTGTGTCTCGAAAAAAAAAAAGAGAGAGAGAGAAAGACAGACAGACAGACAGACAGACTAGTCATAGCATGAATATGTGTTGACTTCAGGGTTAGTTTGTGGTTTTGTTTTTGCATTCTAGAGGGCTCTGTGTCATGTATGGAAGTTCTCTAGGGCATGTTCAAGACCAAAGTGTCTTGTTACAGAATCTCGCTGGCTGAAATCCATTCTAAGCCCAAGATGAACAGACAGATGAATTGTAATCTAACTACTCAAAAAGTTCATTGGCTTTTATATCTGCTTTAAAACTGGCCTTTAAAACTCTCCCACTTGTCTGGGCATAGTGGCATGCACCTTTAATCCTAGCACTAGGGAGGCAGAGGTGGGCTGATTTCTGTAGTTAAAGGCCATCCTGGTCTACAGAGTGAGACCCTGTCTTGAAAAAAAACAAACAAAATAAAAACCTTCCACTCTCTAGCCACATTTATCTGAAAAAGCCATTGAGACTTGTTTTTCCAGTGACAAGTCTTTGGGATGTAAACAGCCAATAGCAGGATAAATAGAGAAGCACAGACAGGAACTGGCAGACAGAGCTGGTGAGAGCCACTCAGCAACTCAGAGCATGTCCTGCTGTTGCAGGGTATGTGGGTTCAGCTTCCAGCCTTCACAGTGGCTGCCTCACAACTTGCTGTAACTAGTTCCAAGGGAGCCAAAGCTGCATTCTGACCTCTACAGACATCAGTACTCCAGAACACACACACACACACACAGTTAAAACTAGTATTTAGAAAAACCAACTAAGCTAGCTGAGAAGCCAAACATTAACAAGTTCACTAATGTATGTGGATACATTTTCATTATAAAGACCTAACTTTTGTGTGATGTTGGAGCACAACTAGCGCTCTAGTACTCTAGAGGTAAAGGCAGGTGAATTTCTGTTGAGTTCCAGGCCAGCCTGGCCTACAGACTTAGTTCCAGGATAGCTAGGCCTACACATAGAAACCCTGTCTCAAAAAATAAAAAACAAACAAAAAAACCAAACTTCTCTGTAGCTAGAATATTTCTTTTGTACCATGTCCTAGTTTGCTTTTCTGTTGCTGTGATAAACACCATGACCCAGAAGCAACTTGGCAAAGACCGGGTTTATTCAGCTTACAGGCTAATGGCCGATCATTCAGGGAAGCCCATGCTGGAACCAAAGGCAAGAAGAGCTTGAAGCAGAACAGAGAAACACTGCTAGCTGGCCTACTTCCCCAGGTGTGCTCAGCTAGCTTTCTCACATAGCCCAGGTCCAGCTGCCTAGGGATGGTTTTAACCATGGTGAGCTGGGCCCCCAGCCCTCATACATCAATTAGCAATTGAGAGAACATCCCTCAGACATGCTCACAGGCCAGTCTAACAGGCAGTCCCCTCCACTGAGGTTATTCCCCAAGAAGGGAGTGCCATTGACAGCCAAGATTAGCCATTACATACTATCCTTTTAAGTACTATTTTTCCTGAGAAAATAGCTATTCAAATAATTCCGTATTCAACTTTCTGTATTCTGGGATTAGATAAGAAACTAGTTGGTCACAGCTTGAATGAGTAGAGATTGGGGTGAGTTCCATGGCAGAGTTGTTACAGTCTTATGAGACCCTTTTAAGAGCTAAGCCTTGAATGAAGGGAAAGCATCTGATATAAGAAGCTTGGAGGAAACATTCCCAGCAGTCTGACAGCTGATGCAGAGGCCTTGCGGTGAGAGCAATGAGCTTGAATAACAGAAGAAAGAAAGTAATGATACAGGGTAAAGCCAGAGCAGCAGCCAAGGGTCATATGATGTCGGCTCTCATTACATTGGATGTGCAGCTATTGAAGAGCTTCAGCAGAAGGATGTGGTCTGACTAGAAAAAGCTGATTCAGTGATGCAGGAAGGAGGGAGAATGAGCTTTTGGGAGTGGGCACAAGACAAGGAGGCAGGGAGACAAGTTAGGAAGTGATTGCTGATGACCGACTTAGAGCTATTGGCAGTGGACACAGAATCAGTCAAAGTTGAGTTCTGTTTTGAACAAGCAGGATGCTAATACTATAGATACAGAAAAACAAACAAATCCAGTATGATTCCTGAGTGCTTTTTGCACTGGAGTAAACTAAATGGTACAAGGGTTCCAAGGACATCTGTGTCAAAAATAAGAACATTGCCTTTCTTAGGGTTCTCAGTGCTAAAAGTAGAGTCATTGGTTTAGACAATAAAATCACTTGGTGGTATAGATAAACTGAGACATTTTTGGTATTTCCTTTAAAGTATATGCATATTAAGAACACCAACTGTTCTTCCATATGACCTGTAATCAATTTTAGCTTCTATATGGCAGCTCAAAACTGACTGTAACTTCATTTACAGGGTATTGATCTGACACTAGGCACACATGTGGTGCACATGCATTCATGCAGGCAGAACATCCATGCACCACATTATTTATGCATTTATATGTCTTTATCTATATAAAGTAGTAGTGTACTTTTGTTCTGCATGCTTGCTTTTTTTCATCAGGGCCCCAGACCCCATGCATGCCAGGCAGACATTCTCCACAGAGCTACATTCCTAAGCCCCAGTATTCTACATTTATCAATGAAAGTACTAGAATAAGCATCCTTTTGCATAACACAAGTATCTGAAGTTAAATCCTAGAAATGTAGGTTAGAGTCTTAGCATTTAGCACTTGTGCTTGTTTATGGACTGTTTGCCCCAGAAAATTCCTTAGTGTGTTCAGAACAGCATCCAAAACCACTCCTGAGTGGCAGTGATCATCTGTTCTTAGTGTCTGCCAGTCTGTGAGGAAAGCATTTTATTACTAAGTTGAATTTTTAAGTTTTCTTTATTTACTCGCCTTCTGAAATTGTAGTGAGCTGTTTGTATTTTCTGTCTTTGCCTGTCTCTGTACTGACTTAGAAACAATGTTTCTGTATTAAAAATGTTACTCGTGTGTATGCAGTTGTGGTTTTCCTGGTTTCTTGTTTGCCTTTTCAATTTGTTTATTGCAGATGTAACAGCATTGGTTTGAATGTGTCTAATCAGCTCTTGCTTTCCTTTCACTCTTTATCTTTACAGAATTCGTCATTCAAGGATGAAATAACTATATTTTCTTCCAGTTAATTTAAACATTAGTGTATATAGGGTTTGATTTTTTTTCCTTGATCTTGAAATATTTCTGACAATCAGCATTATGACATTTTGTCTCAAACTCTAGCTTTACTACCAGAATCACTTACTGTTTAAATTCCAACTGATTCCTCACTTCAGGTTTCACAGACATTTCACCAGAGGAGTTGAGGCTTGAATACCATAACTTCTTAACCAGCAATAACTTACAGAGCTATGTAAGTTTGTTTTCTATTCCTCTACCTCAGCAGCATTGGCTGCCAGTTACTGCTTTCCTGTGTTTGTAGTGGCTTGCTTATGTTTTGGCATGTTTGGTGAAAGTGGTGGCTTGAATATGCTTGACCCATAGGGCATGGCCATTAGGAGGTGTGGCCTAGTTGGAGGAAAAGTGTCACAGAGGGACTGGGCTTTGAAAGTCTCCTGTGTCAGGCTCCACCTAGTATGGAAGAGAGCTTCTTCCTAGCTGCCTGCAGGAAGGAATCCTCTCCTGGCTGCCTTTAAATCGAGATGTAGAACTCTCAGCTCCTCCTCTAGCCCCGTTTCTGCCTGTCTGCTGCCATGCTTCCTGCCATGATGATAATGGACCGAACCTCTGAAACTGTGCTATTGTGATAAGGGATATTATTTTATAAATTATCCAACCAGTCCTACAACTCAGACCTTCTGCCATCTGAAAGACATTACTGCTTCCATTGGTGCTAGTCCATGATGGAGACCAGGAAAACAGAGTTCTGCCCCACACATTAACACTCACAGAGCAGACATCCGGAAGAAACCAGAGTGAGTGGGCCAGTGAGTAAGCTGGGTGCCTGAAGGAAGGCTAGTTTACAGTTTCAGAGACAGCTACTACACATAATTCCCTCCTGTCCCGATAGCACCAGCTCTGCACTTCTAGGTGATCAGCCATGAGATACAGGGAGTGAGAGAACAGAGAGGCAACTAGACCTGGATGATCTCTGGCAAACAGGAGCAGGGCTTAAACAGTCAGTCTTGAGTTATTTTTGTTTTCTCTCTCCAGCTAAACTCTGTCCAACAGCTTATAAGTCAGTGGAGGAATAGGATAAATGAACTAAAAAATCTAACTATGTCAACCAAAGGAGCTCTGGTGAGTACTGAAGAAGTTTCTTCAAAGAAGTGTCTTATCTACCCTGTTTTGTTTTGTGTTGGTTTTTAAGACAAGAGTAAATAGACTAGGATGTCCTGCAACGTGTCATGTAGCCCAAGCTGCTCTAGAAGTCACAACCACCTGTCTCGGTCTCCTCCATGTCTAGCTTCCTGTTGCTTTTCGTGTTTCTTGAGACAGGGTCTCATCTGAAATGGCCCTGACTAGCCTAGAACTCATAGAGACCCCTGTGTCCACCTTGAGTGCTGGGATTAAAGGTGCACACTGGCTCTATTGCTTTTATTTTTTAATTTCCATTATTTTCTGTGTGTGAGTGTTTTGCCTGCATGTACATCTGTGCACCAAGTATGTCCCTGACGGAGCAGAAGTCAGGAGAGGGTGTGTGATCCCTGGGACTGGGGTTATGCTCAAGAATTGCCACGTGGTGCAGGGAACCGAAATCAGGTCCTCTAGAAGAACAGTGTTGATAACCTGTGAGTCATCCCTCTAGCTCCTAGTGCTTTTTGGTAGAGGATGTTTCATTTATAACTTGAAGGGCAAAGCAAAGTCTCTGCAAATGATTATGGCTCACACCCTCACCACATGCCCACACACCCTCACCCTGTGCCCACACACCCTCACCACATGCCCACACACCCTCACCCTGTGCCCACACACCCTCACCCTGTGCCCACACACCCTCACCCTGTGCCCACACACCCTCACCCTGTGCTCACACACCCTCACCCTGTGCCCACACACCCTCACCACATGCCCACACACCCTCACCCTGTGCCCACACACCCTCACCCTGTGCCCACACACCCTCACCACATGCCCACACACCCTCACCCTGTGCCCACACACCCTCACCCTGTGCCCACACACCCTCACCCTGTGCCCACACACCCTCACCACGTGCCCACACACCCTCACCCTGTGCCCACACACCCTCACCACGTGCCCACACACCCTCACCCTGTGCCCACACACCCTCACCCTGTGCCCACACACCCTCACCCTGTGCCCACACACCCTCACCCTGTGCCCACACACCCTCACCCTGTGCCCACACACCCTCACCCTGTGCCCACACACCCTCACCCTGTGCCCACACACCCTCACCCTGTGCCCACACACCCTCACCCTGTGCTCACACACCCTCACCCTGTGCCCACACACCCTCACCCTGTGCCCACACACCCTCACCCTGTGCCCACACACCCTCACCCTGTGCCCACACACCCTCACCACGTGCCCACACACCCTCACCCTGTGCCCACACACCCTCACCCTGTGCCCACACACCCTCACCCTGTGCCCACACACCCTCACCCTGTGCCCACACACCCTCACCCTGTGCCCACACACCCTCACCCTGTGCCCACACACCCTCACCCTGTGCCCACACACCCTCACCCTGTGCTCACACACCCTCACCCTGTGCCCACACACCCTCACCCTGTGCCCACACACCCTCACCACATGCCCACACACCCTCACCCTGTGCCCACACACCCTCACCACGTGCCCACACACCCTCACCCTGTGCCCACACACCCTCACCCTATGCCCACACACCCTCACCCTGTGCCCACACACCCTCACCCTGTGCCCACACACCCTCACCCTGTGCCTACACACCCTCACCCTGTGCCCACACACCCTCACCCTGTGCCCACACACCCTCACCCTGTGCTCACACACCCTCACCCTGTGCCCACACACCCTCACCACATGCCCACACACCCTCACCCTGTGCCCACACACCCTCACCACGTGCCCACACACCCTCACCCTGTGCCCACACACCCTCACCCTGTGCCCACACACCCTCACCCTGTGCCCACACACCCTCACCCTGTGCCCACACACCCTCACCCTGTGCCTACACACCCTCACCCTGTGCCCACACACCCTCACCCTGTGCCCACACACCCTCACCACATGCCCACACACCCTCACCCTGTGCCCACACACCCTCACCACATGCCCACACACCCTCACCCTGTGCCCACACACCCTCACCCTGTGCCCACACACCCTCACCCTGTGCCCACACACCCTCACCCTGTGCCCACACACCCTCACCCTGTGCTCACACACCCTCACCCTGTGCCCACACACCCTCACCCTGTGCTCACACACCCTCACCCTGTGCCCACACACCCTCACCCTGTGCCTACACACCCTCACCCTGTGCCCACACACCCTCACCCTGTGCCCACACACCCTCACCCTGTGCTCACACACCCTCACTATGTGGTCATCTAGAGCTGAAGCTCTAGAACTTATTCTGTTTCTCAGAAAAGTGGGGACAGTTGTGCTTTTTTTTTTTTTTTTTTTTTTTTGGTTTTTCGAGACAGGGTTTCTCTGTGTAGCCCTGGCTGTCCTGGAACTCACTCTGTAGACCAGGCTGGCCTCAAACTCAGAAATCCGCCTGCCTCTGCCTCCTGAGTACTGGGATTAAAGGCCAGTTGTGCTTTTTAAAACCAGTTTTCAGTTAGCCATGGTAGACTCCTTTAGTTCTTGTACTAGGGAGACAGAGATAGACAGATCTCTCTGAATTTGCAACAACTGATCTACATACTGGAGTCCAAGACAGCCAAGGAATGCTTAGACCTTGTTTCTAAATAAATAAATAAATAAAATGTAAAACTTTAACATAAGGTTTTGAACTGGGGTAGGACTAGTTTTGAAAGTTGGAAACTATTACAAATCCAAGGACTTAAAGATGTGCTTATTCCACCTTGCAGCTGTAGAACTCCCTTGGCCGCACCATTGCTGAGAGCTGGGAGCACAGTAATGCCTAAGTCTAAGGAACTGTAGACCTTCCCTCTGGGATGAATGCTTCCAGGTCATTGTGAATGTTGTAAGGTCCCTGGAGCAACCCGTTCTCAGTGGCTTAGCATGTCATCATTGTTACTCTTTTATCATGAGCATAGATGTACTTACATTTGTTTATCCATTTACCTATTGGTGACTATTACTCCAGTAAAAAGAAGCAAGGAAAAAAGAAACAAACACAACAAAACAAAAACCCTGTATAATTCTGTCGTTATGAAACTACGGAAGGGACACCACCTGTCTGTAGTGGTGAGCTAATGAGCAATTGTGTGGGACCAGAAGTGGAGAAAGGGCTATCTGCCCAGGAAGGTTATAGGAAGCTCTTAAGGGTGGTGATTATAAGTGTATTAGGAGTCACTGAAATATGTCAAAACACATCATCTCTGCTCAACCTGAGGGTGATAACACACCCTCACAGGGGTCACATATGAGACATCTATATGTCAGATATTTATGTTACAGTTATGTAACAGTAGCAAAATTACAGTTTTGAAGTAGCAACTAAAATAATTTTATGTTGGGGAGGTCACTGCAACATGAGGAAATTGTATTAAAGTGTCACAGCATTAGGAAGGTTGAGAACTAGCTCTATGTGAACTAGATAAAATTGTCTAAGATACTTCTAGGAAAGAAAGCTCAGCTTCAAGGGTTTCAAGCTTGGTGCAGTGGTATGCAACTTTAATCACAGCACTTAGGTAGAGGAGAGGTGGATATCTGTGAGCTCAAGATAGCCTAGTCTATAGAGAAAAAAAGAAGAAGAAAGACAAAGTCTTGGAGGGAAGGAGTCGGGATTGGTGGAAGGTTCCTTGAAAGGGAACCTTCATCAGTCAGCAGAGTAGGTCAGTCCAGTGGGTTTTAGTAGGAAGCGTTTTATAGCACTGTGACTGCAAGTTGAGTTGAAGCATTGAGGAGGTAGCCTGGGCATACGCTGACAATCTTTTCACCTGTACCTGGAGTGACTAACAAATTCGGGTGTAACTTTATAAACACTGACATGTGTGGTTTTCTAGAATGCAATTTTATTTATTCTTGAAGGTTTTTTATATGGATACAATGTATCTTGATTAAAAAATGTTTTTCTGATTATAATATGTTGTTTTTAACAAGTTGAATTCTAACTATTTTAATTTACCAAATTGAATTTAACAACTTGAACTTTAACAAGTGTAAATTAAAGTTGTCCCCAGCCAGAGATAACTGTTATTCATTTCTAGTGCAGTTTTATATCAATGTGCATATTAGTTGATTTTATAGTTTGTGGAGTATTATATCCTTCCCTTTTCTTGATTATGGACATTTTATATATTAAAAGTGCATATTTAAATAATACATTTTAAAAATGTACTGTATAACAACAGTCTATGATAACTACTCATGAAGTGTTGTATTTGTGTTGGTTTTTTCAGCTCTCTGATGTAAAAGATGGGATCAGTCAAGCAGTGCCTGCGTTTGGATTTGGAAGTAACCAAGCAGGGTCGTTTGGGTCACCAGGTAAGAGAGTGTGGCTCAGAAAAGTGGGATGCTATAGATTGCAACTTTAGAAAGCCTGAATCACCATTTTAAATAATTCTCACAAATTTTTCCATAATGAAGCCTTGAAGAACTTAGCTCCACAAATGCTTTGGGAAGGCAGGGAGTAAGGGGGAGTGCTGGGGCTCAGCTTATAGAAGTACTTTTGTCTCTGAGACAGGCTATTACTGTGTAGCCCTGGCCTGGAACTCACTTTGTGAACCAGGACTTTTGATCCTTCTGCCTCTGCCCCTGCAATGGGAGTACAGATGGAAACCACCATGCCCAGCTCTAGAAGGACATTTTAGGAATGTCTCTCAGCCTCATAGGAAACTGGGCGTGATGATTTTATATATATATATATATATATATATATAATTTAATTCTAGCCTGCAGAGGCTGCAAACTTCTAAGGCAAGCTTGGCCTTCATAGCCAGGCTCTCAGGAATTTGATAGGAGCACACCAGTGTGGCAGAAGTGTCTTTGAGACCTTTGTCAGCACACAGCAGTCACAAGGCTGCTCTGCTGAAAAGCATGGCAAGCCGAAGTGCACACCCACTCTGACTCTCATGGGCACATGAGTCATGACAGGGCAGTGGGGCTTAGAGGGTCAGTTTAACTTTGTTTTCATGTGTCCCTAAACTCTTCAATATCTACACATGTCTGAAATAAAAGAAGGGAGTGGCACAGCCATATTTTCTGACTGTAACCTATGTTTGTAGGTTTCCCAGTGAATAACAGCAGCAGCAGTACTGTTCAGAACTTTAGTTTTAAAACAAGTCCTGGACTTGCCACTCCTCCTTCTGGAAGCACTTCAGTATTTGGAAGTCACCCAGCCTTTGGGGCTGGGCCCTCTGCTGGCTCCTCCATCTCTTCCTCCACTCCAGCCTTTGGACTTGGGAAACCTGAAGCTACATCTGCTGCGTCATTTTCGTTCAAGAGCCCTGAAGCTTCCAGTTTTGCATCACCTGGGTTTTCAGGATTTCCAGCCTCCATGGCAGCGAGTCCCTTTGGCTCTACAACAGCCCCTCCCTTGAGAAGTGGCAGTTCTGTGGCTGGTTTTGGCAGTCCTAGTCCACATTCTCAGGCTGTATTTGCTAAACCTTCCTCTGACGTGTTTGGAGGTAGCGGCATATCTACCTCTGTCCTAGCCTCCGGTGCCACTGATAACGCACTGTTCACGCCCAGGGATCAGCTGATGAAGGAAGAACTGGAGCAGTTTCAATCCCAGAGATTTACCCTGGGAAAAATCCCACTGAAGCCACCACCTGTCGAGCTTCTGACTGTATAAAGGTCAGGTTTAAATATAGAAAGAATGCCTTAGCCAGGCATGTCCTGCATGCCTATAGTCCGGGAAGCTGAGCAGCAGAACACCACACATTCAGGCCAGTGTGGACAGCACAGAGTGAACAAGAGACCTGCAAGAGAAAGCTCTGAATGGTTTTGAAAGCCCTGTTTTTATAGTGCTGCAGATCACGCTAGGCTCGCCCAGGCCAGGCGGATTCTACCTGACCCATACTCCATCTCTAACTATGACTTCTGATATTGGCTTGAATGAGTTTATATATATATAGCTTTCAGTAATTTGAGGGATTTTAAAGTTTAACTTTTCTAAACACCTAGCTAAATAAAGGATAGCCAAAATGTCAATAAGCAAGGGACTCTTTGTGCTGTAATTACGAGTGGAACTAAACAGTACAGTGTACTGAATAAAAGTCATTTTCTCATTCTACTCCAGTTCACTTTCTGTCCCTTTAAATAGGGATGTGAACAGTGGTTTCTGGAGATCAAACCCAGGTACAGTGTCTCCTGCATGACAGGAACTACGTCCCCCAACTCTGACTTGTGCCTGCATGTGTGTCTGTGCACCACGTACATGCCTGGTTCCTTTAGAGGTCAGATTCCCTGCAGCTGAGGTTACAGATTGTTGTGAGGCACCATATGAAGGTGCTAGGAATTGAACTCTAGTCCTCTGAAGCAGCAGTCCTCCTAACCTCTGAGCCATCTACCTCTCCAGTCCCAAGCCCTGACCTTTTACATGGGAGAAAATCAAACATGGAAGGTGTCGAAGGGGCCACTGAGTAGGTGGAGCAGTAGCTGCAGAGATATGCAAATGTGAGGACCCGAGCTGATGCCCAGCGCTTAGGCATGGGAGTGGGTGAATCTGTCTCCCCAGCACTCAAGAGGCAGAGACAGATAGATGCCCAGAACTTGCTGACCAGCTATTTCCAGAAACCCTGTCAAAAGGATGGAGAAATGATAGGGGCAGACACCCAACACCAGCCTTTGGCCATCACACATAGCTGCGCACAAACACACATGCATATAGTAGACCAAAAAACTAAAGCAAATGGCTTACCTAGTGAAGGACGGGCACTCCAGATGTTCATGAACAATGCAGAGCATTCTGTCCCCCGGGATCCATATTCTGATCCTTTTAAACAGTGTGATTCCCATCTAACATCAGAGGCGTTTCTCTATGGAGTCCAGCAAATACAGATCAACTACACAATGATAGGCGGACCAATACATGCGTGTCATTAACAAAGAATCTTCCATCACGCGGCCTTTCATGTGCTTGCTTTAGCAGAGCATCCTCTCTCCTGTGTCTGCTTCAGCGAAACATGCTGTCACGAGTCTGCCTTAGGCTTTCACACATGTGTCCACTTTAACAAAACGTTCCTTCATGTTTGCCCCAGCAAAACATCATCCAAACAATTTTCCAAAGAACCCTTAAATTTCCACTTCATTATTTAATCTGGAGTCCACCCTGAGAAGTGGGTATGGTACGGTATGCATCCACTTTCCACAATGAACATCCAATAAACAATATGGATAAACATGAACTGTCTCTGTCATCTACCACCACCACGGGGAGCATGCAGGTCTTTGCTACAGAGCCGCTGCAGCTAAATCTCAGGTAGAAGGCCTCCACCGAGCTAAGGACAATCACCCCTGAAACAAGCTGGCACTTCCCTTCCTCCCCAGGCTCTGTCCTAGATGCTGTCTCCAGCCTGTGCAAACACACACACACACTCCTCCGTTCCCAGCTCTTCTGTGACTCCCAAGAGTCCAAGAACCCCGCTGCCCCAGCCTTGTCACAGTCCCGGGGACCGCCGAGCCAGCTCCAGCTTTCCCACATTTCAGACTCTGCTTTCTCACCCCCAGAGCAGTACCTAGGTGCTTCCCTGAAGCCCAGCACACTGCATGGAAAAAGAGTCAAGCACTTCCCATGTCTTATCTCCCCTGTGGCTGTACCTTGAGGCAGGGTGGATGCAGACCCACATTAAGTCATAGCTAAGGACACCCCCGTTGATTCTTGGGTGCCTCCCCTATCCCAGGTCTCTGTCTCTTCCTGGAGATGCCCCCTGCCTCCTTATCCTCAGATTTGGGGAGGGGCAGGAGGATGGTTGGATGGCCATGAGAATTAATGGATATCTACACCATACCTCTTTTTTTTTGTTGTTTTTGGTTTTTTTGTTTTTGTTTTTCGAGACAGGGTTTCTCTGTTGTAGCCCTGGCTGTCCTGGAACTCACTTTGTAGACCAGGCTGGCCTTAAACTCAGAAATCCGCCTGCCTCTGCCTCCCGAGTGCTGGGATTAAAGGCGTGCGCCACCACGCCCAGCTTTACACCATACCTCTTAATCCTAATCTTCAAACAATTTCACTAACTAGGAACCAAGCATTACAACAATATGAGTGGGGGGCAGGGGCCCGGAGCATTCTCATTCAAACCACCACATGCACACCACTCCAGTGTGTTCTTTATACATATCCTGATAACTAACTACACTGAGAAATAGCATTATTATGAGGAATCATATTTTGTATCTTATTTACAAAGCATTCTGAAGAACTTTCCATATTAGTAACTATGAGGGTTTGAATAAGTTTGGCCCCATAGACTCGTGTTTGAATGCTTGGCCCATAGGGAATGGCACTATTAGGTGTGGCCTTGTTTGAGTAGGTGTGTCACTGTGCGGGTGGGCTTTGAGGTCTTCTATGTCTAAACTCCACCCAGCCTGGAGTCAGAGTGTCTGCAAAAGACAGGCTGCCTTCAGGTCAAGATTCTTGGCTCCTCCAGCACTGCTTGCCTGGATGCTGCCATGCTTCCCACCATGATGATAATGAACTAAACCTCTGAAACTGTAAGCCAGCCCCTGTTAACTGTTTTCCTTTATAAGAGTTGCCAAGATCATGGTGTCTCTTCACAGCAGTAAAACACTAAGACAATAGCAGATAGATTTATCTGGCTATTGCCCATTGCTAACTGATTTAACTATAGCCCCAATTGTGAGTAGACAATACTAAATTGGTGGATTCTAAGACATGGGTCTTTATACCATTTTGAGTATAACTGAAAATACTGAGTAGAAACTGTGAATGGCTAATCCTAGTACATCTTGTTAGATGCCCCCTGGTCCAGCTTCCCCACAGTATTGATCCCCAGCTGCTGTTGGTGTGGTAGGAGGTTGTGGGACCATGAGGCAGCAGGGCCTAGCCGGAGGAAGTGTCTTGGTAGGGTAGGCCTGTGTTTGTTGGCTGCCATGATATGAATGACTCCACTGTGCACTCCCTGCCATGCGCTGATACTGAAAGCCAAAACGTCCCACTTACGTTGTTTCTTGTATCTTTTCATTCTTTCAAATCTTACTTTTAATGATGATTCTTAAACATCTTAACCTCCCTTTTAGCCCACCGCCAACCAGAGGTAGTGGGAAAGAAAGGAAATGGGGGAAGTGGGCCTGCTTAGAAATGTTTTTTTGGAGCAACTCCTGTCTATGTTGTCAGCAGTTCAGTTCACAGGTTAGCAGTGGCAGCTCGATGCATTCACAAACACTTCACAGATATACAAGCAGTCCAGGTCAGGTTAGCAACAGCAGTGACATGACCTAGCAGAGACAGCCAGCCCTCAGTCTTGGCACAGGTCAGCAGGAGGGACCCAGAGGGATGCCAGGGGAAGTTCTCCTCTGTGCCTTGGTCAGTCAAGCGAAGATTAGCAAAGATGCAAGACCCACAAGTGTTGCACAGTGAGCTCTATAAGCAAGCCTAGCTCAGCCTCTGTTGCTGTCCATCGAGTCCCATTTATACCCTCCAAATATCGCGTGATCTCCACAGCTCTTGCCTCAGCATGTGCGTCTGTCTCAGCAGACATCACTTTGCTAATCAGCCAGAGTCTACAGAAGCGGCAGGAAGCTGCAGCACAGCACCAGAAGGTTTTGGGTGCATTTCTATCTATGGAGTCCCCACAAATCCAGCTCTCCATGCAATGTTAGGCAGACCGATACATAAATGTTGTTGTAAAGAATTCCTCACTTGTCCTTTCATGTGCTTGCTTTAGCAGAGCATCCTCTCTCCTGTGTCTGCTTCAGGGAAACATGCTGTCATGAGTCTGACTTAGTCTTTCAACGGTGTCCACTTCAGGAAAGTACTCCTTCTCATGTTTGCCCCAGCAAAACACCATCCAACACAACTGACTTTCCAAAGAGCCCTTAAGTTTCCATTTCATTTCTCTCGGGTATTCAGTCACAGAGCTACAGTGGAATAAACTTGATCCACAATGTTGCTTTTACAGTATAGAGTGTGGTCCGCCATGTTTATTTTTTTAATAATTTATTTTTGATACAAGATTTCACTTTGTAGCTCTGGATATCCTGAAACTCCCTCTGTAGACCAGGATGGCTTTGAATTCACAGAGATCCATTTGCCTCTGTTCCCCAAGTATGCTGGATTTAAAGGTGTGTGCCACCATGCTCACACGATAGCCTAAAACATGCACCTATGAGCCAGTCTTTCCTTAAGCTGCTGACAGTTTACCACCACAGCCTGATATGACTACTGTAGCTGGCATGGATGCTGCCCTGGGTGTTGTGTTCATCTTTCCCAGCAGAGCTAGGAAAGAAGGCTGCCAGACAGGATGCCCAACACCCTGTGGTTGCCATCAGGCACCTCTCTGCTCTGCAGACCCGTGTTACAGCGTTTGATGCTGCTAAACCAACAAGCCCAGAACTGCCCCAGGGATGAATTTCACAAGACAGGCTGGGGATGGAGAGGCTATAAGGAGAAATGCCACCTTGGTCAGCTCAGTGACAGGAAAGAATGGAGGCATGACTCTAGTGGAATTCCAGCTTTCAAAGCAGCTACAGAGCTTCTCAATAGCCAAAAATGGGACCAAAATTGGCTACTACAGGGAAAGGAAAACTCAGGCTGGGGAGAAAGGCTGTCCCAAATGATTCTCTCTCTGAACACACAGATTCTTTGTCCAGCTTAAAGACCACAGCCATCAACACCTATTTATCACTTTGACAGCCCACTCCTCTATCCACCCTCTCCAAGTCTAGCCAACCTGCAGCCCTCTTGACTACCAGGTTCCACCCATGGACTTAACACCTCCTGATCCAACCACAGTGTTCCCTCCCTGCCCTACTGTGTCCTTTTTGAAGCATAGTCCTGTATCACAGTGTGTCTTCTACTCATACTGGTGACACCAGTCAGCAGTAGTCCTTCTGCCCCAAGCCTTTCACAAATTCACTCAGGCTGCAGAAACTCCTTCCAGGAAGAGGATTATGCAAATGGTCCTTGGCCTCATGGTCTAAAGTGTACCCTCATTCTGCTTCTTTGAGGACTCAGACTTCCTCAAACACAATGTGACATGCACACATGAAACCAACAGCAGCACCAGCAGCTCTCCATCCCAATGTATCCCTGGGAGCCTGCAACCATCGACCCTTCTCTGCAGCCTGGGCAGCTGCTGACCACTGTCTGACACTAGAGATAGGGCTGTTTTCCCCAGGACTCTGACTTACATCACAGTTTTCACGCTTTTAGATGGAGTCACTACTTTAATCTTTTTATTAAATTTACTTTTTATGTATTTTTGCCTGCTTGTATGTATACCACATATATACATATGTGTGCATTGGGCACTGTTTCAGGAAATATTAAAAAGAATGGCAAGTTCCTGCACTATGCTGGGTACTGGCAAGCCACATGGCTCCAGCCGGGTGTTCTCATCTCAGCAGACTCTCTGGCCCAGGGCTCTCGAGACATCTCCACCTGACTTCCTAATTTCCCTTGGCAAGTCATTGCCTTGCCAGCCCCATGCAGTGACTGCCCACTTCATGGTTAGATATCACAATACCCAGTAACCCAGTAAAATCAAAACTCTTGAAGCATATAATTAACCAATCAGATTTATATACCAATAAATTCTCAATTTAGAAGATGCCCACAATAATTTCAGAGCCAATTGATAATGATACAAACTGCCCACCTAGATTGGGCAAGTTACACTAATTATTCTATCCCTATATGGTATGATAGCTACCTGTGGTTATTTAAAGCCACGTGGAATCTAAATCATCCTGGTCGTCCTCCATATTGCTTCCTCTCCTCTCCTGTCTCCTCCAGCTCTATCTCTGCAACTCTTAGCTCCACCTCCCTTTTCCCTGTCCAATCACAGGCCTCCTGCTGCACTAATATTTAAATTAATTGGACAGGAAAAATCCTACCACAGGGCACCACATATGTATGTGTGCTACATGTGTGCTTAGTGCCTATCAAGGTCAGAAGAGAGCACCAGACCCCCTGGACCTGGAGTTAAAGATGGTTGTGAACCATCGCATGGGTGCTGGGGTTGATCCTGGTGCTCTGCAGGAGTAACAAGTGATTTTAACTGCTGACCCCTCACTCAAGTTCCACTTTTTCAATTATTTATTATTATTTTGTAAGGATGTGTGTTTTGTCTGCATATGGTTGTGCCCTGCATCCAAGCAGTGCTGTTACACACCAGAAGAGGGACTGGTCCCCTGGGACTAGAATCACAGATGTTTGTGAGCTGCCACGTGGTTGCTGGGGATTAGACCTGGGTCCTTGAGAAGAGCAGTTGGTGCTCTTAATTGCCGAGCCCTAGCTCAGCCCCTGGAGTAGCCATTTAAAGGTCACCTATGTTCCTCTGTCAGTGACTTGCAATTTTTTAATTGGAAGTATCATTCATTTAATGGACTGACTGCAATTTGTTTACTCATTTTTAGATAGAAAATATATTTTTCCAAGTTTAAGCATTTTTTTAGATTTTTATCTTAGGTGTATGAGTGTTCTTCTTGCAAGTATGGCTGTGCACCCTGTGCATGCCTCATGCGTACATGTATAGATGTGTACCACGTGCAGGCTTCATGACTTCGAAGGTCAGAAGATCGCATCAGATCTAGGACTGAATTATGGAAGGTTGTGAGTTTCCATGGGAGTGCTGGGAACTGAACCCATCCTCTGCTTCTAAGCCATCTAAGAATTTAGGTACAGACACCAGCGTGGAAGTCTTTGTGCACTCACGGATTCTTTTACAAACTTACAAAATGAGAAAGAAACCCCTCTTACAGCAGACCCCATGTCCCCCAGGCCCTTCAGCTCCCTCCTGATTTCTCCTTTTGTCACTGTGACCTGCTCTGACTATTTCCCACTTAGACGTGGACCTCAATACTGGGGCTTTATAGGATGTGACACTGGAACATTTGCTAAGATGGTGCCAGGGCCAGGATTTGGCAGTAGTTAGAAACTGCTTCAGAACTCAACCCAGTCAAGAGGGCAGAGCTGAGTGACCACAGAGCATCCCTTCTCAGTGGGCAAGAGACCAAGAGAGGCCGCCCGAGTCTCCTTACACTCTTTCACAATCATGATGTTTACATTTCCTTGGGCGTTTATGTAGTATCCGACCCAACCCCGCCCCTCAGTGCTCAGCTGTCAGCCTCCTGAGCACACACCCCCACCTGACGTCTGGCCACAGCCTGCATAAAGTGTGGCCAGAGAGGACAATTAATAATTGGTTGGCTGAAAAGGGTGTCCTCACTGAAAGTGGGTCTTCCCTCATTGTCAGGGAATAAGTTGGTCACATAGATTTTGTGGGCTTCTTAGCCTTACGCAAACATGACTGAATCTAACAGGCAAAGAAAGAAACATCTTTATTAGAAGAAATAACCCAAATGCTAGCACCATAAGAGAATAAAAATAAACAGCCTTGGTGATAGCTCCACATCAAACAAGAATGTGTTTGCTGTGACCCCAAACCCAGGCTACAAGTTCACGGCCACTGGTGCACGGAGCAGCTTCTCTCTTGAACTGCTATGGGTGCAGTATTTAATTACATGCAATGAGATGAACCTCCTTCTAGTGGGTTCTGACAAGCATAGGCCTGTGTGGACACCACATCCCCCAAAAGTTCAGGGCCTTCGCCTCAGAAAGTTCTTTCGCCCTTTTGCCAGCAGCCCCAACCTGCCTCACCCGGTAGGTAGACTTGCTGCTTGTTGGGAAGCTAACTGTGTAACTTCCCACTGTCTTATTTATCCATTTGTTGATTCACTCCCTTTTTTGAGTGTGTGAGGGAAAATGTGTTTTCATGTATGTGCAGGTGCACATGTGTGCATGGGTGGGTGGGTGGAGACCAGAGGACCATCTCAAGTGTTGTCCTCAGTAAACCTGTCCACCTCCTCTGAGAACCATCCCTCCCAACCAGCTGGATGCAAGTCTTCCCAAACTGCAGGTAGCCTTCTGGTCCATGGCAGGAGATATGATGATGGGGTGGAGAAGAAGAGGAAGGGGCTAGATGACCAGGTGGGAGGGAGGGAGTTCCACTTATGTGTCTATGAGGAAGCCATCATCCCTGCTGGGTGGAGACCGTCCAAAGCAAGCCCTTAAGTCACATGTTCTCCTGCCTTCACTCCCTGCCCTGTAAGGAAGCTGAGTCTGCTTACTGTCCCCTCTCCTGGTGAATCTTAAGAGTTGGAACTATAGGAGGAGGGGGAACATCGTTTAAGACATTCCCCACGGGAAGGGATTTTTGGCAACAAGCTCTCATTGGCCTGAAGCTCCCTAATTAGACTGGGGAGCCCAGAGAGCCTCCAGGTTTGCTGTGAACATTTGTGTGTCAGTCTGTGAGGAAGGTTTCCCCTTCTCCCTAGGAAATGCTTAGAAGTGGGATGACTGTGGCCAGACCGTGCTCACCATGGCTGTTATGAGAAGCTTTTCAACGGATACTCGTTAATTGCACAAAGTAAAGGCACTCATTGTGATGTCTCCATGCAGACTGAGCCCATCCAATTCAACCACTGCCCCCACCACACGCACACACCCTATGCTTAAGTTGCATCACTGAGCAAAAACAAAACCAAGACACAGTTCACTGTGCATCTCAGACAATAATGGAGAGTTTTTGTAGTTTAAGTTTAACATTCAGGGCATTGTTTCCCTAGCAAAGCATTTTGTCTTTTACCTGAAATTTGCATTTAACTGCCCGTCCTGCAGATTTCCTCTGACAATTATATACATATTTTTAACTTTTTATGGATTCTTTGTGTATTTCACATAATGCACACCAATCTCACTCATCTCCCCCTCCCTTCTTACCCACACTCCACCCTTGCAACCTCCCCCTTGCAAAGAAAATTAAAATATAAAACAAGACTAAAACCTCATTAAGGAAGCTGCTGTAGTATGTCACTGTGTGTCCCACAGTATACCCTTTTGTCCAAATAGCTTCACTTGCAAAAGTTCGTTGTAATGAGTTTGGTTCAAGGCCTCTGGCTTCTGCTACACAGTCAATACTGGGTCCTCATGGGGACTCCTCTTCGGTATACTGTTGTTGCCCTGTGCCATGGAGATCTTGCAGCTTTGGTTCTGCAGGTTCGGCCCCTTCACATGCTCCAACAGGTCATAGATGGAATAGATGTTGCAGTGGACCAACCCAAACCCTGGATCTGGGCCTGGGTGGTAGCTGAGTTGCTCAGCTTGCCAGCTCTCCCACACCCACACCACCAGGGCAAGCTCTCCAGCACTAATGCCTCACTAGCAATGGGCAGGGCTCATTCCCATGTTTCCCTGCTCTCTCCCCTGCTCCCCTACTCCCCTGCTCTCTCCCCTACTCCCCTGCTCTCTCCCCTGCTCTCTCCCCTGCTCCCCTGCTCTCTCCCCTGCTCCCCTGCTCTCTCCCCTGCTCTCTCCCCAGCTCCCCTGATCTCTCCCCATCTCTCTCCTGCTCCCCTGCTCTCTCCCCTGCTCCCCTGCTCTCTCTCCTGCTCCCCTGCTCTCTCCCCTGCTCCCCTGCTCTCTCTCCTGCTCCCCTGCTCTCTCCCCATCTCTCCCCTGCTCCCCTGCTCTCTCCCCATCTCTCCCCTGCTCCCCTGCTCTCTCTCCTGCTCCCCTGCTCTCTCCCCATCTCTCCCCTGCTCCCCTGCTCTCTCCCCATCTCTCACCTGCTCCCCTGCTCTCTCTCCTGCTCCCCTGCTCTCTCTCCTGCTCCCCTGCTCTCTCCCCTGCTCCCCTGCTCTCTCTCCTGCTTCCCTGCTCTCTCCCCTGCTCCCCTGCTCCCCTGCTCTCTCCCCTGCTCCCCTGCTCTCTCCCCTGCTCTCTCCCCTGCTCCCCTGCTCTCTCCCCTGCTCCCCTGCTCTCTCCCCATCTCTCCCCTGCTCTCTCTCCTGCTCCCCTGCTCTCTCCCCTGCTCCCCTGCTCTCTCTCCTGCTTCCCTGCTCTCTCCCCTGCTCCCCTGCTCCCCTGCTCTCTCTCCTGCTCCCCTGCTCTCTCCCCATCTCTCCCCTGCTCCCCTGCTCTCTCCCCATCTCTCCCCTGCTCCCCTGCTCTCTCTCCTGCTCCCCTGCTCTCTCCCCATCTCTCCCCTGCTCCCCTGCTCTCTCCCCATCTCTCCCCTGCTCCCCTGCTCTCTCTCCTGCTCCCCTGCTCTCTCTCCTGCTTCCCTGCTCTCTCTCCTGCTCCCCTGCTCTCTCCCCTGCTTCCCTGCTCTCTCCCCATCTCTCCTGCTCTCTCCCCTGCTCCCCTGCTCTCTCCCCTGCTCTCTCCCCTGCTCCCCTGCTCTCTCCCCTGCTCCCCTGCTCTCTCCCCTGCTCCCCTGCTCTCTCTCCTGCTCCCCTGCTCTCTCCCCTGCTCCCCTGCTCTCTCCCCTGCTCCCCTGCTCTCTCTCCTGCTCCCCTGCTCTCTCTCCTGCTTCCCTGCTCTCTCTCCTGCTCCCCTGCTCTCTCCCCTGCTCCCCTGCTCTCTCCCCTGCTCCCCTGCTCTCTCCCCTGCTCCCCTGCTCTCTCCCCTGCTCCCCTGCTCTCTCCCCTGCTCCCCTGCTCTCTCCCCTGCTCCCCTGCTCTCTCCCCTGCTCCCCTGCTCTCTCCCCTGCTTCCCTGCTCTCTCTCCTGCTCCCCTGCTCTCTCTCCTGCTTCCCTGCTCTCTCCCCATCTCTCCTGCTCTCTCCCCTGCTCCCCTGCTCTCTCCCCTGCTCCCCTGCTCTCTCCCCTGCTCCCCTGCTCTCTCCCCTGCTCCCCTGCTCTCTCCCCTGCTCCCCTGCTCTCTCTCCTGCTTCCCTGCTCTCTCTCCTGCTCCCCTGCTCTCTCCCCTGCTCTCCTGCTCTCTCCCCTGCTCCCCTGCTCTCTCCCCTGCTCCCCTGCTCTCTCCCCTGCTCCCCTGCTCTCTCTCCTGCTCTCCTGCCCTCAGGGCAGGCTCCCAGGTTCCCACACCATCAGGGCCATTTGTTAAAAAGTTTTAGTGCTCTGAAGAAAATTCCTGGAGCAAAATAGAAGATCTCAGACAGTCCACCCGTGGTTTAGAAAGTGTTTGATAAAAAAGTTAAAACACCATCCCTCTATTCAGTCCTCCAGGGAGGAGTAGAGGTGGGTGTCATTTGTTTCTGCCTCCACCTTATCCTTCTTCTCAGGGAGATCAGCAGCCTCTGTAGCTGGAGCAGGGACAGGGGCAGGGTCTGCTGCAGGGACACTGAGTCACCAAAGAGCGACTTCCAGAATCTCCTAACACATCTGGATTGGGACTTCATCACCACTAATGATAAGGAGAGACTCTCAGCCTACCAACAGGCTCTGTTGGCAGGTCTCAAGGAGGCTGCAGGACAGCCCATTAATTTGGCCAAGCTGTTTACTAGTGTTTCCATTAGTCAGGAACACAATGAGAGCCCTGCAGTCTTCTTAGAGAGGATTATGGAGCTACAACTCCTGAATCACCATCAGTAAAAGCAGTAGTAGCTCTAGCTTTTATCAACCAGGCAGCACCAGATTTTAAGAGAAAACTCCAGAATGTTGAGAGATTTAGTGATAGTGACAGAGAAAGGGAGAATAAAGACAGGAGAAGAGTGGAAGCAACAGACGCACTGTCTAGCAAGGATCATGCTGGCAGCCACAGCTGAATCAGAGAATCTTAGGAGACACATGAAACAGATGGCTCTCAGAAAAGAGGTAAAGGGAGCCCTAAAGATGAAGAGTGCTCCACTTAGAAAACCCTAAAAATAGAGGGGAAACCCAACAACTTCCTTGCTAATAGTAGAGCCCAACATTCTGTTGTGGAGAGCGCTTGGGCGAATTTGATTTTGGGCTAGGACATGGAAGAAGGCTCAAGGTGAATATAGCTGAAGAAAGTGTTCTTTGAACCTTGGTGGGTCCTTTTAAGACCCTGAATACAGTAATCATGGGACCTTTGTTTATGCTTTGTTTGTTCCTTAACTGCTTTGTTTATGCCTTAGGAGTGACGTATTCTTGGTATGTACCTAGAGTGAATAAAAGCAGACTGGAAAAAAATAAACCCACTTCAGCCTACAGTGCTGTCCTTTTCCTTTCAATCCATGCTCCCTCCCTTGAGACGCTGTTGACTGACTGAACTACTTGGCTTGGTCAGATGGCGCCTCAATGTTGGAGCTCAAGTAAGAGAGGTACAGTGAAGGACACCACAGGTAAAGGAAGCTCACACAAAGGAAAGTTTGGGCCATCGGTGAATATGCCCTGTAAGAAGGGACGAGGTAATGGTAGAACACTTTCTGTGTATGCATTTAGAGCTATGCTAAAATCTAGAGGAGCGAAGATAATTCTTACATAGCCTTTTAGTCTTTGGATCCTGATTAGATGGTAGAGATAGTTTAGATCCTGGATATGAGAGAGAGAATGGGTTTGAGAAAAACAGTCTTCCTGCCTACCCCTACCCAGGGATGCTTTGGTGAAAGCCAAGGAAAATGAACAATGTAAGCTGTCCCAGAGCTCTCCTAGGAGACGTCCTGCTTCCTCTCTGGCTCCTACTGGAGGAATGCTTAGTTCTGGTTCTGGGTCCCTTAGGTAGGATATCTGGGTCCCTTTGGGACATCTAGTTCTCTTCCCTCTGTCTATTGTCTATCCTTGGTGCACCAATCTGTCCATGTCTGTCAGCTTATGTCTGCGCTTCTGTTTTGTTGTTTGATTGTTGCTCTGTGTTTCATATTCAAAAGAAAAAAAAATGGTTAAACTGATAAACTGCCTTTGGAGCACCTGTAGCTAGGAGCCTAGCACAGCTGGAGAAGCCCTGCCAGGGGCTGACTGTCTGTTCAAGCTGCTTTTAAAGGGACCAGCAGTGTCTCCGCTTCTATAGTAAGGGAGCTGCTTGTTGGTTTTCCTACAAAAATCTCTGTGACTGTGTTTATTGAGTTCAGCGGGTGACAAGGTGCTCCTTTCTTGAAATTACAGCTAGAAAAAGTAAGACAATTTTGTCTAGCCTAAATACATAACAAGTGTGTGGCCACTTCATGTTTGTTTCTGACTGTTCTGCATGTCTTGGTTATAGATTATTTGCTTATAAATTATTGAGTATGATTAAAAGTTTGTAATAAACTGGTAACTCGGGATTGGAGTCATTCTGGACAACATGTGGCGTGAGCCAACCTAGGAAGGCAGGTCTCTAAAGACACTCTAAATTGGAATAGTATTTTATGTAATTCTTATCCTAGAAACCAGACTTACAAAATATAGGACTTAAAACAATGTTTCTTTAATGTTGTATTAAAAGCTGCACCGTCACGCCCTTATATAAAAGAACTGGCAGTCAAATTTTAACATAAAAATAATGCACTTGGTTTTGATTTTAGAGCGAATGTTTACACTGTTAAACACCATCAGTGGAAAGAGAGGCCCATTAGTCGTGCAAACTTTATATGCCTCAGTACAGGAGAACGACAGGGCCATGAAGTGGGAATGGGTGGGTGGGGGACTGGATGGGGGAGGGTGTGGGGGACTTTTGGGATAGCATTGGAAATGTAAATGAAATAAAAAAAAACATCGGGTTTTGCTTTCCAAAATTGTGGTTATGCTCTGATATTGCAAAAGAAACTGCCTGAGCCCAGCTACCCTGTTGCCACAGGATCAGATCTTCCAGATACCCTCTTGATGGATGCTGAGGTGATGTGGTTCACCGACAGCAGTAGCTTCATCCGAGGTACACAAGGGCAGCAGAGGTATCGGAGACTGAGACTACATACATTTGCTACAGTCCATATCCATGGGACCATCTACAGAGAGTGGCCTCTGGACAGCTGAATAAAAGACTATCAAAAACAAAGAAGAAATTTTCACCCTTCTACAAACATTAAAAGGGCCCCAAAAGCTGCCCATCATCCCTTGCACCAGCCCAATGCCTCAGTGGATGGTAGAAAATGATGAATGGAAAATTCATTCTCCCTGAAGAATTGGGTGTTCACATGCTGAAAAGATTCATTGTTCCTCCCACATGGGTATCCAAAGAATGAAAGACCTGAGGAGTCAGGCAAATGTCAGAATAAGAGATGCCAACTCTTGGGGGCTGGTGAGATGGCTCAGTGGTTAAGAACACTGACTACTCTTCCAGAGGTCCTGAGTTCAGTTCTCAGCAACCACATGGTGGTTCACAACCATCTGTAATGGGATCTGATGCCCTCTTCTGGTGTGACTGAAGACAGTGAGAGTGTACTCACATACATGAAATAAGTAAATAAATAAATCTTTTTTTTTTTAAAGATGCCAACTCCAAAAATCACTGAAACTGTTAAAGACTACAAGGCCTGTCAGCTCACTAACACAGTGGCCAATAAAAAGAACTCTGACAGCAGGCTTCCATAGAAGACTCAGAGCCTACTGGAAAATTTACTTCACTGAGGTAAAAGCAAGAAAACGTAGATGTAAACACTGACTTATGTTTATAGATATCTTATCAGGCTGGGCTGAGGCTTTTCCCACCAGGTATTAAACTACATCCATGGTGACAAAGAAGCTCTCAGAGGACATGCTACCAAGGTATGGCTTCTCCAGATGACAGGGTCAGACAATGGACCAGCGTTTGTGTCCCAGGTAAGTCAGGGACTAGCCAGGATTCTGGGGATTGGCTGGAAACTTTTTGTGCATATGGACCCCAGAGTTTAGGACAGGTAGAAAGATAAATAAAACCCTAAAAGAGACCTTACTTAAATTGACCTTAGTGACTGGCAATGACTGGGTGACTCTCCTTCCCTTCGCTCTCTACCAGGGCCAGGGTCAGTAGTGAGCCCCACATCAGGTCCAGCCAACCATCTTCAAGAAGCCAATAAAAAGAGTCTAATTAAAAGTAGAAAGCAGAAAAATAAAGCAGAGATGTATTCAATGTGGCCACATTGGGAAGAGGAACAAACAGATCCAGCAAACCTCTCAAGTCTATCTCTGGTCCTGAAGTTTAAGCAAAGTCCAGGATTTTCATAGCTAAGCAGTCCTGGTCAGGGTGTGGTCACACCCATAGTCTGGGAAGGTGGCCTGCTGGGGGCCAGACCTGGCTGTTCTTTCTTGGTTCTCTCTTGAGAAAAGCTGAGGGGAAGGGCTTTGGTGGGGGCAGGATTTGGTCTTGTGAGATACTAGGGTTCCCTTTTCTATAATGAAATATTTTATCTCTCTTAAGTCTAAGTTACTTGGCAGTGGTAGCTGACCTGCCTGAGTTACCCTGAGACCAAACACTGCAGTTTAGCACCTCAAAGCTAAGCCTTTCTCTGCACCTTTCTCTGGTGAATCAGCCAGAAGCCTCTCTGGCTAAGCTGGCTAAGCTGGCTAACTCTTTGTGAACCAGAGAGGAAGAAAGGAAAATAATTAAGATGCTTTATAAAGGCAAATATGTACAGACATGTATACATTCAAACATTCATACACTCCTACTCTGTCACAATCAACTCCACAGTATTCATGTAGGCTTACATACATGCACATACACCTACATACAAACATAGAGACAGACATATACATTTGCATGGATGGATGGATGGATGGATGGATGGATGGATGGATGGGACAAAGCTCTCCAAGCCAAACCATTCAACCAACAATTTTATTTCTTTTCTCTGGACTTTTTATACCTTCTTAGACAAAAAGTTCTCTATAAAATTACCTCAGAAATAAAATGATACATAGAATGAGAGTTACAGAAAGTTGTTGATATTAAGTTCAAAGCAGTGTTTCATTATAATATGCTTATTATATGTTCAAAGCAACAGTTTTCACATGTCCTTGCCTTATCATAGTGCACACCTGTGGCTTTATCCTTGGACCTAAATGTTTTTCCTTGAACACAAATTTTCCCCAAGTCTATTTCTCTTTTCAGGGTAATTATGAAAGCTCATTGTACTCTTATTATGCAACCTGTTCTTACTTTATGAGGAGTGGGCACATTCTATTGGTTTTGTTTTGTTTTGTTTTGTTTTGTTTTGTTTTTCGAGACAGGGTTTCTCTGTGTAGCCCTGGCTGTCCTGGAACTCACTCTGTAGACCAGGCTGGCCTCGAACTCAGAGATCCACCTGCCTCTGCCTCCCGAGTGCTAGGATTAAAGGTGTGCGCCACCGCTGCCCAGCACTTTCCAATCTTTTTTTTTTTTTTTTTTGGTTTTTCGAGACAGGGTTTCTCTGTATAGCCTTGGCTGTCCTGGAACTCACTTTGTAGACCAGGCTGGCCTCGAACTCAGAAATCCGCCTGCCTCTGCCTCCCGAGTGCTGGGATTAAAGGCGTGCGCCACCACGCCCAGCTTAGCACTTTCCAATCTTGATTCTAATTTTATTACATCTTTCTGGCAACTAAGACCATGTCTAAACACTTTCTTCCTAAGATTATTTGAATCAAATCAGGAATTCTATAGAATTGTGGGCCTGTGTTCGGAGGCTTTCCATGGAGATCTCTGGCCCAGCTGGGTGTGAGATTTCTGGCAAACGGAAGTGAGTGTGAGCAGGGAGGGGAAGTCCTTTACATCAACTTCTGCTGCTGCAGTTGGCTCCCCCTCTGAATCCACCTTGCTGTGACCTGTGCTGAGTTGGGTCAGGCTGGACCAATGAGAGGCTGACTAGCCAGTAAGGAGTGCTGTGGAACCTCAGGTGGCCCTTCAGGAGAGCACACTTCTTCCCAAAAGCTGTTAGACAACAGAGCAGTTCTTACACACATTTAATCTGGGTATAATTCTTAAATACAGTTTTGGGGTGGGTCAGGGTTTGATAACAGGTACTTCTCATTGGCTTGGTCTGAGAGCTTTGGGGAAACCTTATTTGCAGGTGGGAGGGCTTGGTGCTGCTCCTGCATGACTGATGGCCACATACCTCTCTGCAGGGGGCTGTGGGAGGCTGTAGCTGCAACAGGAGCCAGGAACCCAAGGGGCATGGCTGAACACCTGCAGTCCCTCATAGGCAGAAGTCACCTACTGGGTCTTTAGGGTTCAAGGCCCAAGCTTGTTTGGGGACCAGGCTGTCTGTGCACAGCTCACCACCCCACATTGAATAATCATCTATTTGTCTATATAGTATTACTACAATATAGTACACCTTTGTAGGTTTGTTGTTATATATTTAATAATAACAGGAAAAACAGTAATAGCAGGAATCTTCCCTCAGATTAAATCTTCTAGGCCTTGCCTAAAGAAGCAAAGGATAAACAGGCTGAGAAAGAAATTAGGGAAACAACACCCTTCTCAATAGTCACAAATAATATAAAATACCTTAGTGTGACTCTAACTAAGGAAGTGAAAGATCTGTATGATAAGAACTTCAAGTCTCTGAAGAAAGAAATTAAAGAAGATCTCAGAAGATAGAAAGATCTCCCATGCTCATGGATTGGCAGGATTAATATAGTAAAAATGGCTATCTTGCCAAAAGCAATCTACAGATTCAATGCAATCCCCATCAAAATTCCAACTCAATTCTTCAATGAATTAGAAAGAGCAATCTGCAAATTCATCTGGAATAACAAAAAACCTAGGATAGCAAAAATTCTTCTCAAGGATAAAAGAACCTCTGGGGGAATCACCATGCCTGACCTAAAGCTTTACTACAGAGCAATTGTGATAAAAACTGCATGGTACTGGTATAGCGACAGACAAGTAGACCAATGGAATAGAATTGAAGACCCAGAAATGAATCCACACACCTATGGTCACTAGATCTTTGAAAAGGGAGCTAAAACCATCCAGTGGAAAAAAGACAGCATTTTCAACAAATGGTGCTGGCACAACTAGCAGTTATCATGTAGAAGAATTCGAATTGATCCATTCCTATCTCCTTGTACTAAGGTCAAATCTAAGTGGATCAAGGAACTCCACATAAAACCAGAAACAGTGAAACTTATAGAGGAGAAAGTGGGGAAAAGCCTCAAAGATATGGGCACAGGGGGAAAATTCCTGAATAGAACAGCAATGGCTTGTGTTGTAAGATCGAGAATCGACAAATGGGACCTCATAAAATTGCAAAGCTTCTATAAGGCAAAAGACACTGTCAATAAGACAAAAAGGCCACCAACAGATTGGGAAAGGATCTTTACCTATCCTAAATCAGATAGGGGACTAATATCCAATATATATAAAGAACTCAAGAAGGTGGACTCCAGAAAATCAAATAACCCCATTAAAAATGGGGCTCAGAGCTAAACAAAGAATTCTCACCTGAGGAATACCAAATGGCTGAGAAACACCTGAAAAAATGTTCAGCATCCTTAATCATCAGGGAAATGCAAATCAAAACAACCCTGAGATTCCACCTCACACCAGTCAGAATGGCTAAGATCAAAAATTCAGGTGACAGCAGATGCTGGCAAAGATGTGGGGAAAGAGGAACACTCCTCCATTGTTGGTGGGATTGCAAGCCTGTACAACCACTCTGGAAATCAGTCTGGCAGTTCCTCAGAAAATTGGACATAGTACTACCGGAGGATCCCGCAATACCTCTCCTGGGCATATATCCAGGAGATGTCCCAACCGGTAAGAAGGACACATGCTCCACTATGTTCATAGCAACCTTATTTATAATAGCCAGAAGCTGGAAAGAACCCAGATGCCCCTCAACAGAGGAATGGATACAGAAAATGTGGTACATTTACACAATGGAGTACTACTTAGCTATTAAAAAGAATAAATTTATGAAATTCCTAGGCAAATGGATGGACCTGGAGGGCATCATCCTGAGTGAGGTAACCCAATCACAAAAGAACTCACATGATATGTACTCACTGATAAGTGGATATTAGCCCAGAAACTTAGAATACCCAAGATATAAGATACAATTTGTAAAACACATGAAACTCAAGAAGAACGAAGACCAAAGTGTGAACACTTTGCCCCTTCTTAAAACTAGGAACAAAACACCCATGGAAGGAGTTACAGAGACAAAGTTTGGAGCTGAGACGAAAGGATGGACCATATAGAGACTGCCATACCCGGGGATCCATCCCATAATCAGGCTCCAAAAGCTGACACCATTGCATACACTAGCAAGATTTTGCTGAAAGGACCCAGATATAGCTGTCTCTTGTGAGACAATGCCGGGGCCTAGCAAACACAGAAGTGGATGCTCACAGTCAGCTATTGGATGGATCACAGGGCCCCCAGTGGAGGAGCTAGAGAAAGTACCCAAGGAGCTGAAGGGGTCTGCAACCCTATGGGTGGAACAACAATATGAACTAACCAGTACCCCGGAGCTCGTGTCTCTAGCTGCATATGTATCGAAAGATGGCCTAGTCGGCCATCAATGGAAAGAGAGGCCCATTGGTCTTGCAAACTTTATATGCCTAAATAGAGGGGAACGCCAGGGCCAAGAAGTGGGGCGTGGGGGAGAGGAGGAGAGTGGCAGGGAAGCATGGGGGACTTTTGGGACAGCATTGGAAATGTAAATGAAGAAAATACCTAATTAAAAAAAAAGGAAAAAAAAAGAAGCAAATCCGTTATAGATTTATAATCCATGGCAGAACCATCTCAGGAAGATCACCTGCTAGTTTCTAGCTTCTTCTAGATGGCTCCTGGCAGTGGTCTGACAAGTTGTTAGAACTTTGTGAAATCTCCTTCTGTGAGACAAGCACGCTCACACAGCAACCACACGTGCGTGCGCACACACAGGGAAAGAGAGAGAGAGAGAGAGCGATGATGCAGTTCCTTCTCCCAGCTGAGACTCCTGGAAAAGTTCCCCTTTTCTTTTTCCATTGTTTCAATAGTCTGGTAGATTGAGAGAGGCAAAGGCCTCTTTAGACTATCTTCATTGAAATGTAGCATCAGTTACAACTCAAAGGATCATTGATGGCAATAATATCTGCTTTGTCAGAATTGAAAGTAGCATAGTGACCACACCTGCTCACTCTGACCTTCACCATCAGGGCTCAAGGGCTCATCTGGTACTCCATGAGAAAATATGCTGTGTCTATTGAATGAGGAGAAGTAGAGAGATGTTAGTAATTGTTAAAATGTACACATGTCTATGTCTCTGTGTGTGTGTGCATCTGTGTGTTTGACCATGTGTGCTAGTCTATGCGTGTATGTGTTTCTGTCTCTATGTGTGTGTGTGTAAAAGTGAGTGTGTGTGTGTGAGAGAGAGAGAGAGAGTGTGTGTGTGTGTGAATGTGTGTATAGGGGTAGCCAGGGTGAGAGAACAGAATTTTAAAACTTGTCTCGACCTCCTTCACATCCTCTATGTTGCCTCATTTTATCTACAAGTGTCTCTTCTGGCAGCCATCTTTCTAAAGCATTTTTTTAAATAAATTTTATTTATTTATTTATTTATCTATTTACTTACTTATTTATTTATGTGTATGACTGCTTTATCTGCATGCACACCTACATGTCTGAAGAGGGCGTCAGATCCCATTACAGATGGTCACGAGCCACCATGTGGTTGCTGGGAATTGAACTCAGGACCTCTGGAAGAGCAGTCAGTGCTCTTAACCACTGAGCCATCTCTCCAGTCCTTTTTTTTTTTTTTTTTTAATAATTTCTGAAGAGTTGAAGCCTTTGAACAGCATAAGATGGTGGAACAGTAGCATCCTCTCAGGAGGCTGGCTGAGCCCTAGGGTTGAGGGGTGACATGCTGCAGCCTAGTGGCCCCCATTCAAGTAAGAATGCCTTTCTGGTGCCTGCTGCACCCTCCTTGTGCCAGGCCAGGCTGGCTCTCTACCATTCCAGCCCTCCTTTGCCACATTGTCCTGCCCTTCATTCCCTCTCAGAAACTCTGCTTCTTTGCCACACTGCCTGATGCAGTTCTTGACTGCAGACAAATGCCTGTTTTCTTTTTCACTCCCATTTTCCACTGTCAACCCCTCGCTGATATCAGCGCTGGGCCAACTCTGACTCAGCCTAGCCTGTATCCCTTTGCACCTACCGCAACAATTTTGAAAAGATGAAGTTTAAGGCCAGTGCTAGCATGAATACAAAGTGTTGCTTACTGTGCCAGATACATCTTCTTAATTTTCCTGTAGAGCTCTACCAAAACAGTGTTCTCTAGGTTAATCCACCCATACTCAGGTCCCTGTTTCTGCGCCATCTGTAGCCGCCTGCAGCCACTCGAACTGGCTTCCTGAGTGGGAGGCCAGAGCTGTAAAGGAGGGAATGGCGGGAGAAGAAACGAGACCAAGACAAAGTGCTGATTAAGGCCCAGTGTTAACTAGCAATCTGTGCTTATAAAGGGGGAAAGCCCATCTCCCACCCATCCACTCTTGATGCCTGTCGCCAGCCTGTAAGCAACAATTAGGCTGACAGAACTAGTTTGGCCTGAAGGTGTCAGTTGCCAGTTGCTGGCTTGTCTCAGGAATTTCTCAGGAAGGCAGGTTCAGCTTCTCAGCAGGTAGCAGTATCTTTTTTCTTTCTTTCTTTCTTTCTTTCTTTCTTTCTTTCTTTCTTTCTTTTTTTTTTTTTTTTTTTTTTTTGATTTTTTTGAGACAGGGTTTCTCTGTATAGCCCTGGCTGTCCTGGAACTCACTTTGTAGACCAGGCTGGCCTCGAACTCAGAAATCCGCCTGCCTCTGCCTCCCGAGTGCTGGGATTAAAGGCATAGCAGTATCTTGGAGAGGAGCAGCAGCAGGTGACAGAGCAATAAAACCATCTAGGTCTGAAGGCTTCACCCCAGGTAATCTCATTCACAGTGGCAGGCAGCAAGGTCTGAACCAGCCTGCTCAAGGCTGGGGGAGGCTACAGGAACCATTAACTTGTGCCTGTGCCTTTGTCAAAATGAACCCCAGTCACTGTGTTTTGGGGGTTCTTGTTACTCTTGCTCATTCATTACCACCAGCAAGGGACATGGCCTCCTTGTCTTGACTAAAACCAGTCACTGGTGTGGTCAGAACCACAGGAAAAATAGTCCTTAAAAAGACTTAAGATCTGGAGTTGTAGCTACCCTTGCCTAGCACGCATGAGAAACACACAGGAATAAAAGAATCTGAGGCCAAAAAACTATATAGTATCCCCTGTAGATCTTTTGTTCCTCTTTGAAATACAAATGACATGAAATAAAGGAATGGGAAAAGCTTCACCAGGTATGCTAACTCCAACCCCCAAGCCCTCTGCATGGTAGGAGGGATCAAGAGCAGATTCTGAAGGCAGATGGAAGGGGTTCATAGCCTTTTCACAGCACTGAGTGTGGTACTGGGCAAATCTCTCTCTGGGACCAAGTCTTCTCTTCTGTAAGATCAGCTGGTGTCCCCATCCCAGATGAAAAGAGTTGGGTTTCTGTCTGGCTCAGGAAAAGCAGCCCTCATGGTAGGTGTCTCCTTCTGAGTGGAAGGTGATTAGCCTCTGTCCAGCCCCGACAACCAGTCCAGGATGATGTGTCCCACAGTACTCAGTCTCTCCCCACTCCCCACACTGCTCCAGTCTCTCCCCACTCCCCACACTGCTCCAGTCTCTCCACACTCCCCACACTGCTCCAGTCTCTCCACACTCCCCACACTGCTCCAGTCTCTCCACACTCCCCACACTGCTCCAGTCTCTCCACACACTGCTCCAGTCTCTCCCCACTCCCCACACTGCTCCAGTCTCTCCCCACTCCCCACACTGCTCCAGTCTCTCCCCACTCCCCACACTGCTCCAGTCTCTCCACACCCCCCACACTGCTCTAGTTCCTCCCATCGCTCACACTACTCTAGTCCCTCCCCATGCTCTTGTCCACTGCTGCAGCATCTGAAGACACTCTAGCTTGATCAAGGGGTCAAGGAGTCTGCTACTCCCCAAATCAAGCTGCTACTACCTTGATGTGACATTTGAAGCCACCAGGAAGGCAGCAAGGGCAGAGAATCCAGGCCACCATGAGAGCAGGGCTGGCTTCCGAGGTGTTCTTGGCTCATCAGATTCCTTTTTTTTTTTTTTTTTTTGGGGGGAGGAACGGGTTTATTCGGCTTACACTTCGATATTGCTGTTCATCACCAAGGAAGTCAGGACTGGAACTCAAGCAGGTCAGGAATCAGGAGCTGATGCAGAAGTCATGGAGGGATGTTCTTTACTGGCTTGCTTCCCCTGGCTTGCTCAGCTTGCTTTCTTATAGAACCCAAGACTACCAGCCCAGAGATGGTCCCACCCATAAGGGGCCTTTCCCCCTCGATCACTAATTGAGAAAATGCCTTACAGTTGTATCTCATGGAGGCATTTCCTCAACTGATGCTCCTTTCTCTGTGATAACTCCAGCTGTGTCAAGTTGACACAAAACTAGCCAGTACAACCTTCTTTTTTTTTTTTTATTAAAAAATTTATTTTTATTATGTATTTTCCTCAATTACATTTCCAATACTAACCCAAAAGTCCCCCATACCCCCCCCGCCCCCCAATCCCCTACCCACCCACTCCCACTTTTTGGCCCTGGCGTTCCCCTGTACTGGGGCACATAAAGTTTGCATGTCCAATGGGCCTCTCTTTCCAGTGATGGCCGACTAGGCCATCTTTTTTTTTTTTTTTTTTTTTTTATTTTTATTACATATTTTCCTCAATTACATTTCCAATACTATCCCAAAAGTCCCCCATAGCGCCCCCCACTTCCCTACCCACCCATTCCCATTCTTTTGGCCCTGGCATTCCCCTATATTGGGGCATATAAAGTTTGCAAGTCCAATGGGCCTCTCTTTCCATTGATGGCTGACTAGGCCATCTTTCGATACATATGCAGCTAGAGACAAGAGCTCCGGGGTTCTAGTTTGTACATCATGTTGTTCCAATAATAGGGTTGCAGATCCCTTTAGCTCCTTGGGTACTTTCTCTAGCTTCTCCATTGGGAGCCCTGTGATACATCCAATAGCTGACTGTGAACATCCACTCCTGTGTTTGCTAGGCCCCAGCATCGTCTCACAAGAGACAGCTATATTTGGGTCCTTTCAGCAAAATCTTGCTAGTGTATGCAATGGTGTCAGCGTTTAGAAGTTGATTATGGGATGGATCCCTGGATACGGCAGTCTCTAAATGGTCCATCCTTTCATCACCGCTACGAACTTTGTCTCTGTAACTCCTTCCCTGGGTGTTTTGTTCCCAATTCTGAGAAGGTGCACAGTGTCCACACTTTGGTCTTCATTCTTCTTGAGTTTCATGCGTTTAGCAAATTGTATCTTAAATCTTGGGTATCCTAAGTTTTGGGGCTCATCAGATTCCTTGATGTCAGGTTCATGTTTTCCTCAGCCACCCCTCCATCAGTCCTTTTCCTTGAACCATATTTTCCTTGTTCCTTTATTCTCTTGCTTGCCTTGCACACCCAGACACCCACCATTCTAGTTGCGAGTGTCTGTGTAAGAGCTATGTTACATGCAGAATCCGTACATAAGGGAACATAGAGGAACAGCCCCCACCCAGTCCTGAGTTCCATGCAAGGTGCTTCAGGGGCATCTCTTGCCCTAATTACTTATTTCTAATAATTCAGTATGTGTGTAGACTATGATGTGATCACATTCACCATGCCCCCTCTTCCTCCTCTCCCACTCTCTGGTTTCTTTCTTCCCATCTATCCCCGCTCTGAGCCCAGTGATTTTTGATGTTGCTCACGCAGCCAGGCAGCCACAGCTGCTGTGAGTCTGCTTTTGTGGTGGCCAATCCAGTGTTTCACAGCACCCCTCTCCACGCTCTGGCTCTTACAGTCTTCCCACCCCTTTTTCTGTAATGTTCCCTATGCCTTGGAGGGGGCCAGCACAGATGTCCTGCTGAGGGCTTACGACTGAACAGTCCCTTATTCTCAGCACTTTGACAGTTGTGACACTCTACATTAACCGTTCTCTTCTCAAGAAACTCCTCTGAGCCATGCTGAGAACAGCACTCATCCACAGATAGAAACACACGTGGTGTGGCTACATGTTCATTTAGCAAAACACCAATAGTACCTTCTCTCTAGGTCCTGTGGCCACCTCCCCAGTCATAGGTGCTTTGGCCAGATTTACATCATCAGGATATATTCCCTCCTGTGAGGAGTGTTAGTGCAAATTTAAAAGTGGCAATTTTTTCTTTAACCTGGCTAACTCCCAAATAATTGAGACAGAGACTATTGGATTTATTTAACAAGCTTTCAGTCACAGTAACTGGGCAGACATTAACCTATCCTAATCCTCTAAACAAATCTGGCTACCTCCTAGCCAAAATCCCCAAGCTACTTGCATGTTAGTATTGACCTGGCTCACTCTGCTCCATGTGTGTCCTCGTGGTGGATCCTGGTCCTTCCTCTTGTGGAAAAATCATCTTTTCCTCTCTCTATTTCTCCTCCTGGCTGGAATTGGAAGTCCAGCCTTACTCTCTCCTCTACCCAGGCATTGGCTGATCAGCTTTTTATTGACCAATCAGAGATATTTTACACAACATTGAGACAGGAGAGTCTTAGAGTAAGCACTACAATGCTATGTCTGGATTGCAACCAGATACAGAGCAGCAAGAGAAATCAGCATTGGAATAATACAAAGATAATCTTTACACCATGTACAATAATGTTATGCCAACAGGGGTGGAACTCTAATTCAATTGAGATGTAATTGTTAAACTCACTACCACCATTGCTCCAGTGGGTTCATGTAGGGTTGTAGGCCCACATTCACCACAGGGCATGGCTGCTTGGGGAGGGGAGTTCGACTGTGCTTACCCCATGCTGTCACCATGGCGGGTGCTGGGCTGTAGGGAAGGTGCACTGCTCCAGGGTGGGAAAGCACAAGCTGAGATGTGGGAAAGTCAGAGCTGATTTGGGGGTCCCCAGGCTATGGGGTTCTCAGACTCTTGGACATCTAGGCACTGCAGAGAATGGAATGGGGGTGCGTGGGCTGGGGACAGCATCTAGCCAGGGCCTGGGAGAGGGGGAAAGGGGAGCTCCGGCTAGTCCCGGTGGAGATGATTGTCCTTAGCTTTGTGGTGGCAGGCTTGGTGGTGGCTGTGGTGGAGAGAGCAGAGAGGCCTTCTATGGGAGATTAGGCTGCAGCTCTGTAGATGAAGGCCTTGTTCATGGTTCCCCATGGCAGATCTTGGTAAAAAGAGACAGCCCATGATTCTAAACAGTTTATTGTCCTGGCAGAAAATGGATGCATAAAACCATACCCCCTTTCTCAGGGCGGGCCTGAGATTAAATACCTTTTGCAGGGAGGAGTGTCTGGGAAGGGAAGCTTAGTGGCTACGGCCTCCAGGTCTCTAAGTGCCTCATTAGCATGGAGAATTCTGTTTTGAGCCTATGTGATCATAGGACACGCTTCTTTTACGTGAGAAACATGGAACATGATCCGAGTCAGGAGTCTGGCAGGGGGCTGGGAGTGACCTGAGCCTCGGGTGTGTGCCCACAGAGTCTCCGGGTCTCATCCTGATCTACTTTAGCAAACTTCCTGGCGTGCTTCTATGTCCCCCAGGTCTACCTTGCCTGCTTTGCACAGTTGATGACTTCTTCCACTCCAGGAGCCTGCATAGTTCTCTGGGTAGCCAATCAGAAAGACACTTCCAGATCAATTCCAGCCTGGTTTTCCCATCTGGAACCCTGTGGTGTGAGCCTCAGGTTTCATTATCCCTTCAACCCTGTGATGGACATACCCTCACATAAAACAGAACACCCAACTAACGCTGCTAAAATGCTAACTAAAATGAAGTCTAGGTCAGCTAAAGGGCAAGCTGTGAGCCCTGCTAATACTGCCTTTCTGTTGTCTCAGCACTTTCGAAGTAGAAGCAGGAGGTCAAGGGTTCAAGGTCACCCTCAGCTACTGAGTGACCTGGGAAAGTTCCTAAGTGGAACTTGAAAGCATACATTTCCACCACTTCCGTTTTCTCTCAGGCCTCACTCCTCTCTTGCTCGGCCCTTTTCAGTGGCCATGGCTTCTCTTTCACAAGGATGTAAGTGAAAGAAAAACTTTACAATCTATTTTTTCTCTATTTCATTTCCCCTTCCTATATGCACAAGAGGGAGTTTAGTTTAGGTATTTTTTTTCCTTTGTCCAGGAGAGCCAAGTCCAGCCAGCTGCACATTATAACACAGCCTGCAAAGAAAGACTTTCGCTTTATTGAGAAACACCCAAACAATTCAAACTCCTGTGTGACACAGAGACAGTGTATAAAGTACAATTCAGTGTCTACACATATCAGTAACCAGTCTCCTTCAGTGTTAATTATGTAATGAAAGAACCTTGTGGGGAAACCCCCACTCTGTTCCCGATTTGGCGTGCAGCCAAGAATCATGAACAAACAGACCGTCTTGATGTAAAAACATGAGGTAGCTTAATGGCAGAGCTCCGGGTTGAAACATATCTCTCGCAGGAGACAGTGGTTTCGACTGTTTAATGGTAGAGCTCCGGGTCGAAACGTATCTCATGCAGGAGACAGTGGATTCGACCATGTGGCTTGGAAGCTAGGGGTTTTTATAGAAAAGGGGCTGGGGCTGGGGGAGGAATTGGCTCGGTTTCACATGATTGGTCCATTTAAACATCAGCAGACTGTACATGCAGATAACATTTAACTTAGATCAGAAGGGCGGGAGATAGGGAAGCACCGAGCCAGTCCAGACATGTCATTCTCTTTATCTTTATGACCAAGCAGCCTCAGGAATGTATTAACGACGGGCCTGCCTGGGCAGGCCCTGGCCTGTTCTGCTATGTTCTCAGCCCCAGGTTTCAAAGCTCACAAACAACTTTTTGGGCTATTTGACATAAATTACATGAATCACAGGTCTCAAGTTTTATTTTCTTTCAGTGGCATGGTTGCCTGTCTTGCATTGGTCAGGCTGTTTGTGAATTCATGCTGCCCATGTGGACTTTGGGTCTCAAGTAGATAACCTGTGCAGAGGACTGTGACTTCCCACAGGAAAGGCTGGGCTGATCTTAGCTCCGTGATATCAGATAAAGTCCTGCTTAGTCATCACCTTCTTCTTTTCTTTTCCTCTTTTTTTTTTTTTTCTTTTTTCAGTGCAGAGGATTGAACCCAAGGCCTCATGCATTCTAGGCAAGTGTTCTATCGCTGACCACAAACTGCCGCCCTACCTGTGCCCTCCTGGCTTCAGGATGGCTGCTTTAGTTCCTCACATCCTTTCCTCTTGTGAGTGTCTGGGAAGAACTTGACGTAGTATTCTGTCATGCTTCCTGACCTAGTGATGCTTGCTGAACTCAGCGACAGTTGGGCCAATGACAGACTGCACATAATAAGGTAATCCTGTTTTATGATGGAGCTGGGCGGAGGATGTAACTGACTAATAAAGTCAGCATGTGCAAGGCCCTCACTCAGCATAAAAACAAAAGAATCATAATTGGGCCGGAGAGATGGTTGCTCTTCCAGAAGTCCTGAGTTCAATCCCCAGTACCCACATGATGACTCACAGCCATCTGTAAAGGATCTGATGCCTGCCCTCCTCTGGTGTGTCTGAAGGCAGCTACAGTGTACTCATATGTATAACATAAATAGATACATCTTTTTTTGTGTCAATTTAAATAGTTTTATTATTCCATGTTACTTGTTTTGGGTCCCTATGGAACAAGGCTACAACCTCTTCTTGGACTGACTTAATCCACCTCTTCAATGGTGGGGCCTGAAGAAGCACCACCAGATGGGGGAGCTCCTCCACCTGGGAAGCCACCAGGCATTCCCCCAGGCATGCCACCCGCACTCTGGTACAGCTTGGTAATGATGGGGTTGCAGACTTTCCCCAGTTCTTTCTGCTGATGCTCACATTCTTCCTTCTCTGCAGTCTGGTTCTTATCCAGCCAGCTGATGATTTCAGTGCACTTCACTTATCAAGAATCTTCTGCTTGTCCTCATCATTGATCCTGCCTTGACGTTTCTCATCTTCCACAGTTGCTTTCATGTCGAAGGCATAGGACTCCAGTGAATTCTTGGAGAATAGATACATCTTAAAAAAGAAAAAGAATCAGTAGCTGCCATGACACCCTAGCTAGTTGCTTCCACAGTTGTTACCATTCACAAAGGTTTCTCCTCAAACAAATAAAACCACATACTGAAGACATACCCGCTAGCCATGTGCTAAATCTCATGTTTGATAAATTATAGGGAGGGGAATTCCACTCCCCCCCCCAATGATTCTACAACTACACCATTTACCTGTACTGAGCAGCTTACAGTTCATCAAGAGCCAGCTTCTAAAATCTACTGCAGAAAACCTTAGCACCCTTAGGAATCGCTTTCAAAATTCTTCCAGGAGCTGCTTTGAGAATATGCTCTTGCTGATTAAACACTGGCTGGATTTTTTTTCTTTACAAATGAACTCATTTAGTTATCAAGATAAAACTGGAACATACTGTATGCATGGACACCTGTGCAGCTCACTTCACAGGTGAGAAAAATGAGCCACAGAAGTTTCTCCCTCATCCAAGATCATAGTGTCAGTGAGAGACAGAAGCAGGATGCAGGCCAAAGCTGTCCTCTCACAGAGTGTGTACTCTGTCTCTCAGGCCCCCATGAAGCAACTCCCATCTGTGTTGTCTGGAAATCAGCAGTTCAGGCTGCACAGGTCAGCAGCAGCAGCAGCAGCAGCAGTTGAGTCCACTCACAAGCACTTCACAGATACACCAGTAGTCCAGTTCGGTAGAGTCAAGAGAGCAAACAGGAATCAGCAGCCGGGGTACTATCCAGCAGGGATAGCCAGGCCTCAGCCTTGGCTCAAGTCAGCAGGAGGCACCAGAGCAAACAGGAATGCCAGGAGAAGTTCTCCACTGTGCCTCCCAGGGGAGCAAGGATCAAGCATTGCACAGCTAGCTCTCTCAGCAAGCTAGCTCAGCCTCCATCACAATCCTCCATGGGTCTTGCCTCAGCACGTGTGTCTGTCTCAGCTGACACCACTCTACCAATCAGCCTGAGTTTGCAGAAGCTGCAGAAAAACTGCAGCATACCACCAGAAGTTTTTTGGTGCATTTGTCTCTATAGAGTCCCGACAAATGGAGCTCAACTATACAACATAAGGCAGACCAATGCACACACGTTGTTAGCAAAGTATCTTTCATCACATGTCCTTTCATGTGCTTGCTTTAGCAGAACATCCTCTCTCCTGGGTCAGCTTTAGTGAGACGTTCCTTCTCCTGTTCACCCCAGCGAAACACCATCCAGTGGACTCTCCAAAGAACGCTTAAGTTTCCACTTCAGACTTGCACAAGTATCTGAGGTGCAGACATCAGATATGGTCTGGCTATAAGGATAAAAACAGACTTGAAAACACCATAGCATCTTAGAAAGGAATACCAAGGGTTTAAAGCCAAGGGTTGGTAGCCAACCAGGCCAGCATGTCTGCTAGCTCTCTAGTGCTGGCCGTGGCCCACCACTCTATCAACAGGCTAAGCACAGTGTCTTTTCCTAAGAGTCTTAGTCTAAAAGTGAAGTGAACTGGGCCAATACTGCACTCGCTGCACAAGCCTCTCTGCTACTTCTGGCCTCAGTGCAACCCTTTTCTGTGACTTTCAAAGTCTTTCTTTTTACTCTTGAATAATTTAGTTTTGAATTTTTTATAAGTCCATCATTTTGGTTATAAAACCATATTGGCATGATATTAGACACTGATCAAATCTTAAAAAGTTTTTTTTTAATGCATTACTGCTTTAGAGAATATGCCAAACGTTAAGTATAAGGGTTACCACCGAAAGCCCTTCTAAAGCTGTGGGATGCTGAAAAAGCTTCTTGCTTGTTCCTTTGGTTTTGTTTTGTTTTGTTTTTTTCCTCTATGAACCAGTGGGTCCATCTTTAAGAACTAGCCATGAGTGAGTTGTGATCACTACTCAGTTAAGAGTTCTCAAAGTGAGCTATCAGCCTGAGAGAACGGCCAAAAGCCCTTTAGAGGCCAGAGATACTGCAACAGACAATCAACCATCTCTCCTCCAGTCAAGAAGTTGTGGCTGTTCTCAAAATTCACTCCAAAAGACCAAATTGTGAAGTGAGGGCAAACCTGTCAGGGAAAAAGATATTATAAACACACACACACACACAGAGAGAGAGAGAGAGATATGACTAGACTTTTCATCTGTAGAGAAGGGATGGAAAAGAAAAGAAATGAGGTAGCATGGATGGGTTCCAGGGCAAATCTGGTGGGATCTGAGGTGCGCAGGCGAGCGATGCTAGGCCGCATTTCCCACTTTGCTCAGAAGTCTGTGCTTTGCAGCACACCTGGATTCAGTCCACACCCCCGTCAAATGGACTTCTTTGCCCTCCATGCCCATATTTAGCCAAAACCCAAAAGCCTTGAGAAAGCTCCCATCCTATCTTCACCCTGTAAAGAGTCACTGGAAATATACCAGTTAGCTCTAAAGATCTGTCAGGTTTATGTGCAAAAGATAATTAAAAAGAAGGTAAATACATATATATATATATACAAGGCAGTTATACCAACCCAGAGAACTAAAGCATGAGTAGAGGGCAGGGCAGACACTTCCTCAGTGTGCCCCTCTATAGGAACTGACCTGCTATAACTGAAAGGGTGTGTTGGTGTTCTGGGGTACGTGAGACAATTGATCGAAGAAAGAGAGATGCTGCAGGACGAATTTAGGCTTCTCAGCAGCAGTGGGATCCGCCTCTCGAGGACTGAAGGCTGGCAGCTTCACAGACCATTTATTGATTGTTACACAAAAGGCCATTTAGCAAGCCAATTCCCAAATACCAAAATCTCTTATCAGATCTAGATGTTTTAAGGAACATTACCTAAGCAAACGCAGTCATTATAAGAGTTCCAGGTTCGCCAGGAATACCTTACAATAGGGGTTGCTAAGGCTCTGAAATCCCGAAAGAAAGAAAAGCAACCCCATAAATTTCAAGGCTAAGTGGCCATCACCCCAGAGTAATTAAGTGCAATGCCTGTTCTAAAACTCTGCTAACAAAGGTGTGTTATTCTGTATGTGAACTAAAGCATATTTCATTACATTTTGTAAGCCTCTCCCCATGAAATTACACTTTAAACATTTTTCAGAATCCCCAAACTTACTGGTTTTTATGATCACAAAAAGTAAATATATTGTAAAAAGAATGTGAGTGGCCATCCTTAGTGACACAGCCTCCCAGATATAGTCAGACAACAATGATGTCCCAGGTTCTACGCCCTATACCACATATATTTTTTCAGTTTGCAGAATGCGTGCCTAGCTTACAGAAAGCCCTGGGTGTGAGCTTCAACACTGAATAAAACCCAGCAAAGGTAGCAAACACGTCACTTCTACCTACAGAATGAGTTCAAGACCAGTCTAGGATACATGAGACCCTGTGTTAAATATATATATATATATATATATATATATATATATATATATATATATTCTATCATCTTTAATTTATTGAACAAAATACAAAGGCTATTGAGCTATGCAAGGTGCTACAAAGGAAATAAAAATCATGTGTGTGGTCTCCCTGACCCAAGTGTACCTAAATATTAGCATCAGACCACTCCAAAGTGAGGAGCATTCTACAAAATCTTGTCTTCACCAATGGTATGTCAAGAAACACAATGGACTATAGTAATAATGCTACAGATTAAGGAATAAACATGACATAACCAAATATGATCCATGACCCTGGATAGGATCCTGACTGGGATAGGAGTGGGGTGAAACTGCTCCATATGTTATTGAAATGAGCGACCATATCCGATCACTGTATTGATCATTGCATTGGTGTTACATTGCCAAACTGCCCTTTGCCCTCTGCTAAGATGAAGAACATCCTCCATCTCAGGAACAGCAGCTAAAGATGAGGAAAGGAGTGTGCAGTCTGCAACTTAGGTTGTTTAAGAATGGTGTGCATGCATGGACATTAGGTGTGCAAATAAAGGGCACGTGGGTTCTTGTTCTAGCTTTCTAACTCTTCCCTGCCTTTGAAGTCATTTCAGAGCAGAGTTTTACATTGTTGAAGTTGTAGGCAAGGCTCTGCACCTCCAAGCTCCTTGCCAGAGAGATGGTTACTTCCCAGTTAACACTGAAACACTATCTAGAGCAAGACACTGATGACTAGTTCAGAGCAAAAGCTTCAAGATCTGCAGGATTCATTTTCACTCCAAAGAGCTCTGGAGACAGGCAGCCAAGGGTGAAAGAGGCCAGGAAACCAATTACTTGTGACAGGAAATTGGCCCTAGCTACCTCTTATTAAATATCTACCTCTGAGAAGTCAGAGGGAAAAGCACCAGATGTGCATGAAAACATCTGCCTTAGGGTTTCTACTGCTATAAATAGTCACCACGACCAAGGCAACACTTATACAAGCAAATGTAGGGGAGGGGCTGATACTAAACTCTGGTTCCCTAATTGGTCCTTGATTTGGTTAATATGAAGGCAGGATCCAAGGGCTGGATGAAGGGTAAAGGTGGAACTTCCGAGTCCCAGGAGGAAAAAAGAATGCAAGGAAAGTGAAGGGCTAGGCTTTGGAATGAGAAGCACACATCAACTATGTAAGACCTTGGGATAGCTAGAACTGGCAGCCTCCACCACTGTTGGATGGCTGATAGCTGATACAGGTTAGCTGATAAGTTTAGGGCAGGAGATGCAGTGCACAGCAATTGTGCTATCTGGCAAGTTCTAAGATAACAAAGCTGTCTGAATGTTTTTCATTCCTTGGAGCAACGGTGGTTAGAGATAGCTGGGTCATTGATGGCAGCTTGGCAAAGCCAAGCTGGGAGTGGGACTGGTGGCATCCACTGTCAAAGCTAGCCGAGAGGAACAAAATAGAAGCCAGGAGGAGCTGGGAACAGTTGAATGCTTTAAGTGGGGCTTAATGAGCCATTTGAATAGGAACAAGGAAGATAGTGGCTTTGAGGGTGATTTGAACTGTTTTCCTAATTCCAAACCCTAGAATCCACATTCCTTCAAACAAAAGCATGGTCAGGCCTGACAGCAATACCCACTCCTGGTACCAACTTCTTTGTTTGGACTTTATTGCTGTGAAGAGACACGTGACCAAGATTCCTTCTTATAAAGGACAACATTTAATTGGGTCTGGTTAAAAGCTTCAGAGGTTCAGTCTGAAAGAGGAAAATTACTGACCACCAGAACACTCACCCCAGAGTACATTCTGAACTCTCACACCAGAGTCAGACCCCCTCTCAAATGAAAACTGTTCCGGGGACATTTCTGAGATAAGGGTCTCCTGGAACGAACCCAGTCCAACCCCTCCCAACTAAGGACTGTGCCAGGGACATTTTTGAGATAAAGGGTGTGAGTAAAAACCTCAGTTTCAATGAATCAAGTACATGGCCAAAGTGTGGAACGCGGTTGCAAAAGCACTTTGGAAAAACCCTTGGTTGAATCACTTAGTGACGTAAAACCTGTATTTTCCCTGCCCTCCTCCCCCCTTGCCCTTTTCTTATAAAAACCTGTGAAAATTTGGGCTAGGGGCCGGATCTCCTCTGCACCTTGCAGGCTGCATGAGGTCCGGCCCCAGATATCTGGTATATATGTGCTTTTTGTTTGTTTTGTCTGCTTTCTTGTCGTTGCTGTATTAAATCTTACTATCTATACATCTTAAGTACCGGTCTCAGTGTCTTCTTGGGTGCGCGGCTGACCCGAGGCTTGAGTAAGTGCCTCCCTTTGGGAGTTTTGGAGTCTTTCATTTGGTGCGTTGGCCGGGAATCAGCGCGTCTACCCAGAAGTCCTGGACTCAGAAGTAAGATTTACTGTTCTGCTTTGGTCTGGTGTCTGTGTTCTGTTAATTTCTGAGAGGCCAGGAAGGCCATTCTGTATGAGCGATCGCTGTTCTGGTTTTGCGTGACGCTCTGTGCTCAGTAAGAGCACCAGAGATCGCACTCCGGGAGGGAATGCGAAGTGGGTAAGAGTAGACGTGCTCAGGTGCCCACCGTCCGATCTGCCCCTGGGAGACGTCCCAGGTGAGATAGGGGAGGACTAAGGACGCTTAGTGGACCCCTCTGTGCGAGATCGTGGGTTCGAGTCCCACCTCGTGCTTCAGGGTGCGAGATCGTGGGTTCGAGTCCCACCTCGTGCTTCTGGTTGCGAGATCGTGGGTTCGAGTCCCACCTCGTGCTTCAGGTTGCGAGATCGTGGGTTCGAGTCCCACCTCGTGCCTCTGTGCGAGATCGTGGGTTCGAGTCCCACCTCGTGCTTTGGTTTTTTTCTTTTTGTCTCAGTCTCGTGTCTGCCTTTGTCGTGTCTGCTATTATTCTAGAAATGGGACAATCTGCTGGGTGTGTAGGTGTGGAACTGCTGCATTTGTGTATTCTGAGATTGTGGGTTTATTCTGGCAGTGGCTGTGAGAGGACGACTGTCTATGGCCTCGCGGTCTACACCCCAAAGAGATGTTCCAAGGGAGACCCTGGAAGGAGTGCCCAGGGTACAGAACAGTCAAAAAGACCTGGCTGTTGCCTGGCAGAGTGAGAGAGAGAGAGAGTGTCCTCTCTGCCAGAGCGGGAGTGAATGTGGAATCCCACCCCTATCAGGAAAAAGAGTCAATGTGAAATCCGACCCTGTCAGAAAGTGGCGTTTGGCTGGTTGTGTTTGTGTCACGTGACAAGACTGTGTGTGTGTGTGTGTGTGTGTGTGTGTGTTAACCCTTTGTCGACTGTAGACTTGGACTGACGTCAGGACAGAATTTGTCAGCAACAGTTTTAAAAAAGGAAAGGGAAAAAAACTCAGTGCTGGTGAGTCCCAGGCTGCTCAAAAGAGCTCTGAGATTGCAGAGCTGGGCTAAGAATTTCCGGCTTTGGCAGCGCGGGTAGGGCTTTGATAGCAGCAGTGGTGCTGAGGTTCTGAGTTCTGCAGACACAGCAGCAACGGAGGCTGTCTGTGCCCTGCGAGTGAGTTGTAAAATGCTGATAGTGAGTGCAGCGGCCTGCCAGCCCCCGCCTGCCAGTCCCGGAGTGGCCGTGAAGCTTGCCACAGCTGGGGAGGGGCCGACTACAGCCGCCGTCCCTCCTTTGGCCCCCCCAGAGTCTACCCGCACTCCCTTGTGCCGGCCCGGCTACGTGCTCCCTCCCCAAAGACAGTGCAGAGAGCACAGGGCGTCTATCAGGTAGTTAAATAGTTAAATTGCAGCCTCTGCCTGCCAGCGTTTGTTTGCCACTCCCAGAAGTTTACGCGGCGGAGACTCGGGCGCTGGGCCCTTCACATCAAAGGATCACATCAAAGGATCTGTTTTCAGCCTTTGCCTGCCTCCTGGGTGGGAGAAAGGCTCATTCTCCTGCCCCCTGTATCCTGTCTCTTGTAAACAGAAAAAATTGTGTTCATTTTGTGTTCATTTTGTGTTCATTTTGAGATATCAGTGTGCGGCCAAATAGAGCTGCACTCCCTTCTCTGCCCCATGTGTTTTCTCTTCTCAGGCACTGCCCTGAGCTGTGTGAGTTTGTTCTAAGCTCCGGTGAGGGAGACCACTCACTTGGGGCTTCTTCTGTCCAAGGTAAGGAACACCTGCGGGTCTAACTGCCAGGCTCTGATGAAGGATAGAGGTCTGCAAAAAAGAGCTGAGAGCAAAGCTTCAGCAGACTCAGAAGAGATAGGTTAACAGTGAAAAGAGGTAAAAATAGAGATAAAGAAAATTAGGTCTGAAATGAGAAAGATACTCTAAATGAGAAATATTTAAAAGAGGAACCAGTAAAATGAGGCTGGCAAGTACAGAGACCAGAGTCAGAATCAGAAATGTGCTGTAAGACAGAAAGATAAACCAGGGTAGTCGAACTATGAAAAAAGTTAAGTGACAGAATATAGATGTAATAATTGGATAGCATTCAAAGTAAGCAAAGGCAAGAAAGAGATATATATAGATAGAAAGAGAGACATTATATGAGATCTCCATTGCAGTTAAGAAATAGGAGCAAAAAGAGATAAATGACAAAGACTAGAATCTAGCAAAATGACACTTGCTAATAATACTAGCACTTAGAGATGATCTGTAAGAAATAGGGAGCCAGAAAATTTTAAAAAAAAGATAAGAGAAATGAAATGCTGGTCACAAGAGTCAGGGAGACTAGAAAACTTAGTACCTGGCAACAGAAAAAAAGAAAGCTTTTGGCTAAAGATCAGAGTGTTTGCTGTTGAAAAAGAAGAGCACTGGGTGAGAGACTGTCCTAACAAAAAAGAAGAGGAGCCCCCCCTCATGACCAAACCCTTCACCTGTTTGTGGCTGAAAGTAAAGAAAAAGCAGAAGGGGTGCTAACACAGAAGCTGAGTCCTTAAAAGAGACCGGTGGTCTACCTGTTAAAAGCAGCTAAAAAGAGACTGTGTTTCATATTCCTCCACTGACCAGTACAAAGCAAGTTTAAAAGGTTCCTGGACACTACAGGTCTTTGCAAACTGTGGATTCCAGGTTTTGCTGCATTAAAAAGATAAACAGCCCCTCGTATAAGAAATAAAGAACAACCTTGGATGGCCTTAGATGCTATTGAGACTGCCCTAATGTTGTCCTAACTTTGGGACTCCTAGATGTGACTGAGAACAAAAGTATTGCCAAAGAGGCTCTTACTCAGAAATTGGGACTTTGAAAAAGGCCAGTGGCTTACCTATCCAAGAAGTTACACCCTGTTGCCAGCGGGTGATTTTCTTGCCTGAAAGCTATTGCTGCCATAATCTGCTTGTCAAGGACGCAGATAAACTGACTCTGAGACAAAACTTGGCACATGCCCTAAAAGTGTGGTTCAGCCCCCTGACCGATGGCTGACTAATGCTCTGGAAAACATGAACTCCTGGCACTAACCCAAGCCCTGCGGTTGGCTAAAGGCAGAGACCGAGGTGCCGAGACGACGAAAAGCAGTGGCTCACCGAGGCCAGAAAAAAGACTGTGATGCTGATCCCAACCCCCACCACCCCGCGCCAAGTACGTGAGTTTCTGGGGACGGCGGGCTTTTGCAGAAAGAAAAAGTCCCATTCACCTGGACTGAGGAACACCAAAAAGCCTTTGACAGCATAAAGGCAGCCCTGCTTGTTAAAGACGCTGACAAGCTTACTCTGGGTCAGCATGTGACTATACCCACTACCAGAGTTTACTGCTCCTTGGCGATGACTCCACTCCTGTACATCAATGTGCTGATGTCCTGGCTGAGGAAACTGGAACAAGGAGAGATCTGACTGATCAGCCTTGGCCAGGTGTGCCTGCCTGGTACACAGATGGTGTATAGAACAATATACAGACAAAGAAAGCTGTTGACATCTGCAGAAAAAAACGTTCTCAAAATGGATAAATGAGACTGCTCACATAGTCATCAAGAAGATTATTGAAGAAAATTTTTCCAAGGTTCAGAGTGCCAAAAGCAATAGTGTCAGATAATAGCCCTGCTTTGTTGCCCAGGTAAGTCAGGGTGTGGCCAAGTATTCAGAGGTCAAAAATTACATTGTGTGTATAGACCTCAGAGCTCAGGATAGATAAAATAAATTAGTTTAAAACTCTAAGACAGACCTTGACAAAATTAATCGTAGAGACTGGCACGGACTTGGTGTTCCTTCCCTATGCCCTATCTCTTGATTCAGTTTTACTCTTTTTAAGATCTTTTATGAAACTCCTATGCCCATCATAGTCTCAAATGATGTGTTTAAACCTATGTTGTTATAATAATGATCTGTATGCTAAGTTAAAAGGCTTGTAGGTGGTCTGGTCACAACTGGGAAAAGGATTGGACTGAGTACATGGACGACATTGCTCCAGGGATCCCAACAGCTGAGACAGTGAACGAGCTGGGTACCCCAAGGACATCTCACCGGTTCCAGCCAGAGATCTGATCTACGTGCACCTACATCATGCCCAGACCCTCAAGCCTCGCTAAAAGGGCCCCTGCCTAGTTCTGTTTACTAATGCTTCTTGTTCTGTTTTTGTTCCCATGTTAAAATAGAGTCTTTCATTTGGTGCATTATGCAGTATCTGAAATTCTAAGATTAGAATTATTTACTAAAAGAAGGGGGGAATGAAAGAGGAAAATTACTGACCACCAGAACACTCACCCCAGAGTACATTCTGAACTCTCACACCAGAGTCAGACCCCCTCTCAAATGAAAACTGTTCCGGGGACATTTCTGAGATAAGGGTCTCCTGGAACGAACCCAGTCCAACCCCTCCCAACTAAGGACTGTGCCAGGGACATTTTTGAGATAAAGGGTGTGAGTAAAAACCTCAGTTTCAATGAATCAAGTACATGGCCAAAGTGTGGAACGCGGTTGCAAAAGCACTTTGGAAAAACCCTTGGTTGAATCACTTAGTGACGTAAAACCTGTATTTTCCCTGCCCTCCTCCCCCCTTGCCCTTTTCTTATAAAAACCTGTGAAAATTTGGGCTAGGGGCCGGATCTCCTCTGCACCTTGCAGGCTGCATGAGGTCCGGCCCCAGATATCTGGTATATATGTGCTTTTTGTTTGTTTTGTCTGCTTTCTTGTCGTTGCTGTATTAAATCTTACTATCTATACATCTTAAGTACCGGTCTCAGTGTCTTCTTGGGTGCGCGGCTGACCCGAGGCTTGAGTAAGTGCCTCCCTTTGGGAGTTTTGGAGTCTTTCAAGTCCATTATCATCATGGTGGGAAGCATGGCAAACATGGTACTAGAGAAGCTGAGAGTTCTACATCTTGATCTGAAGGCAGCCAGGAGGGGACTATGCCACACTGGGTGTAGCTTGAGCACAGGAGACCTTAAAGACCTCCCTACAATGGCACACTTCCTCCAAGAAGACCACACCCACTCCAGTAAGGTCACACTTGCTCCAACAAGGCCACACCCTATAGTCCAAGTATTCAAACACATGAATCTATGTGGGCCAAACCTATTGGTGACACTCTTTCCAGAACCTATCTGGCTTCTCTTGTGAGTGGGAAGCTGCACTCCCTCTGTTCTTAGCACCTCTTTCCCACAGTCCCTGGCAATTAACAATATACTCTCTGTTTCTGTGGATTTGTCTATCCTGGTTGTATTAGTCAGGGTTCTCTAGAGTCTCAGAACTTATGGATAGTCTCTATATAGTAAAGGAATTTATTGATGACTTACAGTCTGCAGTCCAATTCCCAACAATGGTTCAGTAGTAGCTGTGAACGGAAGTCCAAGGATCTAGCAGTTACTCAGTCCCACACGGCAAGTAGGCAAAGGAGTGAGAGCGAGACTCCCTTCTTCCAATGTCCTTATATGGTCTCCAGCAGAAGGTGTAGCCCAGATTAAAGGTGTGTGCCACCACACCTTTAATCCCAGATGAGCTTGAACTCAGAGTTCTCCCTGTCTTAATCTTCTAGAATCCATAGCCACTATGCCTCAAGATCTCCATACCAAGATCCAGATCAGAAACTTCTATCTCCCAGCCTCTAGATTAGGGTCACTGCTGAGCCTTCCAATTCTAGATTGTAGTTCATTCCAAATATAGTCAAGTTGACAACCAGGAATAGCCACTACACTGGTATTGATACAAATGGAATTACATAACCTTTTGTGTAATCTTTTATATAACCATCTCTCACCTGGGCACAATGTTTTTGAGGTTTATTCTACTGTAGCATGTTATTAATATTTTATTCTTTCACACTATTTTTCTTGGGGCTCAGTCGGTACATGTTTACCTAGTGTGCAGGAACCCCTGAGTTCAATCTCTAGAACAGGAGAGAACTAGATACTGTGGCAAAAGCCTGTAATACAGTATTTGGACAACAGAGGAAGGAGTATCTGAAGTTCAAGGCCATCCTCACTCTTGTATTCAGACAGAAAGAACCTCCAGCCTGGCTGTGTTCTTTCCACATGCATTTGGGCTTTAGCCAATTCAACTCATGATTCAAGAACCAGCCCATTCTTTCTCTAGAAACACTTTTTTCTTTTTGCCAGCTTCTCAAACAACTCTCATCCATCTACATGACTTCATTTACATTCACACCCTGATGATGGTTAAGGCTGCCTTAACAATAACCCAGCAGCAGGGAGTTGTGTGGGGAGAGCTAGTCAATAAAATAAGGAAGGCCATCTCCTCCTCCCACTCCTAGTCTCCATGACAACAGTTCTGTCACCTGGGCATGCAGTCAGGTGCCTGGAATCTCAGCAATTGGCAGGCTAAAGCAAAAAAGTTTGGGCGTTTCAGATCAATCTAGTCTACGTAGAAAGACCCTGTCAAGGGGAAGAAAGAAGGAAGGGAAAGAAATTGTGGTCTCAACAAAAGGCACAGGTTCCAGATAGCCTAGCAGGTAAAGCTGTTTGCCACCAGACATGACAACACAAGTCAGTCCTTGGAACTTACATAGTGGAAGGAAAAAAAATCAACCTACACACACACACACCATACATAAAATATAATAACAAAATAACAAAGAGGAGACAAGCCAGCAGTGGAGGGAAACACTTGTAAGGACATGTTAACTATGAGGACCTTTTCTCCTCTTTTTCTCTGAAGATACAGGAAAAATATCTGGGCTGGTGGGGAGTAGGCTCAAAACTCAATGAGCCTTAGAAACAAGGCCTTTAATTACTCATCCATGCAGACAGCCACTGGGCAGAAGAGAGCTGAGAACTGTGCACAGCAGACATCTCTTAGTCATTTGCTAATCCTTAAATCTGAAAACCATGACTTGTTCATGACACGTGCAAAAGCCCACACTAAGGGCCTGGCAGTCACATGGGCCACCTCTCCCTAGGAGCTGATCCTTTTACCTTGAGTTTATTTGCACCTTCCTTGTGGAGCCCCTTTTTGGGGTCCACTTGCCAGGAATCTTGACATTGGCCATGACAAGGAAGTAAGCTCAGGCAGGAATCTGACATCAGGGCATGATAAGGAAGTTCAGGCAAGAGTAAGATGCATGATCAGAAAGCTAGGGAAAGACTCGAGGGAGGAACTCAAGTCAGTGGTGGCTTTCAGTCCTCAAGCTACTCTCAGCTTAGCAGGAGTGTGTGATGGCTACTTTTAAGTCAGCTTGACACAAGCTAGTGTTATCTGAGAGGAGGGGGCCTCTGCTGAGAAGATGTCTCCATACGATCAGGCTGTAAGCAAGACTGTAAGGTATCATTTCTTAATTAGTGATTGATGAGGTGGAGCAGCCCATGATGGGTGGGACCAACCTAGGTTGGTGGTCCTGGGTTCTATAAGAAAGCAGACTAAGCAAGCTATGATGAGCAAGCCAGTAAGCAGCACCCCTCCATGGCCTCTGCATCAGCTCCTGCCTCCAGGGTCCTGTCCTGCTTGAGTTCCTGTTCTGACTTGGTCCAATGAAGAACAGTGATGCTTAAGTATCCGAAGCCAAATAAACCCTTCCCCTCCTGATGTGTTAATAAAAAAGATAAGGAGAAAGGGAATTATGTTCTATGGAGGTGTGGTGAGGTGTGGGGGAAGGGAGTGTCTCAGCAGGCCCATGCCAAGGCATCTTTTCCCCCTGAGAGACCAGTCACACAACTGTACAGTATGGAAGAGATTTTATTCAGGGCATGGGGGAGGGGAGTCAAGAGGGTAGTAGTGGGAGACAAAGGCAGAGAGACAGAGAGAGTTAGAGAGAGACAGAGACAGAGAGAGACAGAGAGAGACAGAGAGAGACACACACAGACAGAGACAGAGAGACAGACAGAAAGAGAAAGAGAGAGAGAGAGAGAGAGAGAGAGAGAGAGAGAAGAAGGAGGAGGAGGAGGAGGAGGAGGAATAGAGGCCGGCCATGAGCACATGGAGGGGAAGATGGGAAAGGGGACAGAGCAGGAGCAAGAAGGCAAGAGACCAAGAGAACAAGCAAGGGAGGAGGGGGCGAGCAGCCCCTTTTATAGTGGATCAAGCCTACCTAGCTGTTGCCAGGTAACTGTGGGGTGGAGTTTAGACAGAATGCTAACATTTCCCAAGTTGTTTTGGTCATGGTGTTTCATGGCAGCAATAAAAACCAAGACAGTCTCTCTCTCTCTCTCTCTCTCTCTCTCTCTCTCTCTCTCTCTCTCTCTCTCTCTCTCTCTCTCTCTTTCTCTCCTCTCTGCCCCCCATGTCCAGGGCAAAGGGAGCCAGAGGAGATACTAAATTTTTGTGTTAGATGAGTTTTTCACTGTCTGAGGTGTCCAGATCTCTGTCATGGAGGCTGTAGGTGAATTGTCCCATTTCAGTGATGGTATGTTATATTGTTTATGTGTAAGTATATGATGTATATGTGCAACTGCTTGTGCATGTGTGTGTGTATTTCTGTGTGATAGACAGAGACATAGAAAATATATGTGTGTAAAAGAGGCAGAGTATGTGTATGAGAGAGAGAGAGACAGAGACAGAGACAGAGTATACGTTTGAGAGAGACAGAGAATATATATGTGTGTGTGAGAGAGAGACAGAGACAGAGAGAGAATGTTGTTACCCCTGATAAGCTGAGGGTACCTTGAGGACAGAAAGTCACTACTCATTTCTTCTCCATCTTTCCTCAGCTTTCTGGTCATGTTGATGCTTAGGGGCTTGGTGGTGCTTGTATGGGGGGACAATGTGGGGACAGAGGCAGAGCTCACAAGTGCAATCAATGGGACACCAAAGAGACTGGCAAGTGGGGAAGGTATGGCATGAAGGGAGCAGAGAGAGAGAGACAGAGGCTAGAGAGAGTAAAGGCCAGACAAGTGGCAGGTGGCCACTCCAGGGCACTCTGGAGTGATGGAGAAGGTCCCATGAAGAGGTGGGCTGCGAGGAGTGGGCATACTTCCTGTGTGCAGTGTCACAGCATCCAGCTGCTCCTGGGATGTCACAGAGGGCCCTAAGCCTCTCCCCTGCATCTCATGAGTTTTTAAAGTAGGAGAGCAGTCCTGAAGGACAGGAGACACAAGAGAATCACACTGCCTAACACAGGATTGCAGGGATGCTCTCTAGAAAGACAAAGTCTCAGTAGATAGCTTCGATTCAACTGCAGAGAGGGAAGAGCAGGCAGGGTTGGGAGGACTTGGGGGTGGATGGGAACACTCCCTGACACTGCAATGGCAGGCACCTATCACACACCCTTGTCATGATCCTCTGGATTCACAGCAAACAGGAATCCTGGTGTCCAATATGGGCTCTGGGTGGTATGGGGTGTTGCTGTGGCTCAGCCTTTGTGGCACATGGACCAGTGGGTGGATACAGGTAGCCAGGAGAGAGCAGGCAATTCTCTGTACTTCCTGTTCAATTCTGGTACGAACTAGAAACTTCTCTCCAAACAAGTCTACAAATGAAGTCTATCTACATACTGTTATAGAAGAGAGATGGGCTCTATCCTGGAAGATTTATTGAGAAGGACACAGACATTTTCCTACAATGGCATTACCTTGGGCTCATGTTCATGTATACAGAGCCACACTCAAGTAAACAGCACTCAAGAAACTCACTGGGTAAGAAAGGAAAGAGACATAAATGTCATTGGTGAGCTAGTTGGGAAAAGGAAGGGGGTTAGCAGGAGTAGAAGGGGGAAAACAGTGGGTGAATATGAGCACAGCATATCATGTATACATATCATGTATAATCAATCAATATATGCAGATAAAAGTCATCTTTTTAAAAATCTACATGCAGAACAGGTGGCTCATTTGTGTAGTGGCCCTGTTGGAGCAGGTATGGCCTTGTTGGAGTAGACATGTCACTGTGGGTGAAAGCTTTAAGATCTTCATTCTAGCTGCATGGAAGCCAGGCTTCTACTAGCAGCCTTCAGATGAAGATGCAGAACTCTCAGCTCCTCCTGCACCATTCCTTCCTGGATGCTGCCATGCTTAATGGACTGAACCTCTGAACCTGTAAGCCAGACCCAATTAAACGTTGTCCTTTATAAGACTTGCCTTGGTCATGGTGTCTGTTCACAGCAATAAAACCCTAAGTAAGACAGTGCTGATCTTACAATCAGCAAGACTTGTCCTTCATCCTCAGAACCCAGAGAAAAGAAACCGGTCCACACTAGTAATTCCAGAACCTGGAGGTAGAGGCAGGAGGATTAGACATTCAAGGCCATCATCAGCTACATAATCAATCTGATTCCATCAGAAGCCTAGAATGGTGGATAGCCCTTGAAAAAAAAAAAAGATACACTATTTTTTTCTGAAATCCACATCCCTGTGAACAGCAGCAATGTACCTTAGCAAATACATACTAACAAATACACACAAAGAAGTCCACTGTGTTTATTTTTTTAAAAAAGCTGACTTCAAAGATTGAGAGATAACTAAGATGCTAGTAGCATTTGCTACTCTTACAGAGGATCCAGGCTTGATTTCCAGCACCCACATGGAGGCTTACAACTATCTATAACTCCAGTTTCAGGGTATCTTAAATACCTCTTCAAATTTCCATGGTAATAATCTTCATGTTTGTGGTGCATATACATACACTCGTGCTGCAGACTGGACTCAGTCAGCTCCTCAAACCTCAGGAGAATCAGGGTCCCGGTACCCAAGTGGGCAAGGAGTCGGTGGAAAAATGACAGACACTGACACAGAGAGAGTGCTGTATCTGAATGTAATTTCTCAAAACTAGCATCAGATTTATATTACAGAAGAAAATAAGGAAATTAGGTGACACATTAGCCAAGGTACATTGAGGTTACCCAATGCTTAATGACTTTATACAAAACAGAGGAATGTACACATAAAGACTGGCAGGAACTAGACAATGTAACAACTGAGACAAAGTCAGCTCTATCTAAGGTCAGCTATATCCTTAGAAGCCAGGTGTGAGGTCCTTGTGCTCCCGGGGCAAGGGCTTTCACACCCAAGCTGTAGTTCTAATTCTGATTTATTGTTTAGACCACCATGCTATTCCTCTGGGCTAGTGAAAGTATGTGCTAGGGAGTTCTGATCTAGCCAACATTCTCATGAATAATGCAATACTCTAGTTCCTCCTTAAACCACAGCCCAATCTTCCTAAACCATTGTAAATTCCTGTATATGGGAGTGACTCTGCTGTTATTCTAAGTGATTTTTTGTGGGGGACTTTCTTCTATTAAGTAATGTAGTCTGCCATACACAACTATAATAAGAATTCTAAACTTACTTTGCTAAGCTTGCCCTGAAATTTCTAGCTTTATGTAGTAGATAGTAATGCCTGATTTCTTTCACTATCTCTCTTTCAATACTGGAGGCAATTCGTCTGAATAGGTAACATTCTTACTGAATTCCAAGCCCAGGGTCAGCTCAAGGACTGCCTAGGACAGTGGTAAAGGCCAGGAAACAAAGTTCAATTCAGCTTAGGTATTTGACAAATAATTCTTTGGAGGTACCTATAATAAAACAATACTGAAAGAAAGCATACAGATCCATTCAGACTAATGCAAGGACAAATCTGGAGCATTCATGTTACAGGATGCCAAGGCTCTATGAGATTAAGTTTCTGTGAAACTTTTTGCCTCAGGACTGCGTCCAAGCTTTTGGGCTTGCCACGCAAACCTCACTGGAGTAGATATGGCACACTTGGGCATATACATATACTGATAAAATAAACTCTTCAAACGTTTTTCAAAACTAAATACTAGAATCAGAACTCAGCATGCGTCCTGCTCAGCCTGTACTATCTAACAGGTCCTTGTCCTGCCCACTCCTGTCTGACTGGATCCTTATGCCATAATGATTGCAAGTCACAGGCCCTGCTCACCAACTCCAAAAGGTATGAGTGCCCAGTGAATAGAAGTCTCAGGCTGGGACATTTCCTCAGTGTCAAACAAGCATGAAACTCCACAAGTAGGAGGCCAGGACACTGAAAGGGCTTCTCAGACCAGCCTTGACCAGTAGACACAGAACAGAAGAGCTGGGGCTCCCAGCTGCCCAGCAGCTCACAGGGCAGGTAGAGCATGCATCTTTCACTGCCACAGTTAGGATCTCATTCTCTGCAGACTAAATACCAATGTGCTGAGGGGCAGTGAGTGGGATGTGGACAGAGTCAGGTCCAGGACCAAGGCAGAAAGTCTCTTTGGTTGAGGATGGTTTTAGCCAACTGTCTTAGTTAGGGTTTTATTGCTGTAAAGAGACACCATGACCAAAGCAATTCTTATAAAGAAAAACATTTAATTGGGGTTGGCTTATAGTTTCAGAGGTTAAGTCTGTTACCATCATGGTGGGAAGCATGGCAGTGTCCAGGTAAACATGATACTGGAGAGAGAGCTGAGAGTTCTACATCCAGATCTGCAGCCAGCAAACAAGGGCCATATCCACACTGAGTGGAGCTTGAGAATATATGAGACCTCAAAGCCTGCTTCCACAGTGACATACTTTGTCCAACAAGGCCACACCTCCTAATTGTGCCATTCCCCTGGCCTAGCATTCAAACACATGTGTCTATGAAGTTCATCCCTGTTCAAACCACCACAATACCAAAGTGCTGAGGGACAGCGAGTGGGACTCTCCTTCAGGTCCAGAACCAAGGCAGAAAGTCCCATAATGGAGGAAGGTTCTAGCCAACTTTGACCAGAGCAACAGGATATTAACCTAGTATAGAAAGCCAAGTGAGAAAACTCCTTGCACAGAAGAATCCAGAAGGAAAGCTGGGCCTTTGTTGAGCAGGCAGGTTGTGTTGCCCGTACTTGTGAGTGGGATATATGACATTGGGACACACATGTCCCTGCTGAGTGCCTACATTTCTCTTTGCCTAATTCCTGTTCTACAACTGAATCTTAATTGAAATGTCCCAAGTCCTCACCCTCATGGAACTGCTGGATGCACCTGGTGCCCTGGAACAGGTCCAGCAATGCAGACCCCTGAGCCCTGCACTGTGCCACTGTTGCCAGAGTTCTCTCCCAAAGGCTTAGGAGTTGTATGGTAGATATGCCAGTTGGGCTCAGGCATGCCCAAATCATGAGGTTTTTTCTCTGCATTTTGATCAGTTGTGGTTGTGTGTAACAGTTACCATCTGCTTCAAACAGAAGCTTCTTTGACGAGTATGTAGAATACAGTTAAAATTTATATTGATTTTTTTAAAATGGCAGTAGTAAGTTCTCGTCTATGGTTGATGACCTTCGAGCCAAGAGTGATTGGTTGGGATACAAAGCCAAGCACTGATTCAGTTCTATCGAGGGACCTTAAGTCCAATCAGGTAGTTACTGGTTACCCAAGATAAAAATGCTACCTACTATTGCACCATCAGGGACATCTTGCCATGCCAGTCACTGTTGTGAGTCACAGGCTCTACAGCTGGTAGGATGTTAGACTGCTCTTCTCCCTTGGCTGCTTGATTGCATCTTCTGATTCTGCATAGCTAGTCCTCAAGGATGAGGCCTCAGGGTCCACTCCAGCTTGAGTCTTCCAAGTACTGTGTCCAAAGTGATCTCATCCATAGCATGCTGTAGACAGCCACCAAGAGCAATAGTAGTTCCTATATTGTTTTGGGAGTCTCTAGGACCCTGACCAACAACTTGAAGGATGGCTTCCCAGGATTCTTAGTTTGGTTTCTATTGCTATAATAAACACCATAACCAAACCCAATTTGGGGAGGGGAGGGTTTATTTCACCTTATCACTTACAGTTCCTCATTCAGGGTAGTCGAGGGGAACCTGGAGGCAGGAACTGAAACAGAGCCCATGGAACAATGATGTTTACTAGCATGCTCAGACTGCCTTCTTACACAACCCATGACCACCTGCCTACAGATTGCACCACCCCCATATGCTGAGCCCTCTGACATCAATCACTAATCAAGAAAATGCATTATAGACCTGCCTATAGGCAATCTAATAGAGGCATTTTTCTCAATTGAGATTCCTCTCCCTGTATAACTCCAGCTTGTGTCAAGTGGACAAAACCCAAAACCAACCAAACAACCAAACAACAACAAAACCAAGCTAGCACATTGTGCCTGATCCTAGAATTTTTATTCATGACCTTTTGGGGTACCAATATCATCCCACTTTATATGTATAGTATACTATATATACTATATAATGTAATATAATTTATAAAATGTAGTTTTCAGTAAGCATATAAAATATTTCCCTTTTCTTTTTTTTTTAAAGATTTATTATATATGTAAGTACACTGTAGCTGTCTTCAGACACTCCAGAAGAGGGCGCCAGATCTCATTGCAGATGGTTGTGAGCCACCATGTGGTTGCTGGGACTTGAACTCTGGACCTTCAGAAGAGCAGTCGGGTGCTCTTAACCACTGAGCCATCTCACCAGCCCTATATTTCCCTTTTCAAACACCCTTATGTCTCCTCTCTCCCTCCATATCAACGTTCCTTCTTATACTTCAAACAATAACCTAAATTTCAGCATACATCCCCATAAAAGGTAATGTGTTGCATTGGAAAAGGAATTTTCCTGTCACCAAGGCCCTCCGTCCCACTAAGACAGATGCAGTCTGTAACCCTTGTTGGGCTAGCCTAGGGTTGCCGTGACTCATGGTGCTTCTTGCTCATGAATGTTTTCTAATTGCTAAAAAGAAAAAAGAAACAGTGGGAGATACCTAGATAAGAAAGACTGTAGGAGATTTTCAGATGAGGGAGGAAATGGGTGGATACACACAGGGGCCTGGACAGCATTGTGAACTGTGAGTGTGAACTGTAAGTAAGTGTGAGCTGTGAGTATGGACTGTAAGTGTGAACTGTGAGTAAGTGTGAGCTGTGAGTATGGATTGTAAGTGTGAACTGTGAGTAAGTGTGAACTGTGAGTAAGGATCCAGAGACTCAGACCCTGGCTTCAGCTGGGTAAGGGAGGAAACACAGTCAGGGGGAAAAGACAAGGTGCTTGGAGAGGGACATACCTGCATTTTCTTGTCTCCTCTGGTTAGTTCCAGAGTCACGGGGCTGGTACAAAGGAATTTGGCACTGGGCTTCATGGGCACCATCTTGTTCACTAGATGGTCATGGCAGAGTACCCCAACTGGATATTGAACAACAGAGTCCAGATGTTCGCAGCCCTAAGCACCTAGGAGATAGAGCTTCCTGATGAGCAGGATGGGACTGGAGCTGCAGCCATCTGGCACACAGACCTTACACAAGAGCTCTGTGTTCCTCACTGAGATGCCACTGCCCCAGAAGGAGGGTGTTCCAGAGTTTCTGGATAAGGAACATGTTGTTCTGTGCAAGAAGCCCATGTTGTTAGATTCAGTGGTACCCAGGAGGCCCCTGATGTCAGCAAGTGTGCTGGACTGCCCCTGCCACAGCCCATTTACATAAGAGAACCCCCCACCCCCCGGCCAAAGAAACATCACTGCTGTGCATCCACACCCATGTCAAGAGCAGAGGGTAGTTTCCCTTCCCACTGGATCCTGGAGCACCTCCACCTTGCATTGGTTCATCCTTGACACCACAAGCTTCTCCCCAGAGGGTTACAAAGGCTGGTGCTTGTCCTTCACCCAGTACTTCCCTGTAGGGTAGAGTCTAGTCATCTGGCCACCTAGTTTCTCTTTCAGCATATTATGAAAGATTACCTACTGTCCATGGGTCTGGAGATCCTTACAGATCATGGGAACACAGATGTTCAAGGTTAGAGAGTAGAGCAGCTCTGGTATAATGGCAAATTCCACAACAGCCCAGAGGAATTGGATCAGAAGTATGCAGAAGTCGACATGGTGTGCCACAGACCACCCCAGTCGGGTATGGGGGTCCCTGGAATAAGGGTCCTCGAAGCTAGGTGGGTAAGGATTCGGTGGTGACAAGCAGAAACAAGAGATGTAATGTTTGGTTTTTTAATGTATAAACCCCCCTGCTTGAGAGTTGCAAATACACTCAGATTCAAACTGCCTCTGTGTCTGTTTCTGCATATACCTGAACCACCCTGGCCAGCCCACCTAGTGGACTTGTCAAGCTCCTGACCAATGAGAGACCCTGTTCCAAATTGGAAATACAAATACAGTGTGTTGGAACTTAACTGTAATCCCAGCACTGGGGAAGGAGAGCTAAGAGGATCAGAAGCACAAGCCAAACTATATTCCAGCCTGGGTCTCATAATGCTTTCTTCAGAAAACAAAAGGAAAGAAAGGAAACAAAAAATAAGGGGGAAAGTAGATGGTGCCAGAAAATCAACTCCTTTGTCCCCTGATCCACACACAAGTGTATAAAAGTGAATGTACACCAGTGTACACGTGCACACCAGCATACACTAATACACATTCACATATCTATACTCACACACCAGTACACACACACACACACACACACACACACAGAGGGTGGGGAGGGAGAGAGAAGTGAAATCCAGTTTACATATTTTTTGAAAGAGTGGCATTGTAGTATCAATTTTGGTATTCTGGTTTCTTAAAAAAAAAAAAAAAAAAAAAACAGAAATATTGTAAGAGTATTGAGTCCCAGGTGTGGGATATGAGGCAGCTTCAGACTGTCCACAACAGCTGAGTATGATTGCCTCTTGCTCTGGCAGAGGTGTGATTTTGCCAGCTGCAGATAGTTTCTGTGATTGTGTGACATTTGGGATTCTGGGGACTTTTCAGAAGGTCTATAAATGCTAGGACCCTGAGATGGGTAGTAGGTTGTTAGGAGGTGGTTGTTTGGTTGTTTGGTTGTTTGGTTGTTGGTTGTTGGTTGTTGTTGGCCATGGTTTGTTAAGTAGTCATGTGCAAAGAAGAAACAACACAACAAGAAAAATTTAGATATCCTGACATCAAAGATCAAACTTGCCCTGAGGAACTCGATGTCCCTAATCAGCAGGAAGTAGCTGCCCCATTTCCAACCCCTGACTTTATTCAGGGATCTCTTTCCTTTCCCCTCTATCCTTTTCCCCCTTCTTATCTAGTGTTAGGGGGCTGAAAGGGTAGAAGAAAGAAGAACTCATAAATTAGCAAAATCCTGGCTACAAGTGTCTCCCAGTCATGAGGCTTGGCAGAATGGGAAATTTGATTTCAAATGCTGTAGATTAAACAGCAGGAGATGAAGGGATGGCTATATTTTTTCAAGACACTGGTTACATGGCATGACCAAATTTAACTAGAACTAGTGCTCTTTATGCCATCCTCGTGGTTTTAAATCACCTGGTTAAGCCAGAGCTTGTCTCATCCACTTCTGCCAAGATGGAGCCTGAAAATATGGAGTCATGTGATTCTCTGATCAATTATAGGGGCAAGGCAAGGCCAACAGAGGAGCAAGACAAAGGGAGAGAGATGTTCCCAGAGTACATGATGTCCATTGAGCCAAACAGCCATGATGCCCTACAGGAAGGAGGCAGTGATCACTAGGGCCAGCAGGCACAGGGCAGCACTGAGGTTCACAGCTCAGCAGCTCACAGGCCATGGGGCAGGTGAGGCTTGCAACTTTCACCGTCACAGTCAGGAGAGCTCGTTCTCTGCAGACTAAATTCCAATGTGCCAAGGGGCAGTGCATGGAACACAGAAAGAGGCATGTCCAGGACCAAGACAGGAAGTCCATTAGTTGGGTAGGATTTTAACTAACTTTGAAAAGGGGCAGGGTTTAAACTTGGCATAGAGTTGAGTGAGAAAGCTTCTCTGGAAGAAAGAATCTTCCAGAAAATTTGGGCTTCTCATGTACACACAGCATGTGTTTCCAACTCTTGGGAAAGGCATATGTCCAACAAGGAAACACGTTTTCAAATTGAAAACATGAAGTATCAGGTTCTGGGGCTCAGTTCCTCCCTGGCATGCCAAATTAGTACACACCAGTGCCTATATATTACCCTGCAACTCATGTTAGGTGTAATTCACCCAGATCCCCATCCCTACCCTCTGATAGTAGAGGATGCCCAGCAGTGTAGATATCTGGGACCCTCTCTGTGCCTTTATCTCAACAGGAGAAAGATTTTTCTCTGCATTTCTCTCAATGTGTGTTCTGACCAGAAAAAAACAAAAATAGAAACAAAAAACAAAACAAAAAAATCAAAGGGAATTAACTACCTATAATAGCAAGGTCCAATTAGAGTCCATCCCTGACTCACAGGCCCAAGGCATAAGCCGGGACTCTGAATCTGACCTGTATGGGAATGAGGAGGGAAGCTAGTGACACAGAGACCCTTGAAAGGAGCACACTGTCACAAACAGGCTCCCAGGTTGAAATGCCACTTCTGTATGGAGAAATGCCACCATCTATTGAAGAGCCAAGCTCTCCTAGGAACTATGGACACAACAGGGCTTAGTGGGCAGTCATGTACAGCTGTCTTTTGCTACTTTGAGGGTCTCCTTTCTTCCACCCTTTCAACCTCCTAACACTAGATGTGAGAGAAAAGGGGGTTGGGAAGGAGGGGATGTTATCGTTCGATTATTTCTGCTGATTAGGGTCATAAAGTTCTTTGGGGCAGATTTGATCTTTGTAGTCAGCATATTTAATTTCTTTCTGTTGTTTCTTTGCACATGACTACTTAACAAACTGTAACCAACAACCAACCAACACCCCCCCCACACACACACACATCCCTCTCAGGTCCCTAGCATTTATAGACCCTCTGAAAAGTCCCCAGAATTCCAAATATCACACAATCACAAAAACTATCTGCAGGTGGCAAAATCACACCCCTGCCAGAGCACGAGGCAAATCATAGTCAGCTGCTATAGACAATTTGAAGCAGCCTCATATCCCACACTTGGGATTCAAATAAAAACATATTCTTTTAATATTTCTGTGTTTTGGGCTGGAGAGATGGCTCAGTGGTTAAGAGCACTGACTGCTCTTCCAAAGGTCCTGAGTTCAAATCCCAGAAACCACAAGGTGGCTCACAACCATCCGTAATGAGATCTGATGCCCTCTTCTGGTGCATCTGAAGACAGCTACAGTGTACTTAGATATAATAATAAATAAATCTTAAAAAAAAAATTTCTGTGTTTTTTAAAGAAACCCAAATTCCAAAATTGTCACTTCAGTCCCATACCAGGCCCAGGGGAAGACAGAGTGGTCACACTCTGACTGCAGTATCATAAGCAAACTTTCCTGGGTAGATGCCTCGTATTTTATATCTTGGGGATAGGGATAGATGGTGAAATCCCTGATCATGTCTTCCTTTAAAAAAAAATCATTCTGACTCATAATTTAATAAAAATTACAGAGCTGCTCCTCTAGTCTTGGTGATCAAGCAACGCCATCTTGAGTTCCCTTGGGAAGGCAGAAAAGGCTGGGCAAGACAGGATTTTACCCATCCTTGTCTCACAGACAAGACTTTGTTCAGCCAGTCTACTATGTGCTTATAGAACCTCCAGTGTGCTGGAACCCAAACTATATTATCAGGGTTCACTTTCAAGAGAAGCACAGCTAACATGCCATGTGTCCCACAACACCGTCATTCCACACATCTGCACTCACCATTGGTTTCTTTTTCTCTGAAGTCTTAGGGCCATGCTTGCTGCTACTGCTGTTCTCATTCCACAGGTGAAGGCAGTGGAGTTTAAATTCATGGCCAAAGTCACACAGGTTATCCTTAGCTCTGTGATTCCCCTGGATTTGATCCCAGACAACGTGAGCCCAGAGACTACATTGAACACCCACACTGAATTCCAAAATGCATGCTCCTAAAAGGTAATTTGTAGCATCAAAACTGTAGTTTTCTGTCACCACCGCCCTCAACTCCACCAGAACATGAGCATTTTAAAGCCCTTCAGGACCAAGCTGTGGGCTGTTTCGACTTATGGTGCTTCTGGCTGAGGAGTGTTCCCCACCGAGATAACACTGAAGGAAAGGAGGGAAACATGGGAGATGTGAACATATAAACACTGTGAGATTGTACGTATAAATAAACACAGATGAGGCAGGAAGAGTGAAGGCACACACAGAGGCCTGGACAGTGCTAGAATCCACCAATGGAAACCCAGAGACTCTTTCTGACTTCATTGAGGGGGAAGAGAAGCTTGGTTGGTAAGATGGTAAAGAGGCTTGGCTGGGTCATGGCACTCTGAGGTGCTAGCTAGGAGGAAGAAATACCCAAGTCTCCTCTCCCCCTCTGCTGTGTTCCAGAGTCAGGAGCTGGCCACAAGGAGCTTGGCACTGGGTTGGGTGTCTGTCATCTGGTGCTACAGATGGCCGTGGCAGAGTGCCCAGATGTACCCTATAGGACAAGACCTGTGTGTTCTGGAACCTGGAAGGTCGTGAGCTGGGATGTGTGTACTACATCCTGATGAGCAAGAAAGAGCTGCAGCTGAAGCCATCCAAGTTCCCAACTTTGGCTAAGAGCTCTGTATTTCCCATCAAGATGCGGCCCAAGAGGAAGAATATGCTGGATTTTCTGAATAAAGGAACAAGATGGTCTTTGTGGGAAGCCCGTGTTGTCATCTTCTCTGGTGACCAGGAGCACACTAATGTTATGTTTGCTGGGGCCCCTGCCACAGCCTGTTTGAGAACTGTCCCCAGTAGATGTGCCCCCCCCCCACACACACACACGGTCTGCAGAGAGGACAGGACTAAAGCTGCTGATTTGTATTTGGTGTTTGCTATGGGACTGGGTTGCTGAAATCCTGATGGCGAAGATTGGACTCACACCCCCGCCCCCAAAGAACTGTTTCTAAACAGGTCTACTTCTCCCGTGTCCAAATAGCTTTTCTCTTCCACTGTGTCTGCTGGGTGGTGGGTTTTAAATGTTTATTAAAGCAGGTTGAGAAAAATGTATGCCTACACTGTGGGACACACTGTGACACACTACTGTACAGAAAATCTCCTATAAGCATCATCTGTCGATTAAAAAAAAAAAAAAAAAAAAAAGCTTATGGCCAGTCCAGTGAGTTGAAGCTGAAAACAAGAGATGGGACGTCCCACAGGGACAGAGAGATTTCTGGGAAATGGTCAGGACATGGGAATTTGCCCTGAAAGCTGATGAAAAGGATATAACCCAGCAGGTGATTGAACTCAGGTTAGAATAAAAGGAGAGCTTCGCTCTGGAACAGTAAGGAGAGAGACATTACCCAGCAGGTAGCTGAACCCAGGATAGAATAAAGGGGCGATTCATCCCTGGAACTCTGGAGAGAGAGATGTAAAAAGACAAGGAGAGAAAAACAGTCCTGTAGTGGAACCCAGGTTACAATAGAAGGGGTGTGTTAAGAGAAGTCAGAGGACAAGCTGAAGTTTATGACCTAGATGTTTATTAATAAATAATTAGTCACAGAGGCATCATTTCTGGGAACTGAGTAACTGGGAAGAAAACCTTAATTCTTCACATACTACAGCTTCCACGAGAGTTTTTCCTTTGTGGACGGGCTGCAACAGCAAAGGGCAGAAGTGAGGGCACAGGGAGTTCAGTAGGATCAGGTGCATGATGGGAAACTCACAAAGAATTAATAAAAACTTAAATCAAAGAAAAAAAAAGAGGACTAGTCAAAATTTAAAAGTAGACCAGTGTTCATCTCAGTCTCCTGCTGTCTCTAGGTTCACCCAGAGCCCCTGTCTCACCCTCTCTTGTCAGGCTGCACTGTGAAAGCACAGGCCGTGTGACTCTGGGGGTTTGCTCTTCAACACTTGAGAGGCAAGATGACACCAACAGAGAGTCCCTGCATGAGCAATTTCCATGAAGTTAAAATAAGCTTGAGAGCCCCTGTGGGAGACTGGGAGAGTGGAGAGAGCCAAGAGCCAAGGTCTTCCAGAAACTCTGAACATAGAAAAGCCTGGCAGGCGGCCCCACTCCCAGCTACAAAGGAAAGTAGAGAGACACCCCCAAGATGGCCAGCATCACAAGCGACCCTGCCCTAGTGTGTCTGAAGTATCTTACTGCTAGCTTCAGTCAGAATTAGGAGGCTCATATCGTCACCGTGCTCTCTCCCTAAGAGGAAAGTGGGTGTCGTCTCCCTGGCTCACTGTCTGGAATGACCCCCCAGGTTGCTTCTATAGTCTTGAGGGTATACAGATATTGATGTGAGCATCCCATGGTGTGAAGCCAGATTAGAGAAGAGGGATGGTGTTGGCTCCATCCTTACCCTATAACCGAGACTCAGCAGTTCTTAGGCCCTCCAGTTTGCTGGGATCTAGATTTTGTCATCAGGATTCACTTTAAAAGAAGCAGAGCCGACACGGTAAGTTTCCAGAATGATATCATTGTCCCAAGTGCTTTATACTCACCCGCATGTCTGTCTCTCAACATCTCCAGGGTTTGCTGTGTACAGAACATGCTGCTGGTGTCTTTCTGATTTCATAGTTGAGACAAGGAAGACTTGAAGCATCATGGTCAACATGACATGACCTTAGTTACATCAGTTCCACAGCCCTGCCTCACCAGGACATTAGTTCATGCAGCCCTTGAGGACCAAGGACCAAGCCTTAGGTGACCACGTGACTCATGGTGGTCTGGCTGAGAAATGGTCCCAACTGATATAACCCCAGTAAAGGACAAAATATGGACATTTTTTGTAGGTGAGAGAAGACGTAAGGTTTAGAGAGAAGAGAAATGATTGGTGAGGGTACATGCAGGGGACTGGGCAGTGTTAGGGACCTTGAATGAGGGCTCAGGCCAAGTTTTGGCTTCAATCAAGCTTAAGCAATAGAAAAGTGACCAGCTTAAGAATGAGGTACTCTGAGATGGTAGCTAGGAGGAAGACATAAGTAAGCCCTCTCCTGTCTTCTGTTGAGTTCCAGATGTGTGATGCTGATATCCCACAATCTGGCCCCAATCTGGGCAATCGCCATCGTGGTACTGAAGACAGCTTCAGCAGAGCAGTCATGGACCCTGAACAGCAATGCCATGGTGTTCTGTAGCCTTGCTGTTCATGAGCTGAAGGCTAAGCTCATCTTCCTGATGGACAGGGCGGAGCTGAGGTGGCAGCCACTCAAGACAATGCTTTAGACAAAAGCTCCATGTTTCTCATTGAGATGCTGCTGCCCAGGAAGAGTCATGTGCTGAGTTTTCGGGGTAAAAGAAAAATGTCTCCTGAGCAGGAAGCTTGTGTAGTCCTCTTCTTTGATGCCCAGGAGCACCTCAGTGTCACTGAGTTTTCTGTGGGGCCCTGTCCCCAAGACCAGGGCACCATCCATGCTGGGCATCCAGACCCATGTGTGACATCTGTGCTTCTCTATGGCAGCCTGAAGGAAACCCCCAACCCCTGATTTCCTTTGACACTACCTGCTTCTCAGTCTGATTGTAGATGCCTCTTCCCATGGCCCCATCCTCAGTATCTACAGTGTGGCCTAGCCAGCACCATAGCTGATTTACCTTGTGGTACCACATGGAAGGCCACTTCCTGCACCCCACCAGCCTGGAGATCCTTGTGGATCATGGGAACACAGACGTCCAGGACTGGAGACAGGAGCATCTCTGGTATAACGGCAAGTTCTAAGACACCCCAGAGGAACTGGATCAGAAGGATGCTGATGGAGAAGTGGACACGGTGGTGCTCGAGAAACCACTGCCCAAGAACACAATGGAGTCAACTCTCTTCTCTTACATGGCCTGCAGGGACTTCCCCAGCCATCACTGGCCCTGGCTCACATCTGTCTCAGGCCTGCTTTCTCCACTACAGCCTTGAGGGCAGCGCTGTTCTCTGGGGAGCTGGAGCTTCCTTCTAGCTGTGAGCCTTTTCTGGACTACATTTCTTTAATGTGCATTCCAAGGGTGTGTGCATTCCATACCAGACCAGTGTGCAGAGGGAAGGCACTGTAGGGAAGACACACAGCTAAAGGCATGCAAACCATGAACACAGACATGGGCTACAGCAAGAGCAGTGCCACCATGAGTCGGCCCCTGAACTGCTTTCCAACAGTAGCTGCGTGCCTCCAGAGTCAGAGTGAGACTCCCTGGTAGAAAAGTAGTGACTGAGAGGATGATGTGCATGGACTGGGGAAAGCTCAGGGCAGCCATTGTCTATATGGGATGCTGTACTGGCTGGTTTTGTGTGTCAACTTGACACAGCTGGAGTTATCACAAAGAAAGGAGCTTCAGTTGAGGAAATGCCTCCATGAGATCCAACTGTAAGGCATTTTCTCAATTAGTGATCAAGGGGGAAAGGCCCCTTGTGGGTAGCACCATCTCTGTGCTGGTCGTTTTGGGTTCTATAAGAGAGCAGGCTGAGAAAGCCAGGGGAAGCAAGCCAGTAAAGAACATCCCTCCATGGCCTCAGCATCAGCTCCTGCTTCCTGACCTTCTTGAGTTCCAGTCCTGACTTCCTTTGGTGATGAACAGCAGTGTGGAAGTGTAAGCTGAATAAACCCTTTCCTCCCCAACTTGTTTCTTGGTCATGATGTTTGTGCAGGAATAGAAACCCTGACTAAGACAGATGCCCCTCAGGCCTCCACTCTGTTCTCAGCTCTTCTGTTGCTTCCAGAGGCTCCTGGATGTTCAGAAGCCTGAGAACCAGACAGACCCAGCCTCCCTGAAGGCCTCAGGCACTCCCAAACCAGCTCCAGCTGTCCAGCACCTCACACTGCGCTTCTCCACCCCTGGAGAGGTATCTTGGGGCTTTCCTACAGCACAACACCAGCCCATACAGAGCGTGGAGTAAGTACAGTCAACCCCCATGCCTGAGCAGCAGTGGGGCAGACTTGGGACCCAATAACCCTTCTCTTTCCTTCCCCCTTCATACTTCCAGGCACCAAGAACAGCTCCTAGATATTCCATATGAGATAGGAAAACATCACCAATCCTTAGGGTCCAAGACAACACTTGATCAAGCCCACCCTCAAACAGATACAGTATTCCTTCTGCCTCAGGCACTGCCCGAAGGCCTGCTCTTTAGCAGCCCCAGAGAGAACTGCTGCAGCCACAGGCACAGCTGCCACCTGCAGACCTGCTTTGTTTGAGGCACTGAGGCCTCTTCACCTAGGCCTGGTGAAGAAGGCTACTCTCAGTCATTGTGTGTGTGTGTGTGTGTGTGTGTGTGTGTGTGTGTGTGTGTATCTGTCTATCTCTCTGTCTCTCTGTCTCTGTCTCTCTGTGTGTCTGTCTCTCTGTTTCTCTCCCTCTGTGTGTGACTCTGTCTCTCTGTCTCTGTCTGTCTCTCTGTCTCTGTCTGTCTCTCTGTCTCACTGCGTGTGCATGCTGGTACATCCGTATGCACTCAGGAGAAAGGAGACACTCACAGAACTCCTAATTCTTGGTGATTACTCTTTCAGACTCTGAGGAAATAATTATAATTATAATTTGTTATCCTTGGTCTTAAGAATGTTCCCTGGAGAGGGTTGTGAGCCAACCCTAGTGACCAGGAGTACATATCTAATTTCTAGCAATGACCAAGTACTGGAAGTCTGGGCACCATTGTAGAAACATCTACAACCATAACAATCTTTCGGATCCAGTCATGCTCTCTGAGGAATTCATTCAAAGCAATTCTGCCACAACCATGTCCTACACTGAATCCCTGAGGACAGGGTCTACCTGACGCCTCCTCCTTTCAGTGACAATGGGACCTACAATCCTGTGTGAGATGTCCAGCTGAAAACTCGACCGAATTGTCCCAGAATCCCCAGGGGCAAATGATGAACCCTTCAGCTTCCTGCCTGTACACCTTACTTAGAGATTGGGAAGGTGTGTACTACAGTGGGTAGTCACGGACTCCACTCTCGTTTGTCTACTGCATCACAAAGAGCCTTCCAAGATCAGGAACTAGAGAGTACTGTGGCCCTGCAGAGCCATCATCTTCAGGAAAGTCACTGGTTCTTGCAAGAAACCCTTGAGATCATGCCTGATGCTTATTGATGGTCCGTCACAGAAGAGATCAAGTACGGTCACTGTGGTCCATCACAGAAGAGAGCAAGCATAGTTACTAAGCACTCTCTCTTGCCTGCGATTCCAGCCACTCCCACCTGCACCCCCAACAAGCGTTGTCTAATTCTTCCTAATTGCACCTGGCCTCCTGACCTCAGGAAGTGCTACAATATAGTGTGTCGTGAGGGTTAGGGAGGTGGGGACTCCGTCTACAAAGCTATGGGGAAGAAGACAGCCATGCTGGGAGACGGGGCTTTGGTGTTTGTTATTCACGCTCTTGGAAGTAACCCCTTACTCTTGCCCCAAAAGTCTACTAAACCCATTGGCTCTCCAGGTTGGACTCTGGTAGAATCATGCCCTGGTCTGTCATCAATGTCACATCTGGAGGGCAGCAGATGTTTGCTTATGTCTCTCCGGAAAATATTTACACAGTGCCCAGGTAAAGAAGTCCACTGAAATGCTGGATATCTTCTTCAGCATCTGAAGCTTTTATCTATCTATCTATCTATCTATCTATCTATCTATCTATCTATCTACCTACCTACCTACCTACCTACCTACCTACCTACCTACCTACCTATCTATCTACCTACCTACCTACCTACCTATCTACCTACCTACCTACCTACCTATCTATCTACCTACCTACCTACCTACCTATCTACCTACCTACCTACCTATCTACCTACCTACCTACCTACCTATCTATCTACCTATCTACTTACCTACCTACCTACCTATCTATCTACCTATATATCTATCTCTTTATCCCTTTATCTATCCCTATCTAATCTATTTATATCTATCTATGTATCTATTTATATCTGTCTGTCTCTCTGTCTATCTATCTATCTCTGTCTATCTGAGAAGCTGTAGGGAAATTGTTGCCTAAGTGAAGGGTGGGCCCGAGGAAGCTGCTATGGGGAAACCTAACCTCTTCATTCCTCAGGACCATTGTCTGCGGTTTGCTCCCAGGATCTCTCCATTAACACAGGGGAAATACATGTGAATGCTCCTTCATTGCAGCCTTTAAGCCCTCCACAGTCTCATGGAAAGAGAACAGTCTGAAGGACAGTGGGGTGAAGCCTGAGGGGTACCACGGTACTGAAGTGGGTCCCTTCACACCTGGAGTCTTTGTTCATTTAGATTTTTTTAAGTGTAAACATGGCCTGACTATAGAGCTGCGAGAGGCCCCACTTGGTCAGCCACAGCTTGGCCTTTGAGGGCTTACGTGGTTCTTTATTGTGAGACCCACATCCTTCTCCAACCCATAGCAAGCCAAGTCCTCCTGAGGATCATGCGTACGTGGAAGGCGGCACCATCCCTGCTGTTAGCCCTCCTCAGATGCATGCACTGTTCCCAGTCAAGGCCCCAACCACACCCCAGAAGCCAGGGAGCTTACAAATGCCTGAGACCATGAATGCAGCCGTTCTTCAGTCTCTGAAGTCTCACCTTCAGCACCTCAGTTATCCTAGTGCTGGTCAAAGAAGACTTTCTCAGTCACCAGACGCCTCCAGCTCTGTGGATCTATTCATCATGAAGATCAGGCTGCCATGTAGCTCAGTGACAGAGGGCTTACCTAAAGTGTTCAAAGCTCTGATCTTCTGGGAAAAGGGAGGTGTTGTGAGAAAAAGGCAAGGAGGGAAAGGAGGGGAGACTCCTGGGAGGGAAAGCATCAGACCACCTTAAAGAGTGCCTCTGCTTCCAGCCGGCTTTCAGTGGAGTTCTTCCCCACCAGTTCTCAAGAGCACAAGGGTCTCCCTCTGAGCCTGGTTCTCACCAGTTGTCCCTTATGGTCTCTCGATGCCTCTTCCCCTGCAGCATCCCCAGATGGTGCCTGCTGTCTAGGTCTCTCACAGTCAGAGTCACCTGCTGGCCATCATTTATAAAACCAGACCTCCCAGTGCCCAGAGACCATGGCGACAGACTGCCTGAGAGTGCTCCCTAATGTGTGTGTGTGCGTGCCTGTGTGTGTGTGTGTGTGTGTGTGTGTGTGTGTGTGAGAGAGAGAGAGAGAGAGAGAGAGAGAGAGAGAGAGAGAGAGAGAACTTTAGATCACTCTACCGAGAAAGGAGCCAGGTTTGAGAACATTGCATTTAACATTACAAAAACTGTATTTAAAAAATTCATTTCCTGTCACTTCTCTGAGTCCAGAGCAGAAATTACAATAGGCTATCAATAGTTGGCTGGATCTTGACACTTAACAGCAATATCATGGCAGGTACTTAAGCTCCTAAAACAAACCACAAACTCAGACACTCGGCACCTGACAATCTGCAGACAGCATGGCGGGGCTTGTGTCTTCACAGGAAGGCTTTCCTACTGAGTAGGGGCCGCACGGGACTGTCAAATGGCTTTAAGCATGTTGTTCCAGTGGACCCAGGCACCCCATGTTCCGCATGCCATCTTTGAGATAGAAAGAACACGTGGAGTAAGGTGAGAGGGCAGGGAGACATCCTGGGTTCCTGAGGCTGCTCACCACAAGTTCACACAGCCACAATTTCCTATGCAGACTTGGGAATCACACAGCTCTCCACCTTCTTCCTCATGTAGCCATCTTGCGTAGGTGCCTCTGATGTTAGCTACAGCCTATGCTGATCCTGTATGTTCCCATCTTAACTCAGTCTCAACCCTATTTCCAAATAAGGCCACCTTCACAGGAACTTGGGCAGAGGTTCTCAACCTTCCTAATGCTGTGACCTTTCAATACAGTCTTAATGTTGTGGTGACCCCCCAAACATAAAATTATTTTCATTGCTACTTCATAACTGTAATTTTGCTGTAATGAGTCATAATGTAAATATCTGATATGTAGGATATCTGATATTTGACCCTCATGAAACAGTCATTCGAACCCAATGGGACGGTGACAGTTTGAGAACTGCTGAACTTTGGAGGGGGAGGGGTTAGGATGTGAATATATTTTAGAGGGTCACAGTTCAACACACAACACAAGTCCTTCCTACACCTTTAACTTTCAGAGGGATAGATGAACGTAGAATTGCGGACAGCCCCCAGGACAAAGAAGGCCCAGTGACCCAGCCCTCGCCTGGCCAGTGTCAGAAGTTCCCTTGGCTTTAGTCTGCTTGGCCAGTGTCAGACATTCCCTTGGCTTTAGTCTGCTTGGCCAGTGTCAGACATTCCCTTGGCTTTAGTCTGTTCTCCTTTGCATGGATCTTTCTGGATAGCAAAGGCCAGAAAGCTCAAAGTCTAACTCCCAACATTCTCTTACAGCCAGAAGTCATTTTTAAATACATCAAGATGAATAAGACCTTTAGGAATAATTTAACAAGAAAAGTACACCATGTATATTCTGATAATTCCACAACAGTGGTGAAAGAGATCAAGAGATTCCTAAATCAGAGGAAAGACGCCATGCTTATGAGTCAGAGAACGTGACAAGACACATAATACTAATGAATGGATTCAATACAGCTCCTATCAGGCATGGTGGTGCACACCTTTAATCCCAGCACTCAAGGATGCAGAGGCAGGCAGATCTCTGTGTGTTCAAGGCCAGCCTGGTCTACTTAGTGAGTCCCAAAACATCTAGGACTGTTCCAAAGCAAAAAAAATTAAAATAAATATAATTTTCTATCAAAAACATCATGTATAAGCCAGCTATGCTGGTACATGCCTGAAATCCTAGTAATTAGGAGGCAGAGGCAGGATGATCATGAGTTCAAGGCCAGCCTGGGATATATAGCAATTTCTGGTAATAGAATAATATAAAGATGTTGTTGGATTGTAGGTAGAAATTCACAAGCTAAAATTCATATGGAAACTCAAGGGATCCAGAATAACCAAAACTAAAGGACCAGTACCTCCTGATTCCAAAATCTGCTACAGAACCGAGACAACATGGCAAAGAGCAGACAGACAGATCAATGAAACAGAGCAGAGTCCAAAAATAGAGTCCCACATTTACAGCCAATTGATACTTATAAGTGGTACCAAAATAACTCAATTGAGAAGGAAAGAATGTTCAACAAACAGTGCTGTGACAACCAGACACTCATGTGTCAAAAAATGGAACCGGAGCCCTGCTTCATATCATATATAAAAATAACCTCAAAATGGACCAAAGACCTAAATGTCTCAGCTAAACTAAGAAAAAAATGAAAGCTTACGACTTTATAGCCTGGGGTTAACAATGGTTTCTGAGATAGAATATCCAAACAGACAGAGAGGGGAAAAAAATCAAAAACAGATATACTGAATTTCATCAAAATTTTAAAATCTTTATGGTTCAAGGGACATCCCCAAGAAAGTGTTCCCAGCTTGGTGCTGAAGGTCTAAAATTCCAGCTATTAGAGTGGCAAAATCAGGCTGATCACAAGTTCAAGGCCAGCCAGAGCCACAGGGAACTCAAGAGCAGCCTATGTGATTTAGTGAGACCCTTCGACAAAATAAAAAGAAAGGAAGAGGGTTGGGAGTACAGCTTAGTGGCAGAGAGGTCGCTGAGCAAGCGTGAGGCTCTGGGATAAATCCCCAAGTTGGAAACAGAGACAGAGTCCACAGATTAGGAAAAAAACACCTTCCGTCATACATCTGATAAAGGGTTGTGTCTAGAATATATAAAGAGCTCTCACAACCCAGCAATACAAAGGACCATAGCCCAGTTTAATATTAACAAATTTTCTGATAAATATTTCTCTAACAAAGGTATTTAAATGTTCAGCAGCACATGAGAACACACAGTTCTGGGTCACTAACATGTATGTTTATAACACCAATATTCACAAGCATCGAAAATGTGAAAGATTGGGGAGAAGAAGATCAGAATGCAGGCTGTGAACACGGGATAAAAGTTATAAAGTGAAGCATTATCCTGGTTCTGACTCTGTCCTGGATTTTTCACTTTGGGGTTGTGGATAAGTGCATGCAAACACACTCACTGGAGAAAGTGTAAAATTCAACGTGAAGCTCCGTCAATTCTGTTCTAACTTACTGGAGGCCACTGAGTAGTATGGTCTTTGGGTCTTCCAATTAATTTCATGTGTGATATCATTTTAGTTACAACATTTTAAATGGAAACAACCAAGTGTTCAGGGACTGATGCGTGAACGCTACATAAGCTGGTGCATGAGGGAACCTTGCAATCATTATACTGAGTGAAAGAAGACAGACATGAAGGACCACATAGTATATGATTCTCTTCACAGTAAACGTCCATAGCACACAGAATGTAGATCTGGAGTTGAGAGTGTCTACAAGGATTTGCTAATGGGATTTTTTTAGGGTCCATGGTGGTCGATTACAGTGCACAAACCTTGTCCACACTAGGTAAAGAGAACCGTATTTGTGAGACAGCTGCAAGGTCCCATTAACAGACCTCACCGTTACTCAGGAACCTCATTTCTGAGGCACAACAGCATTTCAGTTATGTATTTTTAAAGAATTATTTGGTTTTCATAGATAAAGGCTAGTATATTTACTGCTAAAACGTGTCGTTGACTTCAGTTTAAGGTGTGGGAGTTTGTAGAACTTAGAACAGCACAGGCGTGGCTTGTCAGGCTGGATGACAGGTCTAGGGGTTTGCTTACATCCTTCACTCTCGTTTGTATTGCTTGAGATAGGCAGGATGCATCTTTACAAAAGAAATGTGAGATCCAGATGCAGTATACATGCAATTAACAACATAGTCTCAAGTAGAAGAGCAAAAAAGAAACCAACAGTGTGATTGAAGTCAGTACACCAGTCTCAGACTCTGACAGGCATCAGAAGACATGGGGTCTCAGAATGGCATTTAATGAAAGCAAACTGACATGAAAGCAATGGAAGGGAGCCAAGGATGGGACCATCTAGTTCCCAAAGATGGCCCTGATCTAACCCTTAGCTATGGTGGTCAATGGCTTTTGTGAGCTCACTCTAAGATGGGTGAGAAGAACAGATAGAAAAATGGAGCACATCCTATATGATGCTAAATATACAATAACGCTGCAGAATCCTTAAAAGCCAAACAAAGACCAACAGGACGATGGAAGTAATGGGAGACCTCAGACTCTAAGCCTCATGTAAGAGAATGACACACAGAAAACCAGGCACTGTGATAGCTTATCATGAGAAAAGCCCCACATGCAGTCTCGCAAAGAACAGAACGATGGGCTCCAACCAAGTGAGAGCCTTGCATGAAAGATCAGTCAAGATGGAGGAAAACACTTCCCTGTCTAACAATGGAAGTTTTCTTAAACAAGACCTAAAAAGCATAGGTCCCAAAGTAAAGAAAAGTGTTAGACCCATGGAATTGTGGTTCCGAAAGAAGAGCTTAGTGGTAAAGAACATTTGCTGTTCTTGCTGAGAACTGGGATTCAGAACGCAGTGCCTACATAGTAGCTGTGGTGGTTTGAATAGGAATGGCCCCCACAGACTCATGTATTTGAATGCTTGTCCATAGGGAGTGGCACTATTATGAGGTGTGGCCTTGTTGGAGTAAGTGTGTCACTGTGGGGTAGCTTTGAGATCTCATATATGCTCAAGCTACACCCAGTGACACAGTCACTTGCTGCTTGCAAGTCAAGATTCAGAACTCTCAGCTCCTTCTCCTGCACCATGTCTGCCTGCAAGCTTCCATGTGTCCTGCCATGATGATAATGAACTGAACCTCTGAAACTGTAAGACACTCCCAATTAGATGTTGTCGTTTATAAGAGTTACCTTGGTCATGGTGTCTCTCTCTTCACAGCAGTAAAACCCCAAGACAGTGGCTCACAGCAATTCTTTTTTTTTTTTTTTTTTTTGGTTTTTCGAGACAGGGTTTCTCTGTGTAGCCCTGGCTGTCCTAGAACTCACTCTGTAGACCAGGCTGGCCTCCAACTCAGAAATCCGCTTGCCTCTGCCTCCCAAGTGCTGGGATTAAAGGCGTGCACCACCACGCCCGGCTCACAGCAATTCTTAACTCTAGTTCCAGCAGGTCTGACTCCCTCTCCAAGACACTGCACACACACGCACACGTACACACACGCACATGCACACACGCACACACATGCAAGAAAAACACCTATATACATGAAAAATAAACTAAAAACATTTTAAAGACTACAAACTTCTATTCAACAAAACAAGATCACAACACTGATGGACAGAAAAGAGATGCTTCTGGTTCCTCAAGTCAAAGGAGGTTTAGGAATAAACTATATAAAGAATTCTGAAAATCAATTTTTTAAAAAGCCAGCAACACACTATATAAATGGTAAAGTACTTAATCGATCCATAGGGAAAACCACAGTGATAGCAATACATTGAGGAAGGCTCAAAGTCAGACAGATACTGTCAAATTTAAGCAAGGTACTTGAAGACAGACAGAAGTGAGTTTGACATGGGTACCTACACAGACCAATGCAGACCTTCTGGAACACAATCTGAATCTATGTTATGAACTTGAATATGTCTGCATCCCATAGAACTCAGAGGTCACATTCCAGGGTTTGCATGATAGAAGGAAATTCCCACCCAGGACCATCAGGAGATGAGAAGCTGTTCACCGCAGCATGTGTCGTGGGCGTTGGAGGTAAAGCAGATTCATCCTGAGTGAACCGATGAGTCAAACGTGCTGAATGTATACCATGAAGTGGCAGGAAGTTCTCCAGAAAACAGACACAGATTCTGAGATGGAGTTAGATTTCCTGGGGAGCTAAAGGCTGGAAAATTAAAGAAAAGGAAATCAAGTTTGGACTGGGGAGCCAGAAGACTTGACTACACCTACCAAGTCTCTGCCAGAGCTCAGAGGAGCTTGGAAGCAAAGAACAGGGAGGAAGCAGAGAGTAGAGAGGGCCTGGCTCCTTCCCCTTAGTCATGGCCAGGGCCATGTAGAAAACAGAAACCTCACTCAGAAACCAAGACATTGCAAATAGAAGTGAGAAGCATTCTCTGAACACATACAGACACACGGACACTTACACACACACATACACGATAATAAAATGCAAATTAAAGCCATAATGAAATAAGATTCCAAAGCACACCAATTAAAATTTTAATCTAAAAATTAAGGTAGTGGGCTAAGCAAATGGCTCAACCGGCAGGAGCGCTTAGTGTATGAGCGTGAGGACCTGAGTTCAGATCCCCCAATGGTCACAAAAAAAGTAGGGCATGGTCACAAGAATGCCTGAGGCCCCAACACTGTAGAGGACAGAGATAGGAGGATTGGTAGGGTCCATGGGCTCTCAAGGAGAAACCCTATCTCAACAGAATAAGGTAGAAAGTAACAGACACATGACATCTTGCCACACCCACTCCAGTGGAGTATACATGACAAGTCCAAAAGCTTGGCCACAGTCCAGAGGCAAAAAGTTTCATGGAAACTTGTCTCCTGGAGTCTTTGGCGTCCCATAGCACAGTTGCTCCAGATTTGTCTTTGCAATAGTCGGTGAAAGGTTCTGTGGGCTTTCTTTCAGTATTGTTTTATTATAAGTGCCTCCAAGGAATGACTTGACAAATAGCTAAGTTAGATTGAACATTGATTCCTGGCCTCCACCAGTATTCCAATATCCTAGGCAATCGTTGAGCTGACCTTGGGCTTTGAACTTCGTAAGAATGTTACTGTCTTAATTAGGGTTTTACTGCTGTGAACAGACACCATGAACTCGGCAAGTCTTATGAACAACAACATTTAATTGGGGCTGGCTTACAGCTTCAGAGGTTCAGTTCTTTATCATCAAGGTGGGAGCATGGCAGCATCCAGGCAGGCATGGCACAGGCAGAGCTGAGAGTTCTATGTCTTCATCCAAGGATTGCTAGTGGAAGACTGACTTCCAGGCAACTAGGGTGAGGGTCTTAAGCCCACATCCACAGTGACACACCTATTCCAACCAGGTCACACCTCCAAATGGTGCCACTCACTGATCCAAGAATATACAAACCATCACAGTTACTTATTCAGACGAAATGCCTCCAGTGTTGAAAGAGAGATAGTGAAAGAAATCAGGCATTGCAGTTTACTGGATTAGAGTAGAAATCTCAGGGCAAGTTCTACAAAGTAAACTTGGAATTCTCATTACAGTCAGGTATGGCAGACTACATTACATATTAAAAGAAAGTTGGTGGGTTCCTCTACAGATACTTAAAATAACAACTAAGTCACTCCCATATGCAGGAGTTTACAATGGTCTAGGAAGAAGGAGGGTTGTGGTCTAAGAAGGAACTAAAGTAAATACTTAGAATAACAGCTGAGTCACTCCCATACACGGGAATTTACAGTGGCCAAGGGAGAAGGTGGATTATACAGTAGGCTAGAGTTGGAACTATGGCAAGGGCATAAAGCCCTTGCCCCTAGCTTCTAAGAATAAGCTGACCTTAGGTAGGGATGACTTTTATCCTAGTTGTAAATACTGCCTAGTTCCTGTCGGCTTTTATGTATGCATTTTCCGTTTTGTGTAACGAGTCATTATGCATCGGATGACAGTAATGTACCACCTAACTTCCTTGTTTTCTTCTGTAATATAAGTCTGATGCTCACTTTGAGAAATTACACTCAGATTCAGCACTCCCTTGTGTTAGTGTCTGTTTGTTATTTCACCGACTCCTTGCCCACCTGAGTACCAGGACCCTGATTCTCCCTCAGATTGAGGGACCGACTGAGTCCAGTTCGTGGCAACATCCATCCTCTCTGTCCTCTGTGTATGAACACACACTCACATACTCAAACATGCATATACCACATGCATGCACTACACACATTCACCACACACACCACACGCATATACCACAAAGATACACCACACACATGCACTACACGTGTACATTACATACATACACCACACATATGAACTACACGTGCATATTACATACATACACCACACATATGAACTACACATGTACATTATACACATATACCATATCCATGAATAAGTAATGTTAGCATCCACTAAGGAGGACTCTGAGGAACTGAGTCTGTTGTGTTCTGCTAATATAACAGAAAGAACCTGACAGCTTCTTATAGACTAAACGTTCACTTCTCATATGGCCCTATAACCACATTTTGGGCATTTATCCCAGAGAGATGAAAACGTGTTCCCAGGAAAGCCTTATGAGTAGAGTTCATCTTATAGTGTTTACTTGCCTAGCAAATGAGAAGCAGTATGGACAGACAGCAGATTGGACAAACACAATTGCTACTCCTGGGCCATAAGGAATCTCTGCTAGGTGCACAGCACTGCGCATGTGCTCAGTCCTCAGCGACCACCCATAGGATATCATTCAAACAGCGTGCTTACCTTGAGAGAACTGCAGAGCTGGGTGGAGCCTACTGGTTTTGGGGAGATGGGCAGGGAGGTGAGTGAAGGAGGCAGCTAGACAGAGTTCTTTCTCAGTAATGGAGCAGTTTGGTAACTTAATTGAAATGGGTGTTAAATAAATCTACAGGCACAGCAAAAAAAAAAAAAAAAAAAAAAAAGCCTAAAACTGGAAGAGGAGATAGAACAAGAGAGAATAAGGAGAGGAAAATAGAGAGAGGAAGAGGGAGAAAGGGAGATGAAATTTACATGACTTCTGAAGTCTGTACTAATGTATATCTTCTGGTTTTGACATTGTACCCCAGCTATGCCCCACACCAGTTGTGATAATTAATCTTATTGTCACTTTGGCAGGATCCAGAATCAACTATGAGACAGATCTCCCTGGGTGGTCTACAGGGACATTTCCAGAAAGGATTAGTTGAGGAGAGAAGACCTTCATTCATCATGGGTGATGCAGTCCAACATGAAGAGACCCGAGGAAAAGCTGTGGTCCTTCACTGGTGAGTGGGCCTCTTTGAGGCCACTGTACTTAGCCCACATCCAGTTTCTTCAACCTTCAGAGTGGCCTGAAGACCAGCAAGCCTCCAGGAATCTTCAGTCCCAGATTGGGACAGCCAAAGAATCTTTGCCACTGTACAGGCTCTGGGCTATCTACTCCTCCGCTGTGCACACAGCCATTGTTGGCTGCTGCAGGGGTCTGGATGAGAAGTGCCCCAGAGTACGTGACATTTGAAAACTTGGTCCCCAGTTGTCATTGCTGTTTGAGGGATTTGGGGATGTGGCCTTGGTGGAGGAGGTACATCATCACTGGGGTGGTCTTTGAGAACTTGAGGCTTCATCTACTGCCTGTTCACTCTCTCTGCTTTGGGTTTGGGGCCCAAGGTTGATCTCTCAGCTCCCTGCTTCCTATACCTGTTGCCATTATAGAGTCCCTGACCTTCACCCAAGCCAAACTCCTTTGTAAGCTGCTAAAGCCCTGGTGTTTTGTCTGAGCAATTGAAAAGTAGCTAATACCCAGCTTCCATGGTATAAGCCAATGTAAGAAATCCCCTTTCTACCATATATGCAAGGTATCAACTCCATTCCTATAGAAAACCCTCTCCAACACACTGAGCAATTCATAAACGACAGAAATGCATTTCATTTATTCTTCAGGGTTCTGGAAGTCACAAAGCCAAGGTACCAGTGGATTCAGAGTCTGGGAAGAGCCTGCGCCCTGGCTCTCTTTCTTCTGGCTGTGTCTCCTGTGGACAAGGAAATGTCAGGAAAGCGCTCTAGGGTCTGCTTTATAAGGATGCCAATTCTGTTTGTGAAGACTCCTTATGACCGAGTCACGCCAAGGTCCTTCCAATGCTGTCACTGTAGTGGTGATGGTTTCAGGATGTGAATTTTAGAGAAATAGGGACTTTTCCTTCACTGTAAACGACACACTTGGAGAAATGAAGCAAAGGGCACACAAATTGGGTGAGTGTTAGCTGCTTTTTTTTTTTTTTTTTTTTTTTTTTTTTTTTTTTTTTTTTTTGGTTTTTCTCTGTTTAGCCCTGGCTGTCCTGGAACTCACTCTGTAGACCAGGCTGGCCTTGAACTCAGAAATCCTCCTGCCTCTGTCTCAGTCTTTTTAAATACATACATCCAAACAAGTAAATAAAACTAAAGCCAGTTCAGCTTTTTGTCTGTGATGTCTTTTTCTGTGTGCTGTTTGAAGGTGATAGATGCATAATCACCGTGGGGCCGTGCAGCACCAACTCTGCCGTTCCTTTATTTGAGAGTTGGAGACTAACTCGAGAGCATGCAGCCCAACAGGCCCGCAGACGCCTGGAATTCCCACTGCGGAGCTGCAGAGGCAGCAGAACTGTAGCAAATTCAAGGACAGCCTGAGGTATACAGTAAGTTCCAGACAAGTCGGGGTACATAGCAAGACCCAGTTCTGCAAAAGAAAAATCCAAGCAGCCCGGATATTGTTACATTATTAAAACTAACAAAGACCACGTAGACAGATTAATGAAGCACTATTTTAAGTATAAAGTTTTACATTCATCTATAAATACATATCAGACATGGCTTATATGGTTTATTAATCTGTATATGTGTGTGCATACCTGTGTGGGAGTGTACATGTGCAAGTCAGAGCACAGTTTCAGGTGTCTGTCCTCCTCTTCTGCCTTGTGTGCACACCAGGTTAGCTGGCTGTAAGATTCCAGGGATTGACCATCTTGTCACGGGACTGCTGGGACGACAGATGTGCAGTGTGTGTGTGTGTGTGTGTGTGTGTGTGTGTGTGTGTGTGTTCTGGAGATCCAAATTCACATCCTCACAGTTGCGTGCAAGCATTTTTACCCACCAGACCACCTTCCCAGCCCCAGACAGTTTTTTGTTTGTTTTGTTTTGTTTGTATGTGAGTACACTGTTGATGTCTTCAGACACACCAGAAGAGGGAATCAGATTTCATTGCAGATGGTTGTGAGTCACCATGTGGCTGCTGGGAATTGAACTCAGGATCTCTGGTAGAGCAGTCTGTGTTCTTAACTGCTGAGCCATCTCTCCAGCCCTCCACACCCCCGCTCCCGACAGTTTTTACCAGATAAGCATGACCTGCGTCTCCACATGCCATTACACGTAAATGCAGGGATCTGTGTTGTTTCTTAGGAAGAAAGTGAGCTCAGGCTGCTCACATCCTCACCCTGGACCACGCTCTGCTTTCACTTCTCAGCATGCCTTCCCTGCACCAATGCCAACTGGACAGTAGATGGAGCCTGTGAGCTCAACTTCTGCAGCTCCTACCACAACCAAAGCTTCCAACTTAAGGCCCAGACAGAACACTGGGGAGAATCCAGGGTTAAAAAGCAGTTTCCTGCTGACTTCCTGCACTCTGTGTCTCCTCTAGAGGTCCTAAGGAGACATGTCTTATTTTGTCCAGGTCCTTCTCCCCCCCAACCCACGAATCACCTTCTCCAGCCCTCTCTAAACACATGTTTCCATCTCTTCTGGTATCTCCCGGGTGCTAGGAGCACCCCACTCCGGCCTGGCTCAATTATGAGTCAAAAGAACAGGAAAATGCAAATATGTGCCTTGATAACAAGGAAAAGCACTGATTTGAGTTCATGAGATTTTTAAAGTCTATAGGTTCGTTTCCTCTTATCTTTTCCTTGTTAGAAACATCTCAAACTAGCCTAAGTGGTGGGGGAGGGGACATAGAAGGTAGGCAGGTAGGAAGCATGGGCTTACAGACACAATCGAATCCATAGTAGGTGTGTGCAAGACGTAGAGGACAGACCGTACAGGACAGACCGCCCCCTCGAGTCCCCCATCACTAGACAGGGACCAGCCTTCCCACTGAAAAGGAGCAGAGCTAAGCTCACCTCCCAGTCTTCTATCTCCAGTTGATTCAATTTTCAACAGTCTCCAATTCTCAAGACCAGGTAGGCTTCATGACCCTGCAAGTTCCAGGGTTTAGGACCTTCATCTGTACTCTAGCAGGGTCATTGCCGAGAGAACCCTCCACGCCTAGCCATGGAGAGAGGAATTAGGACATGCAGTGACCTCTTCCCTCACATCGGTGAACTCTCTTCCTGCTCCAAGAGATTGGAGGGGGGCAGTGATCCCAGGCTACCTCATAACAAAACCCCAACGCTGGAGCTGCTCCCTTGTGTTCTGCTCAGAATGTGGGGTGTCCAGACAGCATCCTTCTCACCCCATTGATGAGGACAGAATCCCCAGGGCTAATTAGTATAAGTGATTCAAACATCCAGCAATGGCCACCAATTACAGCTACTTAATGCTCCGTGGGAGGGTCTGGGTGGGCGTGGGGACTCACTGGGCAGCGGCAGGGGGGTAGGTCTCTGGTTCAAACAGGAGGCTGGGATTGGCTCCTCTAAATGGTTTCACAGACAAGGTAAGTGAGTCAAACCTGAGACAGGATAAAACAGATTCTGCGGCTGACAGGGGGAGGAGGTGGGCGGAGTCTCTACCGGGTGGGGTGGGCACGTCTGGAAACAGCCCAGAAGCTCACTTACCGCAGTTCACAGGGTGAAATGCTGGACTCCCTCGACTTTGGGCTTTTGAAAAGTCCCCAGCTCTGGATTAAAGCCCCGTGTCCCCCGGTCTGCTGCCTTATTCTCATTCCTCTTTTTAATGAGCTTCTCGAGCAGCAAGAATCCGGGACTCTGTCTGGGCTTGTGGTCAAATATGAATCTGTTCAATTACTTCTTGGCTATAAATTGCTCCTACAGTGGCCTGGCCTGCCAGACCTCCTGGGGGCCACCCACGACTGCAGCAACTCCTCCCTCAGATCTCTTCTTCCTCATCTGTTCTTCCCTTTCCCCTCCCTTCCTCCCTCTTTTCCCTCTTTTCTTCCAACAGGAAAGGACCCAGAGACACATATACAAAAGAAGTCTACATAAAGATGGGGTAATGAGATGGTAGGTAGTTAAGAGCACTGGCTGCTCTTGCAGAAGGACACAGTTCCATTCCCAGCACCCACAAGGCTCAAGAATGCCTCAAGAAACTCAAGTTCCAGGGGACACAGTACCCACTCTTGTGACCTCCCACGGCACCAGGCACACACATGGTGTACAAATACATATAAAAATAATTGTTTAAAGATAGAGACAGCCAAGGGTGGTGGCACATGCCCTGTGATCCCAACACTCAGAAGACTGAGGCAGGAGTTTAAGCCCAACACAGGCTATCTACTGAGCTCCAATCTAAAAAGAAAAAATGAAAACAAGAATGGAGACAAAGGAATATTTCAGCACAAGGACGAGTCTTCCCCTCAAAGCTCTGGCAAGAAATTCCTGTTATTACAAGGCACCCAGTTTGGGCACCTTGCAATGATGGCCACAGGAATCTAGTATAAGAATTCTAATGCGTTAGATCATATTAGTGGCTTGGCAGGGGTAGAGGCTGTGAGGTTAGGGGCTGCAGAGTAGATGGCAGGAGGCAGGTGTCGAGGTGTTTGGGCACCATGCAGTTCCAGGTCCCACGATGCCCTGGAAGAACTCAAGTAGAACGACAGAGCCTAAGGGCAGTGTTGGTCCCGGGGCATTGGCAAATGTAAGAAAGGAAGACCGGGCAGAGACCTAGAGCTACATATGAAGCATGGTAAAACTGGGTGTCAAATGCGAGGTTTCTGAGAGTTTGATAGGTTCACAGTCAAAAAGTAGGGGGAGGAGCTGGGGTGGGTAATGGTAATTGTCGCACAGACTTGAGGACTTGAGTTCTAGTCCCCAAGCATCTTCATAGAGATCTGAGTAGCTGCTTCTGTCTGTAACCTCTGTATTGTGTGGGCAAAGAGACGAGGACTGGGTGGCCAGTGTTGATGGCTGCTGGCCTAGATTCAGTGAGTGACTTTATCCCAAAGGAGTGAAATATCTACAGGGAGAAGCCCAAGGCTCTCCTCTGGAGTGTGCGCATGGCTCTGGGGAAAACAGAGTGTTTAATGCAGACATGTGACCTTAGGGAACTGGTAGCTCAGGATATCAAGGATTCAAGGACAAACAAGGCAAGCATCCCAGAATTGACATCACAGATGAGGAACAAAGCAAGGGACGGAAAGAGGGGGAGGTGCCCCCAAGGCCACTGATGAACCCCAAGGTTACCAAGGGAAGTTAGAACCTTGTCTTGTGGTCTTGTCTGTTACAGCTGGAAGGGGACAGGAGGACCAGCTTTCATCCCGCGGTAGAAGCTGGAAATAGAGAGACATGGCCCGCAGAAGTCTGTCCCTGAAACAGGACGGGGGTGGGGGGAGCACTCCAGAGTCTAGAGGTCTGAAGATAGAGTCAAACACACGTGACTGTGAATCACAGGAAGGCTGACTCAGTGCCCAGCAACCAAGAAAGACTGAGAGACCTTTCCTTGGACTGCCCTGGACCTCCAAGGATTGTGCAAACAGAGAAGAAAAATCAATCACTTCGTTCAGTTAAAGAAAGGTCCACCCAGTCCTCTCAGGAACACACACCTGCCCCTCCGCTTTAATAAAGAAAAGCCCCGAACTGGGGCCCTGAGCCAGGTGCTTGTTCAAGGCTCCTCTGCTGCAGCCATGTTGGCAACAATGTTGCACCTGGCATACACCCTGTCCCCCCTTCCTTCCCACCGCTGCTACTCTGTGGTTTGCTTACATCCTTGTTCCAGACTCAAAGGACCTGGACATTGTGTCACAGGTGACGCCCCCCTCCCCCCAGTATCATTTTAGTAAAGAAACCCCGTAACCCAGGTGGAAAGGGAAGGGAAGGTGACACTTCTGTCCCATGTGACCCCAGGCTCATTGATGGTAAAGGTTTGATAATGGCTCTGAATTAACAGCTCCCAGGCCACGGAGTGGGGGTGAGCAGGGGCAGAGACCCGGGTTACCTGGGACACATCTCTGTGTGTGTGTTTGGTTATAGACCAGAAGACATTCCCTGGAGGGAGAGCCTTGTTCAACACACAGCCACCCACCTGTGCCTCACCAGGAACAGAGACACTCCCCCGGGACAGACATGAGTTCCACAAGCGTGGGAACACAGGCTGAAGGAAACATGGGGCCGGGCTCTGAGGAGAGATCACCCTGCCTGAGGAGCCATCTTTGCAGACAGCCCAGCCAGAAGACAGAGCAGAGGACATAGCAAGGGAGTGTCCCGCCCATCTGCCCACCTGTCTCCCTACCGCCCTGATCCACCCCAGCCTCATGTAAAGCAAAACGTGATTTTGTTTGTGGCTCCTTCGCTGCCAGGTGGAGATGCAAACCCGAAGCTGTTTTACATATGGAACAGGAAGCCAGGTGGGCACAACAACCTGTTGCTTTAGAGGCCTCTGGGCGAGGGCAGGGCAGACGTGTGACCACCTGTCCTATGTTCTCCCAGACTGAAACCCTGGCTCCGCAGCAGCAGCAGGGGTTGGGGCTCTCTATGAAGCTTTCCTTGAGGGTGGAAATAGGAGTTCAAGCCCAACCTAAGTGAACATGGAGACCCTAGCTCAAAACACAAGACAAACAGACATAAACTTGGTTATATTAAGACAAAACAAGATAAGAGAATTTTGGAGCAGGGGCCGTGGATTGTCAGGGACCTAACTCCAGGGAAGGAGGACCTGGATCCCACAGCCTTGTGGAAGGAGTCTCTGCTAGGGTAGGAGTCTGGTGCCACCTAGCTCGGCATAGTCACATAGACCTCTGAGACCCCAATTTCTGTAGCAGCAAAACATCTAGTTGACTTCCAAGTCCCCTCATTCCAGACTTGAGAGGTCTACTGTTTCTGTGTCCCTGGCTTGGCTTCTCGGTGTCAGCTGAGACCGAAGTCCTATGGCCGCCCTGTCTGCCCTGAGGCTCCCATCCACATGGCCAGGCTTCCCCACCTCACCTGCTTCCTTGACCCCAGCATGACAAACCACAGCATAGCAGTTCTCAGATCATCCTTCCCAAACACTCCTGGAGAGGCCTTCGCACCACTAGCATCTGGGATTTCCAGTTTCTGCTCTTGACTGGAAGACAAGAAGTTGTTTCCTTGTTTCTTTCAGCGCTTTCTTTCTCCAAGGGTCTCTGCCATCTTGTCTCTGAAGCTTGTAGCCACACTTAGTCCAAAGAGACTCAGGGCTGAGGGGGACCTAGAACCCAGGGAGCATTAAGTAGCTCCACTAGCAAAGGGTCCCTGAGGGAGAAGACAACCCATCGCCTGCAGTGGCCAGTGTAGATGGCAGCGTGTGTGTGTCAGGTGTGGCGAGTCTTTCTACCAATTCAAAACCTTGAAGAAAGCTGGTGGGAGCCATTTACCAGCCATTTCAGAGTTTGTTTGGGACTTTTGTTTTGTTCTAGCGCTCAAGCTGCACTGGACCTCACAGCAACGGCCCTTGATCAGTTTCCTGAGAGCCGAGATTACAGGCCAGAGCTACCATACCCAGTCCGGTTTCAGGATTTTACCCGAGGTCCGCAGAAGGAAGTATTATAAGCTCGGCTACATTAAAGCCACTCCACCCACGCTCAAACCACCGCCAATCAATTCTGTATGAGCCGCTGCCGGGTCAGGCTCCCTGGGTGTTGATTTCCTGCTCCGGAGTATCAGTGAGTCATCAGCCGCCTCCTCTCCACTTTAACTGTTGCTCTGAGACCTGAGAGTCTGCAGAAGGGAGGTCACATGGCATCTTTATTTAGTAGCCGGTTCTTAACTGGCAGGAGGGGAAGGACAGCCAGACACTTCCTAGAAACAGCTCTCCCTCAATTTCCGGAGCCCACGGGAGCTGGGAAGCTCGATGGTGTCTCAAAGTTCTGGAGTCCATGTCAGGCCGCTGACGTTCAAGACTTGGGGTTCTGACTAAAGAATGGGCTGGGGCTGCCATGAAAATGGCTGGAAACAGACTTCCTGTGGGTAGGGCTATGTATCATGCGGCCACCAGATGGCGCCCAACACCTCAAACTGCCAACACCATCGGGCCAGGCTGAAGCCCTGTTAATCTGTCACAGATTAATGCCGAAGTGTTATGCCCCCAGGTGTGAGGCAGAAGGGTGACCAAATGTTGCAGAATTATCCTGGATTGATTTAGACCAAGTTCATGTGAATGTCACAAAAAAACCACATTAATAACAACTTCCACGGGGGACTTTTACTTATATATAAAACACAGATCTGGTTAGTATAGGTCTCCCTCACAGCCTCCTAGCCCAGCATCTGAGCATCACACACCACATCTGAGAGGACAAAGGACAGCAAGGCCCCCACCTCAAGAATTTACAAGCACCTCTTGGGAAGACATCACACACCTATAATTTCAGCATTTGGGAGACTGAGGCAGGAGGATCACCACAAGTTCAAGGAGAGCCAAAGCTAAAACTGTGACCCTGTTTCAAAACCAAGCAAGGAGGTCCACAGATGTCATCTGTACCTATAAATCATGAATTGTAATTCCTACCCACATGGGGCCTCTTGGAACTGGAGTCCTGTGCACAAATATTGTTGAATTAAATAATTAATAATTAAGTCACAGATACGGGTTTGCTATCTACCTCAATGGCTTGTGTTCCCAAATGAAAGACACACACATGTCTTAATCAGCACAATAGCTGGGCTACTGCCTAACCTCCACTACTGATAGAATCTACCTTCCACCGATAATTCCGAGTTACAGCTTACTAAATTCTGTGTTCTACCTTGGCTGCTCTGGATTCAGAGGGCTGCCCAACTGTGCCGTGCTCTCCTGGCTCCTTCACGTGGCGGCCATGCCTCTCTGTCCTGCACTCTTCTCAGGCATGGCGTCTCCTCTCTCCACACTCTTCTAGCATGGCAGATCTTCCCTCTCTTCTTGCTCTCAGTCCCAGGCCTGGGAAATCCTAAATGTCCTAGTTCTGTCTGCCATGTCCTGCCCAGCCATTGGCTGCCAGCATCTTTATTTACCAATCAGAACCAACTGGAGGCAGGATTCCTCAGTGTCTTACCTGTGGACATGCAGACTCTCTCAAGCAAGCAATTTTGGGGACCCAAATTAACATTATAATACAAGCAGCATAGGCCAAGCCCACTACATTTCTCACATTTCAATTAAAAAGGCTCTTTTCTCTCAGATATAAATTGAACACAATTATAACAATTATGCAAATTATAAGGTTGATATCCACTTATAATATCCAGTCCATCATCTTTGTCAATTTAAATTAATTATTCCATCATCTATCCGAACTTAAAGAGTACAGGTACAATTCTGTACCTGAATTCTGTTTGATTTTAACCATCTGAAAACCATCCTTTCAAATCTAGAACATCTTCTTTAATGTTGGATAGCTTAAGTTCAATTATGAGACTATAACTAGTCTTCAGTCCAGTCAGAGATCCGAGAAGGAGTTAGATATTACCTGAATATGTAGGAAGCACAAAGACATAGACTCCAAAACTCATACAGTTTGTAAAGATGGCTGACTGCCTAGACAGTGCCCAATAATCTCATAACATTGGAGCATCAGTCCTCAGCCTTTTGGCCCAGAACCATCTGACAAGCCTTAAGTGAAGCAGGAATTAAGAAAGAATAGCTTGAAAAAGAAAGAAAGGAAGAACAGCTTACCCTGTCTTGGTAGAGCTTAACAATCGACTACTCCACATTCAATTGGTCCTCTTTTGGACAGCATTTGTCTGCAGAATGAATTAAAGTATTTCTTAGCCAGTGGCTCGCTTGCCAGAATTGAAGCAACTCCAGTCGGAGGTAGTGATGCTCACTATCTTCTTTGACATGTGATGGAGGGACTGTCGGGGACAGACATGTCTTCTGGTCACAATCTCTGGTAATAATGGAGTGGTTTTAAATTCCATATCTCTGATGCTTTTGAAGACTATCTAGAGTGTATACACACACATACACACATATAGTACTATATATCTATAGTATAGCTATATGACCCCCCAAGTAATTTCAGGGTTCAGTTTGTGGAGGAAAAGCACCAACATCCACCTCACTGTTGAGGCCGATGAAGAGTCCTTGTGCCCGCCCCCACTCCCTGCTGCTTCTCGGTAACGATAACTCCTGTGATTTGATGCTTTTTCTTGAACATCGCCATCTGTCTCTGAGTCCCAAGAGAATCTCACCTCCAGTGTGTCTAAGCCAGCTCTCAGCCAGTTCTGTGCTCCCTGAATGGAAAAGCCATAATTGTTTCTTAGTTTTGTTTCATGATACTATGATTTTTTTTTTTAAGTGCAAAAAAAATTATGGGAGAACTGGGTATATTTCAGCTCACAATTCCAGGCTACAGCCCATCGTGTCAAGGAAGTCAAGTACAAAAACTTGAGACATCTAGCTAGTCACAACCACAGTCAAGAATAAACATGCGTGCCTGGGCTCAGCTAGCTTTCTCCACCCACACAGTTCAGACTCTCCTGTTTAGGGAATGTTGACACCCATGCTGGCAGGTCATCTGACATCAGCTAATGTAACCAAGATATTTCCCCCCAAACACATGCTACTCTTTGTGATAATCCCTCATTAAGATGTTCTTCCCCAAAGGATCCTAGATACTATCAACTGGACAAAATTAACCAGCAAAGTGTCCCTGCTACCCAGACATAGGAACAAAAGCTGGCCTGGGTGCCCCTTCATTCCTGTATCCTCTTTCGTGTTTGTCCTCTACACTATACCTTAAGAGTTAATGCGGGACAGTGCTAAGTGCATGCGTGGCACTCTCCCACACATCAGAAATACTTACCCAATTCAAAACCCCAAAGCCGCGGGAGTGGCCTCATCTCTTAGCAACTCCTCCTGAGTTTGAATCTTCCTCAGTGTTCCTGGGGTTTTCGTCATCTTTCCTTTCCACAATGTCATGCCACTCCTCATCCCAGGTCCATCACAGGCTCCACCAGACAGACCAGTCTCACTATTGATTGCAGAGGGATCAATCCATGCCATCCCCCCACCCCACCCCGATGAAAGCCCCAGGGCTCCTCAGCATACTCAGGGAATAATGAAATCTAAATCCTTCACCAAGACATATCAAGCTCTTCAAGAAAATCCCCATCCTTACCTGCTCCTAAAAGCTGACATGAAGCATGGGAACTGGTTTCCACATGCCCCTGGAAACCACAGCTCAGTTAGCCTACGGCAGCTTGGCGGCAGGCAGTGGTGGTTGGGGCTGCTAGGGTGTATTCTCTCCTTCATCATAAACTTTAATACTCCATGGACTTGAGTTTGACCATGAGCTCTCACCACCAGAATAGCTCATGCATGTGTGTGTGTGTGTGTGTGTGTGTGTGTGTGTGTGTGTATGCAGAATAATTCGGGCAGAAGTGTCTGACCTTTGTATGCTTATCTCTCTGTTCATTCTCCACAACTCCAGGGTGAAAAGTACTTTATTCAGAAAGTCATTGGCCTGTGGACACAATGTTTTGTAGCCTGTGTAAAGTTTACCCTTGGGTTACTCAAACGCTGATTTCTTTGCCCTCATATCTTCCTTCAGTTTGGACACAGCAATGTCTCCTGTCTCAAGTTTGTGTAAACGGTAAATGCTGATCACCCAATGGCTGGGCAGAATAGAGAAGAGGGTGGGACATCCATCAGGGAGAGGAAAGAGAGGGATGGAGAAATGGGAGCTGTGAAGAAGGTGTCTAGAGAGCCATATCAATAACAACATGCAGGCATCATGGGCTGGGGGTGGGGGCAGATCAGCATAGAAGCTTAAGATACATCATTTAACTGCTCCGCTAGTGAGGTGCAGTTTTAAGTAAACCTTGGTTTCTCTGTTAAGTTATTGGGAATTAGCATAAGGAAAATAAATACAGCCTCCATTAATTCAGTTTATAATTTTATTAAGAATAATTCATTTACATTGGCCTATGCCTAGAGCCACTGTACACTTTGCTAAAGTTCAGCTTTTCAAACTCACAGCCACCCTGAGACCATGAGTGTAAAAATCACTTGTGTTCTGTCACAGAACCTGGCCAAGATGTCTGTTTTCCAGCCACACTGAAGTTGACTTCCCCCTCGAGGCCTTTGCATGGCTGGATGCCATGCCCGATTTACCCATCAGCACATATATCCAGGCCAAGTGAGACAGCTCAGTGAACAGAGGCACTGTGGCCAAGCCTGAAGACCTGAGTTCAATCCCCGGGCTCCAGATGGTGAAAAAAGAAAAACCAGTTCTCACGAATTGTTCTCTCATGTGTACCATGGTGTACACAAGTAAACCAATGTAATTTTAAAATCACATTTATTTCTTTACCTCAGGGGCTCGCCCTCATGGCCTCAGGCTTGGCAGCAAGCACCATCACTGGCTGAACTATCTCCCCAACCCATGAAAAGTTTTTTAACCCACGTGAGTTTCACCACTGTGGTTCTAGAGGGCTCAGTTCTTGTTTGCCCCACATGGAACATCATGGCAGCAGAAACACGTGGCAAAAGACATCTGCTCAACCTAGCTTATCTCTACCAGCTAGACCCTAATCTTGAAAAGTCTCATAGCCTTCCAAAACAGTATGCCCAGCATGAAAAACAGGGCCCAAGCACGAGTCCATGGGGAACACATCAAAGTCAAAACCTCACCCCTCACCCCAAAAGCAGGGGTTCTTAACCTGTGGGTTGCCACCCCTTTGGAAAACCTCTGTCTCTAAAAGTATTAACATTACTATTTACAACAGCAGCAAAATTACAGTCGTGATTTAACAGCGACAATAATTTTATGGTTGGGGTCAGCACAACATGATGAACTGTGTTAAAGGCAGCATTAGGGAGGTTGAAGGGATCCTGAGCCATCTCACAATGTCAAATACACTCTGTTCTACTTCAAGAATGCCCCCAACCTAAAAGTTTCAGAAGGTGTCCAGAGATCCCCCCGTTGTTTGAATGTGGAGTATGCCCCATGGGCTCCCATGTTTGGAATTTGGTCCCTAGTGTTGGTGGCACTGTTTTTGGTAGGTCATGGAAGGAAGCAACAGCAGAGTATAATAAGTAAATGTCCCACCAGAGGTCATAGGGTGCCAATTGGAGCCTGACCTAGGGTCACTTTACTAAGCCATCTCCTCTCCTGATGCTACCCACCTGCCTCTGTCTGATATGATACACTGTTAAGTGGCAGGAGAACCTGGAATTCTCAGCCTGTGCCCTCCAGTCTCAGATCTGCACAATGGCAGCAGGACCAGGAGACAGGAAATGTGACAGCCGAGCACGGAAGGGAGGGTTTGGGTACATACCTTCAAAGGTTTATCCCCTGCTATCACCAGCTAAGGTGTCTTTTCAAAGTCCCATGCCCTCCCACGGAATCAGCTTCAAAAGTCAGGAAGCAAACATCCCCCCACCCCACCCCCAGCCCATGGAGGACATTCACACCAACACGTGACCATGCAGCTGACACCTCTGCAGTCCCCCCACACCCACCCCCCCCCCCGCACTGCACGGTGGCCCCACCCCATAGCCAGGGCTATGCACATCTCCACTGTCATCATCTGTGATGCTTTATGTCACATTTCTCCCAGTCTGAGCACAGCGCTGTGGTCCTTGTAACCCTCCTGGGTGTGCCTGCTGCCTTTTATCTCTCCCAGGTCTGCCCCTCCCTCCAAGACTGCCGACTCTGGGCTGGGATTCCTTTTGGTCTCTCCTCCTCCATTCCCTAACACATAGACCCCGAGGGACTGCTGGCCTCCGGTTCTGCTCCTTTCGAGCCTTCTCCCTGGACAGGCAGCTCTGAGGGCGGAGGGATGTCAGGTTTAGAGACAGTTTCCTAAACTGACTTTTTTTTTTTTTGACAGTTTCAAGGAAGAGCAGCCCAAGTGGTAGCCAGGCCATGATGGGGTGTTCCCTCAATGTGCCCTTTAACTAAAGCCTCAAGTTTGCCTCCTGTTCACCCACGTGTAGGTCCCTCTACTGCTCGGTAGCTCTTCGGTGGACATGACTTAAAACCGCAGGCTGAATGAAGCTACAACACAAGAGTTGTCAAGAAGACTTGCAGACATGTCCCAATAATGAAAGATCAGACCCCCAGATCCTGCCAAAGGGCTAGAACCCAATGAGACATCAGGAGGGCTTTGGTTGGGCCCTCCATCCACCCTTGGCCTGAGCACTATGGTTTCATTCACATCTAGATAAAATCTATCTCCTTGCTTGGAGTCCCTGAGACACTTCAGGTCAAAATCCAAAGAGACTGACACTGTCTTGGAAGGACAGGTGGCTCACCTAGGTCCTAGGATCCAGGATGGAAGGGGCAGGGGTGTCAGTGGGCAGGATTTGTAAGGTGACAGACTCACATTTGAACTTCATTGATAGAACAGGAAGGCTGTACTGGGACATGGCCACAGAGTCCAAGCAGAGAAGCAGTAGAAGCCCCTCCCCATAGCTGCACACACCCCTCATAACCTCTTCTCTCCTGTCTTCCACATTGTCTCTACGCTTTACCTCTCCGTGGGCATCTACATGTCTCTCATCTGTTTCAATCTCCCTGTCTCCCTGTCTCTGCCTTGACCCTATGTCTGCCTCTCCGTCTTCTCTCCTTCCTTATGTCTCAGCATCTCTTTCTTGCCCTGTCTGTCAAATCCCGTCTTTGTCTCAGACTTGGTATCTCTTTCCAGCTCTCCATCCCTGCCTCTTTTCTCCCACTCCTCCTCTATGCTGGTGCTCCCCTCCACATTGCCCTCCTCCTTTCTCAGCCCTGTCTTTCCTTCAGTTCTGTGGCTATAGTTTGTTCTACTGCGGCACTTAAGATCCCCATGGCTACCCATGCCCAGAGATAAACAAAACACTGATCCCGATGGGCCAGTCCTGTGCCAGACACACAGGCCCGTTAGGGGCACACAACTCTGCCACTACAGCCAGTCTTTTGGCAGCCTTATCCCTGATGAGTCACGGTGAGATTTTTGTTTCCATAAAACATGTTTTAAAGATTTATGAAAGTAATACATTCAATGCAGGAAAATTTGGAAACACAGAAAAAGTATAAAAGAGATCTTCCTTTTAAAATATCACCAAGAATCCTCATATTCATTTATGTGACCTCGGGCTCTCATTTTGTAAGCTTTAAAACATTTTACAACAAATGCTGGCCTCATCTGCATGCAACATTCCCTTCGCCCCTTATCTGAGCATTTTTGTGGCCTTAAAGTCTCTGTGGAAAGTCTGTTTTCACCACACTGATGGCTCTACTCCTTTTGTGGCTCCCTGATAGCACCACTGAGAGTCACCATCCTGCCTATGCTTCCTCTGCAGATTGTGTCACTAACCAACATGAGGCTTCCTAGAGACCAGCACTTTCCTTGTTTTTCTTATGAGGACAGCAAGGGTTAAGGAAATTGCATAACTTACTCACGGTCATACAGCCAGCAGCGGTCAGGGCCTAATTCAAACTCCAAAGCATCCTGAATCATAGCAGAGGCTCTCTACATGCCATACTCCTACCTTATGTCATGTGCCACAGGTGTGCCTACATGGTGTGTGCACAGTACAGGGGTGGCAACCCTCTCTGCCTACACTGAGCTATGACCTTCCTCGATGGTGGAAAGGAGCTTCCTATAGCGACCTCTTTGCTAAACATCAATATTCAGACCACAGTGCTGTTCAAGTATTGAAGCACCACTCTCTATAGGCTGGGGTCTGGGAGAAGGGCATCCCTTCATTGCACAAAGAACCACAGAATAATTCAGAAAACTGGAACATGACCAGAACCACCTCACTGACAAGACTGTATACCAAACTCCTCCAGCACAAACCACAGCAAACAGAGGAGCTTCAGAATCATCTTCATTAGGACTAACAGCACTGGACCTGGGCACAGCGGCACACGGTCTCAGTTGCTGCTACTCTGGGAGTCTCACAAGAGTGACACCCCATCCCAGAATGAAAATAAAAAACTCTGATTGGCAACACTGGGCTGCAGGCATAGCTTAGAGACAGAGTGCTGGCTTAGTATCTGTAAAGCCCTGAGTTCCAACCAAAACACTGGAAGATTGGAGCAGATTGCTACTATATAACAAAGAGCTAGAGATGGTAGTCAAAGTTACTCAGCACGAGGAACAATGTAGAGATCTAGGAATTGAGGGAAAAGGATTTAAAATGTCATTTGTGAGCAACCTGGAAATTTATACAGAAATTTGAACTTATTAGAATTCTAAGAAGGTTGCTGAATATATGTAATATCAACTTATAAAATCAATAGCACTTCCCCCACACCACAATAGCCATTCACAAAACTAAAGAGAGAGAGAGAGTTCCTGTGATTAGAGAGATGACCAAGTCATTAAGAACACTTGCTGCCTTCACAGAGGACTTGGGGTCAGTTCCCAACACTCACATGGCAGGTCTCAGCTATAGTTAGAATAATGTTTTTGTGTTATCCCTGTGTTACTTAAATGCTGATTTCTCTGTCCTCATATGTTGCTTCAATCCAGACATGGCATTGTAATGCCATGAATCTCCTCAAGTTTGTGTAAACAGTTCCTACCATTTATTCTCTGCCTTGTCAATAAAAACTAATCATTAAATGGCTGGGCAGAAGAGAGAATGGGGCAGGACTTCCAACAGCCAAGGGGAGGAGAGAGAGAGGCAGAGACAGAGATGGGGAGATGCACATTGAGCCCCAAGGGGTGACATAAGTTCCTAAGAGCTCAGCTGGAGCAGGAAGGCCCTAAATGCCATGGTGGGGATGTTGGCTGGGAAGTAGCCAGATTAGTTTAGGGGATTAAGAGAGATCGATTGACTGCCTGGGTATTAAAGTGAAGCTTGAAAATAAATCTTGGTCTCTCTGTGTTGTTATTGAAGAGCTAGCTAGGATACAGAAAAAAAACCGGCTACCATATTAATTCACTACATAAATTTATATTAAAATTAACATTTACACTCAGCCATCCTAACTCTAGTTCCAGGAGATTCCACACCCACTTCTGGCCTTTGCAACCCCTGGCATACACATGGTGCACATACGTACATGCAGACAAAACACGCATACACATTAAATAAAAACAGGGGCTGGAGAAATGTTTCAGAAAGACCCAGGTTCAGTTCCCAGAACCCACATGGTGGCTCACAGCTGTCCGTAACTCCAGTTCCAGGGGAACAAGTGCCTCTTCTGAACTCTGTGGGTACCAGCCACACATGTGCTGAACAGACATACACGTAGGCAAAGCACACACACAAGCACACACACACACACACATGATTTTATAAACACATATATGCATATAAGGTACTAACTATATGCACTATAAAATATATGCATAAGTATATATGCATATATGTGTTTATAAAATTAAAAATTACAATAAAATGCTTTTAAAAGATATTATTCATGCTGGGGGAGTGCATGCCTTTGATCCCAGCACTCAGGAGGCAGAGGCAGGCAGATCTCTGAGTTTGAGGCCAGCCTGGTCTACCGAGTTGAGTTTCAGGACAGCCAGGGCTACACAGAGAAATGCTGTCTTTTAAAACCAAAAATAAACAAACAAACAGATAAAAGATACCATTCTTTTTTTTTTTTTTTAAAGATTTATTTATTTATTATATGTAAGTACACTGTAGCTGTCTTCAGACACTCCAGAAGAGGGCGCCAGATCTCGTTACAGATGGTTGTGAGCCACCATGTGGTTGCTGGGATTTGAACTCCTGACCTTCGGAAGAGCAGTCGGGTGCTCTTACCCACTGAGCCATCTCACCAGCCCCAAAAGATACCATTCTTTATGACAGCAAAAAAATAAGATATAAATAGTATTCTATGAAAGACACCATTACCCTCTATTAAAGATGATAAAGGACTCTAAATGAAATCATCCACGTGGTTATATTTTGATATAATTTCATATAGTTGACCATGTGAGGCAATTATAAAAATATTATTTCCAGCTGGGCCTGGCAGCAAGTGTCTATAATCCTGGCACTGGACGGTGGAAACAGAGGAATCTGGAACTCAGTATATTTATTTATTCCAAACTTTGTAAAGATGAATGAAAGTTTCTATATGACTACCTGGATCATTAAAAAAGAAAGAAAAAAGAGCAAAGAAGGGTTTTCCTCACTAGACCATCAGTGTGTTCCAAAGTCATAGCACCCTATTACTGGTGCCCCAAGTCAAAGCAGACATAGACCCTGGGCGTGTCCACAAGCTTGGATGCCAACAGATGTCTCCTCCATCAGTTAGCAGGGTCACAGTTAGCAGATGGTTGCTGGGGAAACGTGTCAGGTATAGCACATGCTCTGGAGGACTCCAGGTGAGATGCGGACATGAGGTGAAAGGTGTAATATTCAGCCAACAGAAACATATAATGATATATGTGATACCTGGAAATTAATTTGGATGAAGTTCCATAAACAACGGCTTACAAGGCTCAAGTTACATGACAAAAATCAATGTTTTCACTTAAAATTTTTCAGCTCAGAGTTGGGTGTGGTATAGACATTTGTGTTCCCATCACCCATGAGACCGAACCAAGAGAAGCAAGTTTGAGACCAGCCTGGATTGCACATCTAGACCCCGTCTCAAGAAGTCAAGCATCTTCTGTTCGGAGAAGAGCAGCCCAGACAAAAGGAAGCAACGGATGCCCGAGTAGGAAAGACGTTTCCATCTTTCCTACCACTGTCCGGGCATCGACAAAACACAAAGAAAAGGTGAAAGAGGCAAAAGGGGGTGAAGGAACAGGACGCATCGCAGGAAAAGAGGATGGAGAGACAAGTGCCCACAGAGCCACTCAAGCACACTACACAGAAAACTAAACTACACTAAAGTTCTTAAGGCCCATCAGAGTTGAAAACCTACGAGTGTGTATAATAGATGTCTGTCATTCAAGGCTCCCCGAAAATCTTTCACTCCTAGCTTCATAGTTGCTCCATCTTGGATAGTTGCCCTCTCTAAACCTCAAGCTGAAATGTGATCACTACTACGGTGGTGGCATGGGGAAGGGGAGGGGCATTGGGAGACCATTGGGACCTTGCGTGGAGTTAGCACCTTGCCCTCTATAGTGAGTGAGTAGTTGCCTTCAAAGGGCTGGGCTAATCTCCAGAAGAATAGCAAACAGAAAATGATGCTGCCCCTTGCTCCTGTCCCTTTGGCATCACCCCTTCCCCTCAGCTTTCTCCCACAGCTGCAGCAGCTTAAGGTCTCAACAGAAACCAATCAGACGTCTGTGCCATGCTCTTCAACCAGTCAGGCGTCTTTTTAATCTGACATTCCAGCCTCCAAAACCATGATCCTAAATACTCCTCATTGTAAATCACCCAGTCTCTGGAATTATGTTTCCGCCGCAGAGACTAAGCTCAGACAATAGTATGGATATTGCCTTTCGAGTAATGAATGGTGGTGGAGACCATTTCCAAGCCCTGTTCTCAGTACAGAACAGACAGAGGATTTCAGCTCTGCTCCATGTACATCCTCACAACGCCTAGGTTTAGATCCGAGCTCCTTGGGGAAGTAGGACAATGCAAAGCTGCCATAGCGGATGGTAGCAGGCTTACCACACCTTTGGCGGACAGAGCTGACTTGGCACACCTTGGGAGCCAGTGGCTGTGTTAGCAGCCTCCGGACGGCAGCAGAGGGTAGTGCCGGCCAGCTCTGCTGGCAGACATTTCTGGAAGCTGCAGCTTGAATCTGCTTCTTCCCATCTTCCTGGCTTGTCTGATTCCCTGAATAAATCATTTTCCTCTTTATCTTGGTTGAAGATATTCTGCAACTAAGAGCATTGATCGACACATTTGCTCCAGCTGGATACTAAGAAGGTTTTGTTTAGTCAGCAACTAGCTACTAGACACCTGCCAGTTAGGCAGTTGCCTGTCACCTGAGAAAAGCCTTAGTTTGTGAAGACAGACAATAAAGAAATAAATACAGACAGAGAGGGGAGACTGGTATAGACATAGAGATAAAGGCTTAGAAATGTCCATAGGTTAAGTTGTAGTAAAAGCTAAAGGGGATTTGTCAAAGGTAGACTCAGCTGTTCCTTGATGGAAGTGAGTCCCGAGGTCTTGGACAGGTGGACCTTAAGTCCCCTGCAGGACTCAAAGGGCTAAGGTTCTGAGGTAAATGGGGGTTTGTGGTTTCTCAAACAGTGAGATGGCCAATATAGCTAGAGAACCATACCAGTCAGGCTCCTACCCAGATACAAACCCAGCTCATGCGAGTAATGTGCACACGTGTGTACACATGTGCACATGTGGCACGCACACTCTGCCACCTGCCGTGGGGTCAGAAACTGTACTCACAAAGACACCTTGGAGTCATGCCACAAACTAGGAACGGGATCACCCTCACCACAGGTAACCCTGGAGGGAAATATGGACGGAAGTGGAAACTGAAGGGTTCTTTGGAGAGTCAGTTGTGTTACATGATGTTTTGCTGGGGCAAACACTTGAAGGACCATTTTCCTAAAGTGGACACAGGTGTGAAAGCCTAAGGAAGACTTGTGAAGGAATGTTGCTGAAACAGACACAGCAGAAAGGCTGTTCTGCTAAAACAAGCACATGAAAGGACAGGTGATGAAGGATTCTTGGCTAATGACACACATGTATTGGTCCCCCTTACATTGTGTAGCTGAGCTCCATTTGTTGGGACTTCATAGAGAGAAACGCACCTAAATACTTCTGGTGGTGTGCTGTGGCTTCTGGCTGCTTCCATGGACTCAGACTGATTGGCAGGGCGATGTCATCTGAGACAGACACACGTGCTGAGGCAAGACCAGTGGAGGACACGTGGTGTTTGGAGGGTATAAATCGAACTCAACAGTGATGGAGGCTGAGTAAGGCTTGCTGATAGAGCTAGCTGTGCAATGCTTGTGGGTCTCCCATCTTCACTGATCTTCACTTCTCTGAAAGAGGCACAACTGAGAACTTCTCCTGGCATTCCTGTTGGCACTGACCCCTCCTGAGGACTCAAGCCAAGCCTGAGGCCTGGCTGTCTCTGCTAAAGTAGTGCCACCACTTCTGATTCATGTTTGCTGTCCCAACTCTACCAATCTGGACTGCTGGTGTATCCGTGAAGTGTTAGCGGGTGGATCGAGCGGCCACTGCTGACCTGTGAACTGAACTGCTGATTTCCAAACAACACAGATGGAGTTGTTCCAAAGGACCTTTCTAAACAGGTTCACTTCCCCCATATCTGTTCTTTTCACTCCCTCTGGTGGGTGGTGGGCTACAAGGGAGGTTAAAGTGTTTAAGAACCATCATTAAGAGTAGGAATTGAAAAATATTAAAGTTACAATGGACTCTCTGCAAACCTCCAGAGGAGGCTGACAGCAGTGGGCAGAGATGAGTCTGAGACCGAAGCCAGTATCACCTTAGAGGCCAAAGGAGGCTCTTATTTTATGGCAGTAACTGGAAATGTCAATGGTGGATGGAAACAGTAGTGTGTGTGGGAGAGGGGGAGGCAGAGTGAGTGGGAATGGTGGAGGAAGGCTGGCCTGGAGGCTAAGCAGCATCCCCGGGAAGGCATTGTGTCACTGCATAGGGAAGAATTTGGATTTCAAACGGACAGCATGTCCTGTACTGGTGGATGCGAAAAGATTTAAAGTCAACCCTCTCTTTCCTCTTGTGGGGGAAGGGCTGGCGTGCAGGTACATCAGGGAAACTGCAAAGTGGTGAGCTGGCAGCCTTCTCAGCCATACGCTAATTAAATGTTGATTCCACTCGTCAATATATGGATTTTAAACCCATCACTAAGACAGCCTGGTCCCTCACAGCTTAGGATGTCCTGGTCCCATAAGGTACTTGACCTGGTATTAAGTATCCCAGTGAGGAGCACAGCCACAGCATGTTCTTTGTTCTCCTGACTCACGTTGTTGCAGTGGAGAACTTTACAGCTGGCTCCTTCATAGCATCTCTGCTGGGAACAAAGGGAGCAGCTACAATTCCCTAATGAGGGCAGGGACATGGAAATCCATTGTTCTCCCTGTCAATCAAGTTGGGCAGAAAAAAGGGGCACAGCTTACTTAGACCAAGAGAACAAAGCTGTATCTGGGTGACATCACTTTCCCACAAGCAACATCTCCTTAATGCTGGGGTAGGGAGGTAGCATTCAGAGCTTCTCGGCTTTCCAGAGCGTTCTCCACAGGGAGGAAGATATCTAGAGGAGCATTGTGGAGGTCTGGACACATGCAGCTTGGTTGGGGAAAAAAAAGAGAAATTGTTAAGAAAACTGGGCCTTTTGTAGTCTGCCTTAACTAGAGCCCAAATGGGAAACCGAGTTTGAGTCCACAAAGAAGAAAGTCTTCCTTGAAGACAGTTCCAGAAGGTTGGACTGTGGACACAGGAATGTGAAGCTGGGACTGAAGATAGCTCAGGTGTGGAGTGCTTGTCTAGCATGCAGGTAGTTCTGGTCCCAACCCCAGTCCTCCATAAACTGTGGGCTCCTATGCTCTGCCATGCTATGCCATGCCATGCCATGCCATGCCATGCTCTGCCATGCCATGCCATGCCATGTTACATGTGATTGTGGTGGTGCATGCCTGTAATTCCAGAACTATGGAGGTGTTTCACTCTGCAAGTGAAATCAGGAGTTCAAAGTCATCCTCAGCTACATGATAAGTTCAAGATCAACCCAATGTGCAAAAAAAGCATATTGGTACATGCCTATAGTCCTGACACTGGGACGCTGAGGCAGGCAAGTTTCAGACTAGCCTGGGATATACAGCAAGACCTTGTAGAAAGAAAAGGGGGAGAAAGTGCCAGAACTAGAATGTCATCTGGCGAGCAAAGGAGAGGGAAGAGAGGACTGGACTCTGCTAGGTGCCGTCGGGATCCACTTGGCATCCCAAAATCAGGCTGTAGAAGGCCAAGTCAGCAGGAAATACCCACAGTTCAGGAGACAGGCACACAAGCCAGGGAGCATCACAGGCCTGTGTGAGACCCAGCACACCTCTCTCTGAGCCAATAATTCCATGCCCAGAGTTTGCCCAATACGTGAGAGCCACAAAGCTCTCCAAGATGTTTCCCATAAGCCCCCACCAGGCCTATGTGCATTAACAAAACAGAGACACTGCTGACTATTAAAAGTAATGAAGTAATAGTATCAATTAGTAATGCAGACCTAATGAGATTTGACAACAGAGTTCCCATGACAGTCACTGGAAAGGGTCCGCAATGCAATCCTATTTGTGGGAGAAGGGCATCACCTGCCTGACAAGTCTCTGAGACCGTTCACCACAGCAGTGATGCTTACCCCCAGATATATGGCTTGTTTTCCCTTTGTTCTTTAAATATCATTGTTCTGTATCAGTTGCCACAAAGTATACAAGCTATACTCAAGACCAGAAGAAAGTGGAGTCGTGTGTCCACCCCACGTGGGTGTGTTCCTGAGTTAACCAACTTTCAGACTCTCTTTCTCAGCCTTGCTAGCTCAGAACTCCACATGGTACCTGTGTGCATGAAGAATTTGCTCTGTTGCAAAAATAGAAAGCCCTGCCTCCTCTGGATTGCAAGGATAATAGCTTAGTTGTCTACATTGTTCACAAAAAGGCCCCAAAGCTGGGGCAGCTCTCTTGACAGGCAGGGAGCCAGACCCCTCATCTTCTTCCATAGGTATCCTTTGTCACCATTGTCACGGCTGCTCACTTCCAGTCTTGTCATCTATGCTCTGTATACTAGCTATATAGACTAGGATGGCCTTGAACTCACAGAGATTTACCAGCCTTCCAGTTCAGGGATTGAAGTCATGTCCCAGCACACACAAGCAATATCACTTTCTCTAGCAAGACTTAATCTTTTTGGTCCCAGGGATGAGAAAGAACAACTATTCCCAAGGACTTTAACCTACATTGCACTGGTCCAAACTGCAGCCTGGGGTGACCTTAGCTGCAAGAGCATCTAGCCCATGGGATTGTACTAACAAGCAAGGACAGAAAATGGACAGGAGTAGTAACTGTCCATAGTGCACAGCATCCGTGGGTAACCAAGTAGGGAACAGTTGACATTTCTCAACTTATTTAGACTGATTTGTGAACCAGCCCCCCAGTATGGTGGTTCCCATTCCAGTCACTGCAGTTCTCACATTGGCAACCAACACACCCTCTCCCCTGAAATATCGTTCATCTGTTACTGTATAGTCAGCACAGGATGCAATGCAGGGAAGTGGCTAATACTGAAGGATATTTCCCCCTAGCTATCATGAAACCCCATTGCCCTCCCTGCCAATGGTCAGAGCATTTGGTGACCTGACTGCTCACATCACTAAAATTCAATGTCCAGCTCTCTGGCCTGTATTGGGTGGATACTGTCAGCTTTCATCTCTCTGATGTCAATTTTACAGGTCCTCTGTCCCCAAGTCTTGTCTCATTTCTCTTTAAGGTCATCTCCTTGACTCATGTCTGGCCCAGAAGGCACCCGTCTCTTACCATTTGCACTAAGTCTCATGCCCAAGCACCCCAAGTCTTGTGGGGCTCTTACTTCCTCCCCCACAGGGTTGCTCACAGCTTGCGCTCTGCAGACTCATCGAGGCCAGCAACCTGAGGCCAGCTGCCAAGGCTGCTGAGCTGTTCCTTGTCAGCATCTCAAAACTATCTCCTTAAGGGTGGGACTGAGGTGCTGGGGGCATTCTTCCTGAAGAGTGCGCCTGACCTGACAGATCTGAGTCACTGCCAGGGCTGGACTTAGGGGCTGATGGCGGCAGAAATAGGAGGAACGAATGAAGAAAAGTTGCAAGAAGACAGACTTAGCCCAAGAACAGACACTGTCCAGTAAAGCAGAGCCTGCATCTGCCTCACAGAGCCATTGTCCTAGGAAGTGGCGCACAAACCTTCAGGATCCACAGACTCATCGGGATAAGTTAGTGGTGTAGAGATTGCGTTCGCCACCAGCCCACCTAGTAGTACCTTTCCTCATGGCAGGCTCACTGTCACGTTCCTGCCCTCTAGACGACCCTGGTCCTCCCCCAGCCTTTCCTAAGATTCCTGCTGAGGCAATGTTGGAATTCACCAAAGAGGTTGTTATGAGTTAGTCATTCAAAGGATAACACAAAGGCAAAGTTACCATGCCAGGGGAGAGGCATTAAAGAAGCTGGGGAGGGTAGCAGAATACATGTGAGGTAAGTGGAAGGCTTCAAGTGCAGATGGGAGTCGGGAGATGGGGAGACAAAGAGTCAGGACTCATGTCCACCAAAATGAAATATGCATGAAAACACCATAAGGAAACCTGGTGCCTTATAAGCTGATTAAAAAATAAAATGTTTTAAGATGGTATTATGCTGTGGTGTTAAAAGCCAAGACACATGAGTAAGCTCGCTCGTCTTCTCAGAATGTCTGTTAACTGCTTCTTTCTGCCTGTAGCAGCCACAGTATTGACCACTCATGGAGATGGCAGAGCCACCTGATGCAGAGGGTCTGTCCCTGCCAGGGGGCTGAGCTGAGCTTCTGAGCCGTGGTACTTGCCTGCCGTGCAGCTCACACTGCTCAACCAAGCAGGCACCAAGCTTTTACTGGAGCCCTCTAATGAGCATAAGCATGGGGGAGGGGAGTTGTACCACTCACACTTGGCAGATGCATGGTCGGCAACACAGCCAACTCATCAAACTCAAAGGGGGCACAAATCTGTCCATCTGCAAAGCGGGAGTCCACACCATTCTGCATAGGTCTCTTTCTCTGAGGGAAGGACAAAGCTGGCTCTGCCTACTGACCTCCTTCCTTCCCCATTGCCCAGCATGGAGAACTCAATTCAGAATTTGCTTATGTATTCAAAACCCTCTTGTCCAGTCTCTAGTCTTTCCAACCAAGAGACACACCTAGACATATCTCTTCACTCAGCTCATGACTTCACACAGCTGAGACAGTCTGTGCTTGGAAAGACCATCATGTGCCCAGCCCTGCATACCTTTGAGCCACTCGCTTTCCCACAGAATAGAAGTTAAAGTTGAGGCTCCACAAAGATAAGTTGGGCTAGTATGTTGGCTGTCTTTCCGTGGAATAATCAAGTTACAGAGCAAAGAGGTTTGTTTTGTGCTCATGGTTTTGAAAGTTTCTGTCCAAGGTAGATTGGCCCTATTGTTTTGGTCCTGTGGTGACACAGCACAGCCTGGACGTTGAAACTACTGGCTGGACAAAAGAGTATTCACCTTATGGACAGGAAGCAAAAAGAGGAAGGAAGATGGCTCAGCGAGGAAAGGTGCTTGTTGCCAAGATAGGGCCTGAGCACAGTTCCTGGGACTCCCCTGGTGGAAGAAGAGAAATAGCTGCCACAGGTCATTCTCTGAGGTCCATATGTGTGCCACGGAGTGCACACATGTATCCATGCACACATGCACACACACAAATGAATACAAAAGTGTCATTTTTAAAATTAAATTGAGGTGGGAAGGAAAGTGCTGGGATTCCACTCTCCCTTTCCAGGGCAGACCCCCAAGGACCTAAGGACATCCCACCGGCCCTCTCCCTTCAAAAAAGTCTGTCTTTTTGTGACACAGCTTTGGGGACCAAGCTTTTCACATGCGGGTCTTTAGGAGACCTTTATCAAAGTCACTGCAGCTACAGAGTCTCAAGAACTCAGCATATAATTTCATTCCAAATTCCACATTTTAGGAGGGAGGTAGCCAAAAAAGCACGAGCTGTTTACGTGTGTCCGTAATGGAGGAGACGAACCATAGAAGAGCAAGTTCATCTGTCTACCCTGGAACATCCTGACCCCTAATTCTCGCAGGCCCGTGAAGCTGGAGCTAAGATGATTTGTCTGTTCCAAAGAAGGGTAACAGTGAGATTTATGTAAGACGTATATAAAATGTTGTGTCATCAAACCGAGAGAAAGAACAGAATTGGAAACAGAATGGTGACATGACAGTGTTGCTCAAGTGCTTGCCCAGTATGTGTAAGAGCCCACCCCGGCTCTGATCAGAAAGGAATCTTAGAGGCTAAACCCATAACAGTTCAAGCAGCTAAGTAATAATTGCACCAGATTATAAAGCAAATGAGCGAGTGCATAAAGTAGCCATTTAGCTGGGATGGTAGCCCACACATGTAATCTCACTCAGCCCTTGGGAGGTGGAAGCTGAAGGACCTTGAGTTCAAGGTCAGCCTGGGCTACACGGTGAGACCCTGCCGAGAGAGGTGTTGATGATGAGCGGGTGAAAATCATAACCAAACAGTTCACCACAAAGTTTTTTCAGAGTTAATGAAGCAACAGCTCAAGCAAGAGAGAGTGCAGAAACGGGAGGATATGTTAGTGAGCTGACAAGATGCAGGAAGCAGTCAGAGAGAAACTAAAATTATCAGAGAAATGAGCACAGCCCTGGGATGAACAGTGGGGAGCATGGCTGGCTAGAGGGAGGGAGCTGCTCAGATCAGGAGAGCAGGCAGTGGAAGGAGCAAGCAAGAGGAAAGACTGGCCCCATGGAGTGTGAGGAGACCTCAGGCAGATGTGGGCGAAAGCACTCATTCACCTTCTCTGCAGAAACAACGGTGTTCCACGTGCTTCTTGGACACTCGTTTGCCCAATTCTTGCTTGTCCCTTTGTCCCTGCAGGCTCATGGTGTGGCCCAGACTAATCCCAACCCCTGCCTTAGCCCTCCAAGTGCTAGGATTACAGATGTGAGTCACAACTGGTTTCCTCCTCCCCTTACTGTTGGTTTTTTTTAATCTGCTTTCTACTATTTTTGAACAGGGTCACTGTGTACCTCTGGCTGGACGATCAATTTGTAAAGATTCTAGAAGACTCTAAATAGTATTTTTCAGGCTGTGTTCCAGACATCTTCAACTTTATAGCTTAGCATTTTACCTCTTCAATATGTATTTTTTAATAATTTTTTTGTTGTGGAAAATTTTAGATTTGAAGAGAAATATTGAAGATGTTCCAGAGCTCCCTATGCCCTTGACCCAGCTTCCCCGGCGTCAGCCCGGCAGAGGACCGTGGTATCTGTCCAGAGAAAGAAACTGTGCTGCTGTGGTACTATTAGGTACAGACAATTTGGATTTTGCCAATTTTCCACTGGTGCTCTTCTGAGTCACACAGGACATCCAGGTCATCAAAACCCATCCATTTACCTCCTTTAGCTTGTGACATATTTGTTGCCTCTTCTTCCTTCTCATTTCTTTGCCCTGGTGTTCTTTCCTGTACATATAAAAACTCTTACTGAACAAGATTTCTGAGTCACAGAAGAGGATGTGTGTGTGTGTGTGTGTGTGTGGATAGGGTGTGTATGTATGTATGGGGTGTGTGTGTGGATAGGGTGTGTGTGTGTGTGTGTGTGTGTGGATAGGGTGTGTATGTATGTATGGGGTGTGTGTGTGGACAGGGTGTGTGTGTGTGTGTGTGTGTGTGTGTTTGTACGTTGTGTACACATGAGTGCAGGTGCCCACAGAGAACAGAAGGTGTTAGATCCCCAGAGCTAGAGTTATAGACAACTGTGAACTACCAATGTGAATACTGGGAACCAAACACCCTCCTCCACAAGAGCAGCGAGCACTGCTAAACACTGAGCCACCTCTCCAGCCTCACCAGGGATTGGTTTTTGAATTGGTCTTTATCCTCAAATTAAACACAGTTGCTACTTTTCAAGATCTTGACACTTCTGAAACCTCCCGATTGGGTATTTGATAGAATGTCCTTCAGCTGGCTTTGAGCTGGTATTTGGGATGTGCATTTTGGGAGGTAACCTGCTGCAATGTGCCCTGGTGCTTGCTTGGACCCTGAGGCGTCTGCTATTCCCAGGCAATAGCCCCTGTGCCCACTCAGTGGATGGGGCACCATTGGTTTCTCCATAAGAACATCAGCACCTCCCTTTCCCAGCTCTGCCTGCAGAAGCAGGTCCCCGAGTCTAGTCCAGTCTTGGAAAATGTACCTGGAAGAGCTGGTGTCTGAATCTGCTGGAATCCCTCCTCTCCATTGCGTTTATGTATTTAATCATTTATTGGTTCATACCCATGTCTATTTACTTTTTGCCTTAGTTCATAATCCAGTGATATTATTGTTTACTCTGTTGTCCAAACTGTCCCTGGGTTAGAGACTGAGAGCTCTTTCCAGGAGGATTCTGCAACCTTTTGACATTCCTCCAAGACTGTAGGAGTTTTTGGTTTTTTTTTTTTTGTTTTGTTTTGTTTTGTTTTTTTTCAGTATTTCCTCAAGGAATCCCTGATGAGCAGACATTTGTGGCTTGGCTATAGTCGGCTGTGTTAGCCTTCTTTTCCAGGGTTCATAGCCATGGTCCCTCCATTGCTTTCTCAAAGCTCCTTTGTTTTTCCTTTCACATACCGAATGTGATCAGGAAGCATCTCACGCAGAGCTTCTAGAAGAGAGGCAGGTTCTATTTCTGGACTGGGATGCTGGTTGTATGGGTAAATTCAAGTTCTTAGAGACAGGCACATTCAGCAGTGAGAAACAGAACTGGAGCAGCCAGATTCAGGATACGGGATAAAGAAAGAACAGAGGTGAGAACTGGAGCCGCACAGTGCACATCTGTAATGCTCTAACTGACCCTGTCACAACTTCATGTGACTCAATCACATGATTCCTGAGAGGTCCCCAGGTAATTCCAGGTTAACTTAAGGATGATCACATGACCCTGGTAGGGCACGGCACCCCCCCTGGACACTGATCTCATTCTTTCTGTTTGAGAGTGATGGGACTGCTATGATGAGATCCCCATCTATAAGGACTAGGAGTCCCTAGCTGTCTGTCACTTTCTTAAAACCGCAGAGAAGTGTTGCCAAATAGGGCCAGACCAGGGCAAAGCAGAGACAAAGCAATGTCTCCAGGACACCAGCTCAACATCTGACTCCTGACAGACCTCAAGCTGGTGAAGCCCTAGGCTCTTCCATTTTAACACCCAACAAATTGAATCTTAGTACAAGCCGGGTTGAGCTGGGTTTCTACAACTTGGAATACAAGAAGTCTTGAGAGCAAAGCTTCCATTAATGTGAGGAAGTGGGGAGAGGAGAACAGTTGACTGTGAAGTAGAACAGTACTTTATAGAATGTCCCAGAAGAAGATAAATGAAGCAGCAAGAATAGAGGGGTAGGGTGGAAAGAGTGGGAAAGAGCTAAGAATAAAAGCAGGAAGTGTCCCAACACCTTGGCAGGCCATTCCAGCACTCTCTCCAGACAGCCCCTTCAGGGTGGTAACATGCATTGGCACACCACAACATCCTGAGTATTATCCATTGTTCCAGCCTTTTATGTAAAAATCACTTCCTCCATTAGAAGTAATTTGAGGTCAATAAGACAGTAAGCAGTCCATCCATGAAAGTTAGTGAACCTTCCATGGGTAATGAAATAATTCCTGTACTCTGACGAGGAAGGAACTTGTCCTGGTTATTTTTCTATTGTTGTGAAGAGACACTATGACCAAGGCCATTTATAGAATAAGTAGTTTATTTGAGGCTTACAATTTCAGAGGATGAGTCATGACCATCATGGTGGGGAGCATGAGAGCAGGCAAGCAGACATGGTGCTGGAACAATGTCTAAGAGCTCACAGTTGAAGCACAACCATGAGACAAAGAGAGGTAACTGGGCATGACATGGGCTTTTAAAATCTCAAATCTTGTCCTCAGTGACACATCTTCTCTAACAAGACCATACTTTCTAATCCTTTCCAAACAGTTCTACCAACTGGAGACCAAACATTCAAATACATGGGCCTATAGGGCCATTCTCATTCAAATGAGAATGCTAGAAGGTTTAAGCCTAATTATAGTTTTTCTCTATTAACTTTGGTGATCTCTAGCCTAGTGTATTAGTCGGGGTTCTCTAGAGTCACAGAACTTATGGATAGTCTCTATATAGTAAAAGAATTTATTGATGACTTACAGTCGGCAGCCCAATTCCCAACAATGGTTCAGTCGCAGCTGTGAATGGAAGTCCAAGGATCTAGCAGTTACTCAGTCTCACACAGCAAGCAGGCAAAGGAGCAAGAGCAAGACTCCCTTCTTCCAATGTCCTTATATTGTCTCCAGCAGAAGGTGTAGCCAGATTAAAGGTTGTTCCACCACACCTTTAATCCTGGATGACCTTGAACTCAGAGATTTAATCTTCTGGAATCCATAGCCACTATGCCTCAAGTTCTCCATACCAAGATCCAGATCAGAAACTTCTATCTCCAGATAAGGGTCACTGGTGAGCCTTCCAATTCTGGATTGTAGTTCATTCCAAATATAGTCAAGTTGACAACCAGGAATAGCCACTACACCTAGTAAATAGTAGTAAATAACCTACCTCTTTGTCAGACCTAACATCCTGGTAAACAGACACAAACTTTTGGAATGTATTAACTTAACAAAATCCTATCTCACCAATAGAAGGACTGGGAATAATCTCAGATAACATATTAGGTCCTCAGTGGGAAATTCCCCCATTTTTCTTTACCCAATCTCGCTGATGTTTCCACCAAAGTACATTTTAAATGCCCTGATTCAGTCAGGGTGGTGGTACATACCTTTAATCCCAGCACTCAGGAGGCAGAGGCAGGCAGATCTCTTGAGTTCAAGGCCAATCTGGTCTACAGAGTGAGTTCTAGGACAGCCAGAGCTTCACAGAGAAACCCTGTCTCAATAAACAAGCAAAGAAGCCCCAGTTCATAACTTCCTTTGTCCTGTTACTATAAAACTTCACGAACCTGCTTCCTTGTTAGAACACACAGGGGTGGGATGACCTGGAGCTGTCTTTATGCACTTATGACATTCACCTGATCACTAAGATCCTCTTCTGTACGGAGTGCTCACCTAGGACACAAAATCTTTACAGTGTCAGGGCCCACCACACCCCCTCCCTTGGGCCATGCTATCACCAATTGCTCATTTGTATCTTTCCCAGCTCTGAGTTCCTGGCTTTATCTTTTCCATTGCCCATGAATTGCTGTTGATCCACACTTCAAGCCATATCTTCTTCCAAGCAAAGCACAGTCCCATGTGGAGGAAGAGACAGCAGAGTGAAAGTCATCTACTACCCAACAGCAGCAACTCTACCTTGAAAGGTGCTGAAGGACCTTGTGACTGAGGTGCACAGGCACAGTTAGGGGTACCTGATCCTAGTTTGTAGACAACATGGATGGCCATGGAATAGGCATCCTGGATTTTTAAGAGGTTCCTTGTCAGTTCCTTTGTAGTACCAGTTCTTCCGTGTGGTTCTGGGAGGCAGACTCTGAGAAACAAAGCTTCCAATTTTGAAACAGGTTCCAAAACATCCAATTCTTCATCTTGAATTCCTTTTCTGATTTAAATTGCTATAGTTACTTCTATTGTTGGCAAGTTAGGTCTGCCTGAAACTTTTGCTAGAAAAAGGGATAGAAAAAAAGACAAAGCTATGTGCTGCAGGAAGGGAAGAGGCCAGTCAAAGAGGAGGCTTGTGTTATAGCAAGGAAGAGAAGGACTCAGGAAAATATGGACAGAAACAGAAATGTGAAGGAGGTGTACGTGCACACATGATGAGAAGGCATGAACCCTGAAAGATGCAAATTAATGTTAAAATGACACTTAAGTGGAGAGCAAGGAGTGGGATTCAGGATCAGTGCACACCTGTAATCCCAGCATCAGGAGACGAGAAGGGGCAGATCAGGAGCTCTGGCCAGCCTGGGTTACATAGCAAGACCTGTTCCAAAAAAAAAAAAAAAAAAAGAAAAAGAAAAAGAGAAGAGAAAAAGGGAAAGGAAGAGAAGGAAGGAGGGAAAGAGAGGGGAAGGGAGGGTGAGGAGAAGGGAGTTGGAGGAGAAATTTATCCCTGCATTGCTAGCCCACAGTCTAAAGTTGAGGGATGGCTTGATAATAAAACTGAAGGCTGATCTGCCACTAGGGTGATGGAAAGCTGGTATGAGTTTAGTAGGCAACGAATGGGACGCTATTGGGAATTGTGGAAAGTGACCTGGCATAGATGGAGAAGCATGACATCATAGTTGCCATTCAAAGGATAAAGCTCTACCACTTAGGCTATTTTGGGTCCCAAAGACCAGAATGTCAATGTGAAATTTCCAACAGACTCCAAGTTCCTGGTAAAGCTTCTCTAATCCTTCAACCGTGATGCATAAAGGTAAAGAGCCTATTGATCGGGAACAGGGCCAGGACAGCTATAAATCTCAGCCCAAAGTCATCCTGAATAAAACGCTCTCATCATGTAAAATGGGCTGGTAGCTCAGTGGGTAGAAGGCTGAGCTGATACACCAGAGGACCTGCATTGCCCAGCTCTACCTAAAATGGGGTGGTGGGGGTGCACAGACTTGTAATCTCATCCACTGCAGACTCGGAAACCAGTGGATAAAGAACTGCTATCAGACTTATCCAGGCTCACCTGACTAAATTTCAAAAACACATAAACACCATCCACAAACAGTGCATTGGAATGGCTTTTGCAGCTTTTGTCAGTTGTTGTTGTTCAAACGAACCAATGGGAAGATTTGGCAACAGAACAAAGGAGGTGAGATTGTAATGATGCTATTTATAAGTCAGAAATTTTCCTTGGGATATTTCTAGACTATGGAGAACTTGGCAGACGCCCAACACAAGAGTGGGAACCTTGAACTATGTACATGCAATTAATTAAATAAGCAGAGCATCTACCCATCCACCTGGCCTGGTGGACATGACTGATTCACTTTGAGCTGCCAAGTAAGTGCCCATAGGCAGAGGATAATGGCCGCAAACAGAGGACATTTATAGCTCTTGGCACATGCTCTGACTCCTTGTTTCCTCTTCAACTTTCCAAAGGGTTTCAGACTTTCAGAAAGAAACTCATTTATAGGATTCAGTCATCAGAAAGAGAGTCTTCTGTTCTGCACATCCTGGTCCAGAGATAGCAGCTTCGCTCTGACAGCTCCTCGGGCCTATGGACTTCCTACAGGATGCCATAGACCTGTGCTCCCTCTGGGCCCAGCTTAGCTCCCAGCCTGAGGCAACACCCATGAGATTAGTCCAAAGAACCAATTAGTCCAAGAACACAGTCAGACTTCAGGAAGAACCCAGAACTGATAAAAGTGTTGTCACAATGTCCCTGGCACTAATGAGATACCTGAATCCTGCCTGATGTTGCACTGAAATTTCTTGATCCTACCTCTCACCATGCATGAAAATCAACTCAACGTGGATCAAAGCCCTGACTGTAAGATGACAACCCCTGGCACTATTAGAAGAAATACAATAGATCCTTCAAGACACTGGGCTAGGAAAATACTTTTCCATAAGACCCCAGAAGCACAGAGAACTAAAGTAAAAATAGACAATTTGGAAGATAAAAAGAAGTTTTTGCACTGCCAAAGGAAAAAGTCAGGGTGACAGGACAACCTGCAAAGTATCTCCAAACTGTGCACTGACAAGAGACTAAAATCCAGAGTCCGCAGAATTAAAAAGACTCAATAGAAAAAAAAAAATGATCTCATTTAGAGGTGGGTAAATAAATCCAGGAAACACAAATAGAACCATAGCAAGCTACCATCTCACCTCATTACTGTGTCAAAAGGGCAAAGGTAACCCATGTACCCTTGTATGTATTTGGATATTGGGGCTCAGTTCTCATTATGGGAGTGTGAAGGATGGCAGGCTCTTTAAGGGATAAGACCTTGTAGAAAGTCCTTAAGTCAACTTGGGGTATGTCCTCTGAAAGGATTAAGGGGTTCTCTCAAGAATGAGTTGTTGGGCTATCAATATGTCTCAACAGGTAAAGGTGCTTGCAGCAGGAGCCTGGCAACCTGAGTTCAAACCCCAGAACCTACATAAAGCTGGAAAGAATAATAAACTGCACAAAGTTGGTCTCTATCTTCCACACAGACTCCACAGCACAAACTCAGTCACACATGCTATGTACACAGCAAGAAAAACAAGCTGGAGACATGTCTCAGAGGTTAAGGGCACTTGCTACTCTTGCAGAGGACCTGGGTTTAATTTCAGTACCCACATGGCAGCTCACAACTATAGGGCAGTGGATCATGCCGCCAGACATAAAAACTGGTTAGGTTATAGTAAAAGTTCTGAGCCCCAATAAAATTCATAATTGGAAACAACAGGAGTTCAAACTAGCTCCCAGTCAGGTTCCTGTCCTGGAGCTTGTAACTACAACACCCTACTAGAATGACTATGACAATCAGGGACTTAGGGAAAACACCTAAAGTTCTTCACCATGCAAATAGGGGGTCTCTAACGTCTCAGGATAAGCTAATGAGAAGATCTAGCCCTAGATCCCACCCTACCCCAAAAATGTTTATAACATCCCATGTCCATAACATGCATTTATCATTTCACCAAAGCTTGTCTGAGGGTGCCTGTCCTATTGAGCTGTAACATTCCAGGGAAGAGTTTTTTCTACCAAAACATTCATCACTAGACCTCAATCCCACCCAATAAGTCAGTGTGTGTCTTGCTGCTTGCCACTTGTCAGCCTGCTTTGCTCTGGCTTCCCCTCAGAAAGCTATAACACTTTGGTTAGTCTGGCCACGCCCAAGCCCTTAAGACATTTCATTCCTGCTACACGCCAGTTCACAGACCAACAAACAACCATCTCCATTTCCTGGGTTCACACCTTTTTCTGGCCTCAGCAGGCACTACAAGTGTAGTGCACAGACATACATGCAGGCAAAACACCCATACACAATAGATGGATGGATAGATAGATAGATAGATGCATTTTGAAGAACATAACCCCAACAACAGGAACCAGAAACAGGTGGGTCCCTGCTGCTTTCTAGCCAGTCAGCCTAGCCTAATTGCTGAGCCCCAGGTCCCAGTGGTGGATGGCAAAGGTGGTAGAGAGTCTGCTCAGTAGTTAAGAGACCTCACTGATCTTGCAGAAAGCCCAAATTTGGTTCCCAGCACCACATTACAACCATCTATAACTCTGGTTCCAGGGAATTTTATGCCTATTCAGAAATGGTTCTTTGGAGCAACTCCCATCTGTGTTGTCAGGAAATGAACAAACAGTTCAGTTCACAAGTCAAGATCGGCAACTCGATCTACTTGCAAACACTTCATGGATATACCAGCAGTCCAGTTTGGTAGAGTCAGGATAGCAAACTCAAATCAGTAATGGTGGCACAACCTATCAGGAAGAGCCAGGCTTCAACCTCGGCACTAGTCAACAGGAGGGACCAGGGCCAACAGGAAAGCAGGGAAAAGTTCTCAGTTGTGCCTCTATCAGCAAAGCGAAGATCAGCAAAGGCTTGAGACCAACAAGCATTGCACAGAAGTGGCAAGAAGCCACAGTACTCCACCAGAAGTTTTTTGGTGCATTTGTTTCTATGGAGTCCCAACAAATGGAGCTCAACTATGCAATGTAAGGCGGACCAATACATACGTGTCATTAGCCAAGAATCCTTCACGTGTCCTTTCATGTATTTGTTTTAACAGAACATACTCTCTTCTGTTTCTGCTTCAGCAAACATTCATTCATGAATCTAACTTAGTCTTTCACCCATGTCCACTTCAGGGAAACATTCATTCACGTGTTTACCCCAGCAAAACACTATCTGACACAAATGACTTTCCAAAGAACCCTTAAGTTTCCATTTCATCCATCAGAGGTTGGGTGGCTTTAAAGTGAGAAGATTGAATGAAAAGATGGTGGAGAAAGAAAAAGGGGCTCAGAGTAGAAAGAAAAGCAATGTTCTAGAAATAAAGACAAGATCAAAATACATACAAGTGCACATACACACATGGACATGACATTTTGGTCAAGTAAAAGATGAAAAGGGAGAAGCTTTGCAATTTTATAAGGTCCCATTTGTCAATTCTTGATCTTACAGCACAAGCCTGTCAATAAGACAAAAAGTCCACCAACAGATTGGGAAAGGATTTTTACTAATCCTAAATCTGATAGGGGACTAATATCCAATAATATACAAAGAGCTCAAGAAGCTGGACTCCAGAAATTCAAATAACCCCATTAAAATGGGGTACAGAACTAAACAAAGAATTCTCAACTGAGGAAGACCGAATGGCTGAGAAGCACTTGAAAAAATGTTCAACATCCTTAATCATTAGGGAAATGCAAATCAAAACAACCCTGAGATTCCACCTCATACCAGTCAGAATGGCTAAGATAAAAAATTCAGGTGACAGCAGATGCTGGCGAGGATGTAGAGAAAGAGGAACACTCCTTCATCGTTGGTGGGATTGCAAGCTTGTACAGCCACTCTCGAAATCAGTCTGGCGGTTCCTCAGAAAATTGGACATAGTACTACCAAAATATCCAGAAATACCTCTCCTGGGCATATACCCAGAAGATGTTCCAACTGGTAATAAGGACACATGCTCCACTATATTCATAGAAGCCTTATTTATAATAGCCAGAAGCTGGAAAGAACCCAGATGTCCCTCAACAGAGGAATGGATACAGAAAATGTGGTACATTTACACAATGGAGTACTACTCAGCTATTAAAAACAGTGAATTTATGAAATTTTTAGGCAAATGGATGTATCTGGAGGATATCATCCTGAGTGAGGTAACCCAATCACAAAAGAAGTCACTTGATATGCACTCACTGATAAGTGGATATTAGCCCAGAAACTTAGAGTACCCAAGATACAATTTTCAAAACACAAGAAAATCAAGAAGAAGGAAGATCAATGTGTGGATACTTCATTCCTCCTTAGAATAGGGAACAAAATACCCATGGAAAGAGTTACAGAGACAAAGTTTGGAGCTAAGTCGTAAGGATGGACTATCCAGAGACTACCTCTCATCCATCCCATAATCAGCCACCAAACACAAACACTATAGCATATGCCAGCAAGATTTTGCTGAAAGGACCCTGATATAGCTGTCTCTTGTGAGCCTATGCCAGTGCCTGGCAAATACAGAAGTGGATGCTCACAGTTATCTATTGGATGGAACACAGGGCCCCCAATGGAGGAGCTAGAGAAAGTACCCAAGGAGCTGAAGGGGTCTACAGCCCTATAGGTGGAACAGCAATATGAACTAATCAGTACCCTCAGAGCTCGTGTCTCTAGCTACATATGTAGCAGAAGATGGCCTAGTCAGCCATCATTGGGAAGGGAGGCCCCTTGGTCTTGCAAACTTTATATGCCCCAGTACAGGGGAATGCCAGGGCCAAGAAGTAGGAGTGGGTGGGTAGGGGAGCAGGGTGGGGGGAGTCTAGGGGACTTTCGGAATAGCATTTAAAATGTAAATGAAGAAAATATCTAATAAAATTTGGAAAAAAAAAAAGATGAAAAGGGAAAAGCTGAGGCCAGAGGGTAGAGTGGAAAGTGAAAGGATTTGTGGGTAAGTAGCCAAAAATCAACTCAGAGGGTTGCATGTTTAAGTACCAGGAGCCCCCACTGAACATGTAGTCACAAAGCACACTAACGACAAGAAGGGGGCTCCAAAACCCCTCTGAAAACTGCACCTTAATGGACATGCTTCGTAGCAAGTTGTGGTGAAGATTGTGTAAGTGTTATGTGAGAACATAATGTCTATCAGCAACCTTCTGAAGCAGAGAGCATGGTTGGAAAAACATACAAAACACACCTTAGAACGAGCAAATTTCACCCCAAGACCAGTGAACCAGATGGCTGGCTAAGCTGGATGGGTGAGCTAGACAGACAGTAAACAGACAAATAGATGTAGCTCTTACAGGTAATTTAAGACATAAATAATACCCAGATCATCCTTTGGAAATGAGAGACGTCTTCCCTGACCTCCTGCATTGGTCCCAGAGGATGTCCCTCAGCTGTCAGATACCTGGATTCAATTCTGCAGAAAAATGTCAAGGTGACAATTTCCAGGGCAGCTCCAGTCTGATGATGGATTAACGTGGGAGAGAGCCTGTCTTCCCAGCTCAGCATCTCTGATGTCCTTTCCAGTCCCACAGGTTCCTGTGGCCCTGCTGAGATGAGACCTTCTTGCTTCTCTTCTTCTCTTCTTCTCTTCTCTTCTCTTCTCTTCTCTTCTCTTCTCTTCTCTTCTCTTCTCTTCTCTTCTCTTCTCTTCTCTTCTCTTCTCTTCTCTTCTCTTCTCTTCTCTTCTCTCCTCTCCTCTCCTCTCCTCTCCTCTCCTCTCCTCTCCTCTCCTCTCCTCTCCTCTCCTCTCCTCTCCTCTCCTCTCCTCTCCTCTCCTCTCCTCTCCTCTCCTCCCCTCTCCTCCCCTCCCCTCCCCTCCCCTCCCCTCCCCTCCCCTCCCCTCCCCTCCCCTCCCCTCCCCTCCTCTTCTCTTCTCTTCTCTCTCAGAATCTGAGGACCTGCTCCCAGGTTAAGACACCAAGATACTGTTCCTTATCTTTTGAACAAAGCAAAAAGTATAGAAGTGTGACAGAGCGTCTGTTGGCAGGGTTGGAGAAAGAATCCCCACATAGCCTGTGGGAAACTAAGCAGTATCTCACAAATTGTGCATGCATTAGCCTCTGATCCAGAAAAATCATGGTATTTGTTCCAAAGATATCTAGTAAAAACATGGAAAAATACATGAGCTAAAATAGATACTTATTGTAGAAAAAATTTTATAATAACAGCTAAACACTGTTAAAAAACTTAACCATCGAGCCGGGCGTGGTGGCGCACGCCTTTAATCCCAGCACTCGGGAGGCAGAGGCAGGCGGATTTCTGAGTTCGAGGCCAGCCTGGTCTACAAAGTGAGTTCCAGGACAGCCAGAGCTACACAGAGAAACCCTGTCTCGAAAAACCACCAAAAAAAAAAAAAAAAAAAAAATTAACCATCAGTAGGGATCTGGATAGGTCGTCGGCTCTCATCCACCTGAGGCGACATGAAGCAACAGTGAAGAACACGCTTTCCTGACCCTGGGAGGACACACAAGGAAGGGAAATGTGTGTGAATGTTCTCGGTTATTTAAAACATGAGTAGAAGCTAGATCCCTGCACTTGGGAGATAAAGGCAGGAGGATCAGGTGTCCAAGGTCATCCTTGGCCATACAGCCAGTTGGACCACGTGAGACCCTATTCACAAAAGCAAAATTTGGGCTTGGGAGAGAGCTCACTGAGCCAAATGCCTCCTACTCTAGCATTGAGTTTAAATCCTCAGAAACCGTGTAAAGCTGGCACAGTAGCACAGGTACATCTATAATCCCAGTGTTCATACCTTGAGATGGGAGGTGAAGAATTTCCTCAAGTTCAAGGGTCAACTGGCTGGGCGAATGCAGCCCGTAAACAAGAGACCCTGTCTCAGTCCAGGTGGAAGGTGGGGACTGAAAGAATGTCAGGAGCCCAAATAAACCTGAGTCACGCAGGAAAGTGACTAATACCAAATCATAATCACAGGCTGTGCTGGTTTCAATAAAAACCAGCCCCATAGGTTCACATATTTGAACACTTGGTCAGCAAAAAGTGCACTACTTGAGAAGGATTGGGAGATGTGGCCTGCTTGGAGGAAGTGCATCGCTGGTAATAAGCTTTGAGGTTTGAAAAGCCCATGTCCAGCCCAGCATTTCTCTTCTCATGCTGCCTGATCCATAGGAGACTCTCAGCTCCTTCTCCAGCACCATGTCTGCCTGGATGCTCCCCTCATGATGACAATGGATTAAATCTCTGAAACTGTAAGCCAGCCCCAGTTGAATGCCTTCAGTTGCCTTGGTCATGATAGAAAGATGGCCCACAAGTTGACAGCACTTGGTTCTCTACCGTGAGGTCCCAGCATCCACATCTAACGAATGGCGGCAACTCCAGGTCTAAGGAATCTAACACCCTCTTCTGATCTCCATGAGTACCCACATATTAACACACAATAAATAATTTTAAAGCCATCTTCTCTGCCATGCTTGGGGGCTGAGAAAGTGTTCCACTCCTGGTGGGCACACGGCGCAGCTGTGACCTTGTGATGGTGCCTGGCTCCTAACCCCTCTTTCCGCCCCACTGTACTTACTGGGCAGCTGTCATTCTAGAAATGTCTCCTTCCTCTGTCACCTCTACCACACAGGAGGATGTGTTGCAGATTTTTACAGAGGATTTTCAGGCAACAGAATAATCTTGGAAAGAGAATTGGAGGCATAACCCAGCAATAAATGCCAGCACCAATCTCCTTAAAACTGACATTTCCACCTAAAAATAATGTGCTTTCCTTGGCCCTCAGTGTCTTCTGGGTCCTTTTTCCTCAAACTGGACCCCCACCCCACCCCTCTTCCAGGATGCCTATAAAATCTCAAAGGTGATTACCATTATACTGTCTTTAGCCTGACCACTATCTGGAAACTTGAAAAATCAGCAGGGTCAAAAAAAAAAAATCTAAACAAAAGAACCTCTTCTTCCCACAATGCAATTCTGCCTCCAGGATGTTCAGCTCAGAGCCTCCCCTCTGCTGCACAGAGCGATGGCTCCACTTTTGGTGAGAAGGCTTTCTTTTGTAACAGTTGCCTTGATCATGGTGTCTCTTCACAGCAATAGAGCAGTGACTCAAGAGACAGGGTAACACTCATAGTAACATCACACCCTGAAGGGGGTAGAGCAGGGCTGTTCAACCACAGGCCTGCAGTCTGCTCATACTTTAGGTCAAGTGTGTCTATGCAGGAGTCCTGTCTTGCGCCTCACAGAGTGTTTAGCAACATGCCAGCCCTACTGGCTGGATGCCACCTCCAGCTCTAGCTATAAAGACCAAAACTCTATCAAAACATTTTCAGATTTTTGGAGGGGGCAAGATCAAACACACACACACACACACACACACACACACACACACACACACACACACACACACACACACACACAGAGTGATAACCATGGCTACAGGAAGAGCAGGCCTGTCTGGACACAGGAGCAGGACAAGCCAACCTAGCTCTGTCCCTTCTGACAGCAATGTGTCCTCTCAGGTCATTTGAGGCTCTGCTGGCAGGATCCCAAAATGGGGAGTTAGAGGAGGAAAGGGCAGGTCGGGAGGAAAGCTAAGATGATGTGCTGTCATCCAAGGGATGGTGACAGAGACAGATCCACGCCCTTTCTCCCAGGAAGAACATCACCTTCTGGAGAGTGCCAGCTACATTTCTGTCATTGTAATAAAAGACCCTGATCAAAAGAAGAAACCAGCAAGAACTGAGGAGAGGGCTTATTTGGCTTATAATTCAGCCTTAGTCAGTGTTCTGTTTCTGTGAAGAGACACACTATGACCATGGCAACTCTTTAAAAATAAAATTTAAAAATATAAACATTTAATTGGGCTGGCTTACAGTTTCAGAGGTCTAGTCTGTTGTCATCATGGCAGTGAGCATGGCAGCAGGCAGGCAAGCATGGCTCTGGAGAGTAGCTGAGAGCTCTGTATCCAGATCCACATGGCAGGGAGAGAGGCACTGGGACTGACCTGCGATTTTAAAACCCCCAAATCCACCCCCCAGTGACACGCTTCCCTCTCCATTACTGCCACTCCCTAATAACCAAGCATTCATGAGCCTATGGGGACCACTCTTACTCCAACCACCACAAATTCCAAGTTATACTCTGTACTGAGTCACAACTGGCCACACCACATCACAGTCAGGAGCAAGGAGAAAATGCACACACATGCTTGATTACTCTGCTAGCTCGCTCCTCCCTTACATTGTCCAAGGTCTCTAGAACAGTGCTGCTTACAATGGCCACCAATTAGCAAGCAAGCAAGACCGTCTCCTACAGACATGCCCACAAGGCAGCCTAATCTAGATATTTCTTCCTTAAGACTCTCTTCCTAGGCTGTGCTAAGTTGACAGCATGTAGGGAGATGTGGAGGCACAGTGACTCAGGGCAAGCTCATTCTTACCCAGAGGAAAGCCCAGGCCAGGCCATTTTGTGAGAGAGCTGATCAAGTCTTACCAAGGTGTGACCACAGCATGCTCCAAGGACTAGAAGGGTCATAAGACCTGCATGCTAGACTTGACCCTACGCTTACTGGTCTATCTGAGCTGGGACAGCCACATACTACCCCCTCCAACTGGATCTCCATCTCTCCATCTCTGAAATGAACAGACCGGGCCTTGACTCTGAGGAGACTTGATCCCAACAGAACCACGCACCCCTCAGTTCTCTGTCGCCCGTCAAGTGCCGATGGTATTCATCTTTGGTGAAATTTTCAAACAGCTCAGGGACAAGTGACAGCAATGGGCATGACAGCTTCTGTTTTCTAGACTCAGAAGCAAGGCTGTAGTTCACGACGCATCTGAGAAGCGCCATCCTGTGGCTGGTCCCTGAGCTCCTTTTTGGTAAGAAACTTGCTAATGCCCTCACCCTTTGTTCCAACTGCAGTCTCAGACGTCAAGGAATTTATAGCTGTGTTAGGGAGACAAGACTCACACTGTTCCTACTTTATTCTGCCACCTCCCCACAACAGCCTTCACCAAACTTGTCCCCAAATAACTTGGTTTCCATCGGGTCTGTTTTGCAATGTTTAACCTGTGCTTTAAAATTCTACCTAAAAGAAACAAAGACAAGGAACCTATGGTTTTACTGCAGGTCTGTGGTCCCTGTCTCTCTCCTGTTCCATCCACAACCATGCTGGTTGGGCTACCTGATGTCTGTCCTGGCCCCAAAACCTCCTCTTGTGGTTCCTGCTAGTTCAGATACAAGAGCTTTGTGCCCTGTCCAGCCCTGCAGAGACTCACCTTAGGTGTCAGCATCAACATGTGACTTCAGTTGAATTCTCATCAGACTGGCCCCTGAGGACCCAGGGGACCACTGCCACTCATGAGGAATATTTGCAGATTTTTTTTTTCTCCTGAAGTCTTGATGTTGAACATTCCTCCCTGCCCAGCAAGAGTGAGGACAAACAGGTAAAGAACGAGTGCTCCTGTCTTCTGTGTCCTTTGTTTACGCTGCCACTATAAGGTACGGCCCAGACTTAAAGTGGTTATTACTGCCTGGGAAGATCCGACCTAGAGAGGGTCTTCTCACTTGAAGTAATTTGATTGAGAAAAACCCACCTACCTTTATAGGTCTAAAATAGATTAGCACTGAGGTGAAGGACACCCAGAGGCCTGCCTGCTGTGTGTCCTGCCTGCAGCAAGGTCACTACCATATGCAAGTATGTGGTGGACATTTGGGAGGGAAAGAGAAGGGGAACAGTTTGAGCTTTATGAGAGGAAGTGAAACTGGAGACTTGAAGGTAGCCTTTGTGAGTAGCCTGCCCTGCCACTTGAGACCATGGTGAAGCATCAGCCCATGTTGCTGCTGAAGGTCATGTCTGGGTTCGTGGGCATGCAGCAACAAGAGTCTGTGTCAATATCCGTGGCTCATATTGCCACCAAAATCCATGCAGATGGCCCTTGTCTGAGTTGCCACCTGGGACTGCATTGATGTCCAAGGGTTATTCAGAGCTGACCCCCAGCCCTCACTGGCTGTAGCACTGTGGATAGATGGCTCTGGCTCTCACCTGGGCAGCACAGAATAGCTGGGTATGGTGGCAGGGGTGTTGGTGTGCTAGCCTAACGGTGTGAGCATGGGAGAGCTGGCCCTGCCAGCTTGTCTGCCATGAGGTGGCATAGTCATGGAGGAGATGCCAACCTCCTCACCTCTCATTACTTAAAGCAGACAGGAGAGCTGGTCCCTGAGTCCTGGGAGTGGAGTTGGTCTGGCCTCTTCACTGGCTACAGCACTCTAGAGAGCAGGTCCTGCACCTCACTTGGGCAGCACAGCAAAGTTGTCCCTAGTGGTATGGGTGCCAGTTACCCAGTCCTGAAGGCATGAGAGCAGGAGAGTTGGCCCTGCCCCTCGCTGGTTGAGGCATTGGGTGAGATAGCTGGGGCAGGGCTGGAGAGCTCCCCCTGGTGGTAAGGGTAAGGGAGAGCTTTGTACAATTAATGAGTATCCGTTGAAAAGCTTCTCATAACAGGCATGGTGAGCATGGTCTGGCCACAGTCATCCCACTCCTAATCGCTTCCTGGGGAGAAGAGGAAACCTTCCTAGTAGACCTACACATTTAAATGTTCACAGCAGCTTTAGCAATAAAGAAAGTTTAAGAATGGAGGGCTCAGGAGATAGGTTAATGAGTAAAAAACTTTTCCTTGTAAAATCAAGGACTTTTAAATTCCATCTCTGTTACCCATGCAAATATGCCAAGTTTGCTGTAACCCCCACTACTGGGGATGCAGAGAGGATCCCTGGGGCTCTCTAGCCTAATTGGGGAGCTTCAGGCCAATGAGAGACTTTGTGTTGCAAAAATTCCTTCCCTTGGGGAAAGTCTTAATAATGTCAGGGTAAGCCAGCTCTCCCTCAGGTATGAGAGCAGGAGAGCTGGCAGTGCCTCTTGTCCACTGGATCATTTGGGTGGCCTATCGTGAGCAATGCTGGAGAGCTTACCCTAGTGATGTGGGTGCAGGAGAGCCAGTGGGCTGACCAACTCAGCTACCACCAGGTCCTCAGCTTTGAGTTGGCATACCCCAACATCTACCCCATCTATGAACTGCTGGAGTGTGTGAAAGGGATCCTGCTGATCCAAATCTTCAGAATCTCCTTGACACGGGACAGCAACAGGATATCCTAGAGGAGTCCCAGTGAGGATCCAGCATTGATAGTATAACAGAAGTCTCAAAGCAGAGCAACAGTCATTGCAATAACACTTCAAGTAAAGAAGTGTAAACAAAGGGTGTACTGTGGGACACTGTGACACACTACAGCTCCCACAAGATTTTTTTTTTTTATGCTTTGCTTTATTTTGTTTATTTTTATCTGATTTTGGGAGGGAGTTTGCAAGGTCAAAGAGCAAATAGATACAAAGGGATGGGGAGATGAGAGGGACTGGGGTACATGATGTGACACTCACAAAGAATCAATAAAAGTTTAAAAAGGAAAGAAAGAAAAGAAAAATAAATCTCTCATAGGTGTGTGCTCAGCCACTTGAGTTTTAGTTAATCCAGATGTAATCAAGTTGATAACCAAGAACAGCCATCACATGTGATAAAACACTGACCAAAAGCAACCGGGAGAAGGTAAGAGTTTGTTTCATCTCAATTCCCAGATCACAGTTCATCACTCAAGGAAGCTCATGAGGAACTCAAGGCAGGAACTGAAGCAGAGGCTGTAGAAGAGCGCTGCTTATTGGTTTGCTCCTCATGACTTCCTCATCTTGCCTTTTTATACAACCCAAGACCACCTGCCCAAGGGAGGAATATCTACAGGGCCGCATCAATCACTAATCAAGAAAATGCCCCTACCCAAGATATAAGATACAATTTGTTAAATGCATGAAACTCAAGAAGAACGAAGACCAAAGTGTGGACACTGTGCCCCTTCTTGGAATTGGGAACAAAACACCCATGGAAAGAGTTACAGAGATAAAGTTTGGAGCTGTGAAGAAAGGATGGACCATCTAAAGACTGCCATATCCAGGGATCCATCCCATAATCAGCTTCCAAACGCTGACACCATTGCATACACTAGCAAGATTTTGCTGAAAGGACCCAGACATAGCTGTCTCTTGTGAGACAATGCCGGGGCCTAGCAAACACAGAAGTGGATGCTCACAGCCAGCTATTGGATGGATCACAGGGCCCCCAATGGAGAAGCTAGAGAAAGTACCCAAGGAGCTAAAGGGAACTGCAACCCCATAGGTGGATCATTATTATGAACTAACCAGTACCCCAGAGCTCTTATCTCTAGCTGCATTTGTATCAAAAGATGGCCTAGTAGGCCATCACTGGAAAGAGAGGCCCATTGGACTTGCCAACTTTATATTCCCCAGTACAGGGGAATGCCAGGGCCAAGGGGTGGGGGTGGGTGGGAGGGGGACTGGGGGGGGGAGTGTATTGGGGACTTTTTGGATAGCATTGGAAATGTAATTGAGGAAATTACCTAATTAAAAAAAAAATGCCCCAACAGGCCTGTCTACAGGTCAATCTGATGGAGGCAAGGAGATGACCTTGCCTTATGTCAAGTTGAGAAAAAAAAATCTAATCAAATCAGTCTTGCCATCAAGCCTGATGACCTGACTTCAATCCCTGGAACTTACATGGTAGGAAGAGAGAACCAGCTCTCATACATTGTCTTCTGTCATGCATACATTCACTGTGGCACATAGACTGCTCTCTCTCTCTCTCTCTCTCTCTCTCACACACACACACACACACACACACACACACATTAAATAAAATAAATAACCTAGAACAGGCTAAGGAGGACAAGGAAGAAAGGAAGATGGCACTCAGTATAGCAGAGTGAGTGCCTAACGTGTACAAACTCCCGGCTTTCATCCCAGCACTGTATAAACCAGATATGGCATGCATATCTGCAATCCCAGTACTAAGGAGGATCAGGAATTCAAGGTTATTCTCAGCTACAAAGGAGTTCAAGGCCAGCCTGGGCTAGAGCCCTTGCCTTATAAAAAGCGGGTCAGTCCATGGTTATTTTCTACTTCTTTCATATCTTCCCAACTATACTATAAGCTACTGGTGTCACCAATTATTTCTGCCTCTCACCTCTGTCCTTGCATCTGGCCCAGCTCCCAGCATGCTATAGGACTGTCATATATTACTTTATGGCCACTCACTCTCCAATCTTGGGCAGATTGTTGCTGAAGGCTTTTTCTTAATTCTGAGGATCTAGATGGAGCTCATAAAAGCAAACACCAATCATTCTTTATTCCAACAGTAAAGTCGCACAGATGGCCTGGGGGACAGGGGCGGGGGCGGGGGCGGGGGAAGGATGGCCATCCACTCAGCTCAGAGTTCACCCTATTCCAGAAGCAAGCATCATTGTTCCCACTGCAGAGAGAAACCCAGGTGGATGGGAGAGCCTGGGAGAGGCACTGGAGTAGGATAGTTGTGCTGGTGACTAAGGATAGTTGTGCTGGTGATTTTTCTCATCTCTGTGAGAAAAGCATTGTTTTGGCTGGCAGCTTCCAAGGGATTTTAGGACAACGCTAAAGGAAAAGCAAAGTGAAACAACTCTGTCCATGGCAGAGGCAGCATGGACCAAAAGAGGAGAGAGAGAGAAAGAGAGAGAAGCCTCAACCAGAAGCAAGTGTAGCTTTTGTTTCAGCTTGGATATGAAGTGCCCCTCATAGGCTCATGGGTTTTATACCTTTTATCATTAGACCTTTATCTCTGGTAACATTGTTTGGGGAAACTGTGGAACTGCTAGGACTGTGGAACCTCCCTAGAAGATATGGGTCATTGTGGGTAGGCCCAACCTTCCTCTGGCCTGAGCTCCCAGCTTCCCGACTATAACAAGTCCCCTTTATGCTCCAGCAGCCACAGTAGTAAGCCACTCCCTGCATCATGCCTTTCCACAGTAATGATCTGTATCCCAGAGCCTGGATAAGTCCTTCCTCTCTGAGGTCTTCTGTCACAGCAAAGAGAAAAGAAGCTAGGACAACCAACCTCCAGTGCCCACCACCACCTAAAGCCTTCTGCCAGTAAGGTCCTAGTTCTTGTTTGTTTGTTTGTTTGTTTTTATTTTTGCTTTTTCAAGAGATTTTTATTGAAATAATATACATAACATAAAATGACCATATCCACCATTTCCAAGGGTACATTTGGCAGTGTTATGGGAAATCACGTTTGCACACACATACACCATCACATCTCTTGAGAATGTCCTCCTCATCTCAAAGTGAAGCTTGTACTGTCCTCTTTTGCCTCTCATCCCCAGGTCCCGGAAACCACTGTTATTATCCCTGTGGACTTGACATGTTCTGGGTATCTTAAATGAATAAAATCCTGTTGTGTCTGTCTACAACTCATATAATAATATCTGAAAGATCCATTGAGGTTGTAGCAGATAAGATTCAATAATATATTCTCTCTCTCTCTCTCTCTCTCTCTCTCTCTCCTTTCTTTTTTATTAGATATTTTCTTTATTTACATTTCAAATGTCATCCCCTTTCCTGGTTTCCCCTCCAAAAACCTCCTATTCCTTCCCCCCTCCCCCTGCTCCCCAACCTACCCACTCCCACTTCCTGGCCCTGGCATTCCCCTATACTGGGGCATAGAACCTTCACAGGACCAAGGGCCTCTCCTCCCATTGATGACCGACTCACTCCCCATTCACTCTCCCACTCTGTTCCCTCCCTCATCTCAAACCCTACTACTTAAAGGCTACACAGCTGTGCTGCCAGCTGGGGACCACATGTTCAAACACATAAATCTGTTGGGGGTGTTGCAAATGGCATAAAGACACACAGAAGTGTCTTCATCCAACAGGCCTGGGCTAATTTCGACAGGCTAAGCATTGTAGTCAAGAGCCTTGCAGCTTTTTTGCACTTGTTTCATCTCCAAATCATGCAGATAGCTACCCAAAACATTCATGTTCACAAGTCAGTTGACAGAACGTGAGCCAGAAGCCTCAAGGCGCCTAGACTCAGACAGCTGCTCTGGGAGCCTTGCTAGGAAGGTCCCAGCTGCCAGCTGGGGTTGTCATTGGCAAACACTATTGGAGTCCCTCTGGCCTTCACCAAGTAGCTAAGTCACAGCCTGTGCCACTGCAGGAGAGGGACATTTAGCCCTAGGTGGAATACTTTCAAAGATCTCAGATTGGCTATGCTACTGTTTGAGGCCCTAGAACAGCAAAAGATGGGAGCCACTGAACTGAACCCAGCCTCCTCCTCAGGCCCACAGTAGACCTGGCTCTGGTGAATTCTCATATCCTGTCTTCTCCACCCTTTATGTCTTCTTCACCTCCTCTCGATGCCCACCTCTGTAACTGGATACTTCATTGTAATTCACTGGTGATTATTCTCGTTGTTGGGAAACCAACCGACAATAACAATAAAGGAAAAACTGTAGCCCTTCTCCCTCAAAATTCATCTCTGAGATGTGCATCATATGCCTGTCTCAATGTACTTGTGAGGGCTGGGAAAGAGTCAACCAGTCAGAAAGTCACCAACAGCGAAGTTGCTAAAAGTCTGAGGCTGGACTGTCTAAGATCATTTCTTGATTGTTTTCCAGCTATCCAGGGAGATGACATCCCCGGGGATCATCATAACCTCCAAGAAGTCATTGGTCATCCACTGCATGCAACAAGCCTCTAGCTAGTGACATTTGGGGGTCATGAAGGAGGAAGGGATATCCAACTGAGCCAAGATGGCATGAAGGGAAATGAAAGCAGGATCTGGGGTCTACAGAGCCACAAGTGGATTAGACCAGAGGACAGGTCTGTGCCCTGAGCAGTCCCAGGGCAGGGGGCAGCCCTGGACATCCCCTACTCTACATGGGATAGGGCTCAGGCCATTTTCTAATATCCACATGGAGGACGACAGTGGGATAAAGAGGTGCTAAGTCCCATCATTTACTTGTTGTACACCTTATCCTTGCTGTCCTGCCTGCCCTATACTCCTGCCTTCAGCCCTAACAGTAACCCCTGTTTACAGTCGGATACCTACATGGAGCAGAACTTCCCTGTAAACAATCACAGCCCAAGCACCCAGAGCAATCTGACAAAGTGCTCTATGGCCATTGCCCACCTATGAGTTCCATTTAGTTGAACCACCCAAGCCCAGCAGACCGGCCTCATTTGGGAGGATGCTGCCCCTGCTCAGTGCTCTCTGAATAGCTCTCTGCCTGCTGTCACCTGGTATCGCGAGGGAAGGAAGTGTTGCATATGGCAGGCGCTCCAGGGACTCTCTCCAAACCGTCTCCCCAGAGAGAACCTTCCCTGCCAGTTAGCACTGAGGCTTTTGCAGCCAGGCCTCTGACGCTTATTTAAAGGAGTAGGAAGACAGCCATGCTAAACGCTCCTGTTTCTTGGCCATGGCTCTTGCAGGCTTCCACCTCACTTACAAGGTGTGAACATAAAATAATAAAGCAGGTTATTCAAGCAGATGCCTCAGAAGATGATCTCTTAGTGGTTTCTTTTAAGATAAAAGTTAACGCCGGGCATGGTGGTGCACGCCTTTAATCCCAGCACTTGAGAGGCAGAGGCAGGTGGATCTCTTGAGTTCGAGGACAGCCTGGTCTACAGAGTGAGTTCCAGGAGAGCCAAGGCTACACAGAGAAACCCTGTCTCAAACAACAACAACAACAACAAAAAGATAAAAGTTAACAACAGGGCTGGAGAGATGGCTCAGCGGTTAAGGGCACTGACTTGTCTTCCAGAGGTCCTGAGTTCAATTCCCAGAAACCACATGGTGGCTCACAACCATCTATAATGGGGTCCGATGCCCTCTTCTGGTGTTTCTGAAGAGAGCAACAGTATCCTCACATACAAAAAAAAGAAAAAAAATTAACAACAGCAAAATCTTGCTCTCTATCTGGACCTTCAGAGCATAAAGTATCAAAAGTATTATTCTAGGTTGCTGGGCAGTGGTGGTGCACACCTTAATCCCAACACTCCAGAGGCAGGAGCAGGTGGATCTCTGAGTTTGAGAGCAGCTTTATCTGTAAAACGAGGCCAGGATATCCAGGGTTACAGAAAGAAAGCCTGTCATGAATTCCACCCCCAGTGATTACTTTTAAAAGACAAGAAAAATAGTTTTTACTCCTTAATAATGTGTACATGTATAACTTTAAGAAAAATATTTATAGCATCTGGAGAGATGGCTCAGCAGTTAAGAGCGCCAGGTTCTGAACTAATCTTACAGAGGACTTAAGGTCCTTTCCCAGCATCTATGTCAGGCAGGCCACAGTGCCAGTAATGCCAGCTCTGGGTCTTCTGCCCTCTGTGTACACTCAGACACACAAAGACACATACGTAAAAAATAAAAATAAAATAAAACGAAAGTGATTGTTTGAACCAGAATGAGTCCTATAGAATTATTTATTTGAATAAACTGTTAGTAGAACTGTTTGAGAAGGATTAGGAGGTGTGGCCTTGTTAAAGAAGGTGTGTCATTGAAGGCTGGCTTTGAGGTTTCAAAAGCTCACACCAGGCCCAGACGTTGTCTTCTTCTTCTTCTTCTTCTTCTTCTTCTTCTTCTTCTTCTTCTTCTTCTTCTTCTTCTTCTTCTTCTTCTTCTTCTTCTTCTTCCTCTTCCTCTTCCTCTTCCTCTTCTTCCTCTTCCTCCTCCTCCTCCTCTTCTTCTTCCTCTTCCTCTTCCTCCTCCTCCTCCTCCTCCTCCTCCTCCTCCTCCTTCTTCTTCTTCTTCTTCTTCTTCTTCTTCTTCTTCTTCTTCTTCTTCTTCTTCTTCTTCTTCTTCTTCTTCTTCTTCTTCTTCTTCTTCTTCCCCTGTCTCTGTCTCTCTCTCTCCTCTGTGTGTGTGTGTGTCCCTATAACTTATGAATGATGTGAGCTCTTAGCTACTGCTCTAGCACCATGCCTGCCTGCCTACTGCCATGCTCCTTGCCATGATGATCATGAACTAATGTAGGCATAATTTTTTCCAAACCTACTTTAATAACTGTTCAATTTCTCCTTTTGTCCACCACCCAGCAGAGGTAATGGAAGAGAAAAGTTATTAGGATATGGGGGAAGTGGACCTATTTAGCCATAGTTTTGGGGATGAGTTCAATCTTCTTTGTCAGAAAATATAAACCAGCAGCTGCAGTCCAGTCCTCTCAGCAGGCAGACACCATGAACAAACCAGCAGCTGTAGCTCAATCCTGAAGAAACCACAAGGCTTGCCAACCAGACCAAGGCTGCAGACGGGACAAAAACCTGCCCGGACCTCAGGAGCAATTCTTTGATGAGTTTCTCTCGGTGCTGGCCTTACCACAAGCTGAGTTCAATAACACTATGTAAGGTGAACCAATATATGTGTGTCGTGTGTCGTTAGTGAAGAATAGCAAGGTGGATGAAACCAAACCAATACTCTAACTCCGACTGTCTGTGGGGTCAGATTTATACTCCTTCATCACGCATCCTTTCACCTGTGTCTACTTCAGGAAAATTTCTTTTAAGTGTCTGCTTTAGCAAGACATCCTTTCACCTGTGTGCCCCAGCAAAATATCACTTTACATAACTGTCTTTCCAAAGAAGCTAAAAGTTTCCACGTGAGACTAACCCTTTGAAACTGTAAGCAACACACAATAAAATGCCTCCCTTCTTGATCACAGTGTCTCTTCACAGAAACAGAACTGTAATTTAGACAGAAGGTAACTAGATCATCATTCATTTTTACATCACCCATGCTTAAGATAGACAATTATCTACAAATGTCCCAGAATAGTCACCTCATAAGTCCTCCACTCCACATCTGTCTCAGTCTTTAGAGTCTATGAGAATGACCAACCCTGAGTCCTCACTGTCCCTTATTTAACATGGAGACCTCAGGGTAGAAAGATTCCCTTCTAGAGAGCAGTGTGAGTTCTCACCAAATGGCAAGGCTGGCAAGGTCACACTGTCCATAAGACTCTCTGACATCTGGGAAGCAAAGTGAGGTCCCACGGCCCCAAAGCCAGTGCTACAGAGACCCAGGTATTAACAACTCTCCTCCCTGGCCATCAGAGGACATATGAGCCTCACATACAGAGTAGGCTGCCACTTGGCACACAAAAAGAGGGTAGATCCAGTTGCAGTCGCAGCCCCCACCATGAAGGTTTCTCCCACCCCAGGGTGGAGCCCAGACCTTGTTCTAAGGCAGCACAGACAGACCCAAGGGTTCTATCTACAAATGAATCCTCTTCCAGTCTCTTCCAAAGAGTTAATCAAGGTATTCTCAAAATGCCAACCTGCTTCCTGTGTGGTACAGTTTTCTAAAACTCGTCTGTCTGCATCTGTTAGTGAAGAGGGTAGAAGAGAATCTATAGGATTAGCATTTATTACAAAGGGGAATTATGAGGTTGGCTCACATGGTTTACACTGGGCAGGCCAATAGTGGCCATCTGCCTTCGTGTTGGGGAGGCTAAGAACTGGTAGCTGCTCACCCCAGAAGGCTGGATCCATCCTCAATCTTGAAAGCCCGGAGGACCCCAGAGAGCTGCTATTCCCTAGTACACACTGGAAAGACATTCACTGGGTTGTATGTTGCATAAAATCTCAAAGAGCAGTATAAATTGTAAAAACATGGAGACTTTTCATGACCATGTATGCATAACAAAGGCCTGAATGGCACCTCCATTATGGCGTAAGTTGTGCTAAGGTCTGGGACCTATTACATTTCCCACCGGCTCAATAGGCGTGAGCCAAATCATAGATTCCTCTGTGGGCAGGGGTTATATTTTCTCCTTAGCACTACTAGTTTAAGAGAATTTCTTTCCTGTTTTACATAGCTAAGTAGGCAGTTGAGCAAGCAGGGTCCAACGGTGAGAGCTAAGAGCAACTTAGCATAGAAGAGAAGTTAGCCAGGAGAACAGAGATCAGGACGGACCAGTTGCTAGATTTGGGGCATCTCCTCTTTTTTTTTTTTTTTTTTTTAATCTTTAAGGTTATTTTTGACAGTGACTAAACTTTCTCTAATTATCCATGCCTGATTGACATGGAAACAACAAATTTCTCCCAATGTTGTAAAGAAACCTCTTTGTTTCATAAAGAGGAGACTCCAGATGCTACAGAAGCAAAGCATCATGCATTTAATCCCAGCATCAGGAGGCAGAGGTAGGCAGATCTTTGTGAGTTTGAGGGAAACCTGGTCTATGTAGTCAGTTCCAGGGCACCTGGGAGTATAAACCGGTACAGCCGTTATGGAAATTAATGTGACAGTTTCTCAAAAGGCTAAAACTACAACATGAACTGGCTATGCCCCTCCTAGACATGTACCCAAAGGATTACATGTCCTAGTACAGTGACACTTGCTCATTCATATTCATTGCATTGTTGTTGTGTTCATGATACCCAAGAAATGTACTCAACCTAGATGCATCAACTGATAAATAGTGAAAATGTAGCATATGCACAATGAAACTGTTCAGCTATAACAAAAAATGAAATTTTAAAATTTCAGGAAAATGAATGGAAATGAAGATTATTATTCTGAGTGAGGGAACACAGACACCCCAAAAGATCAAAAATTCATCAAAAAAAAAAAAAAACTCCACATCTCTCCCATATGTGGATCCTAATCTTAAACTTTTTATAGCGGTCCAGAAGCTGGAAATGAGCTGTTGGGAGGAATGGAGGGACAACCTTAAGTCAGATGAAATAGTAAAATACCTGTTGTACTGAGAACTTTGGTTTCTTTGAAAAACACAGAAATATTATGAAAATATGTTTTTGTTTTAATCCCAGGTTTGGGGTGTAGGGTTGCTTCAGATTGTTCACAGCAGCTGACTATGATTTGTTTTGTGCTTTAACAGGGATGTGATTTTGCCATCAGCAGATAGTTTCTGTGATTGTGAGACATTTGGAATCCCAAGGACTTTTGAGAGGGTATATAAATGCTAGAGCCCCAAGAGTTGGATTTGGTGGTGATGATGGTGTGTTTACACTCTCAGGTCTCCTGGACTCATTAATCAACAGGAAGTAGTCTAATGATAACATCATTCCCTTTTCCTTTATCCTCTTTTTCTCTCCTATGTAGTGTTAAGGTGTTGAGAAGGTGGGAAAAGGGTATAAACCCATAGAGGAAATGGCTGGGGCTGAAGGGATGGTATTCTTTTCAGGACATCAGCAAAAAGTTTATTGAAGCTGCTACCACTGGGATATCCCCCTCCCTCCTCTGCTCCCAGAGGGATTTTTCTGGAGTTTTGTTTTTTTTTTGTTTTGTTTTGTTTTGTTTTTTGTTTTTCTACTTCCTATATTCAGTTTCAAAAAAGGTTGGGAGAATGGCTGAGCAGTTGGAAAAATTGCAAGTGGAAATAGAGGGGCCCAAGGAACAAAAGAAAAAAGTGGCTGAAATGGGAAACAAAAGGGGTGAGTGTGCTCTTGATTTTCTGAAAAGGTCGCAGAGTTGGAGGTGCAACTGGGAAAATTGGAGGTGGAAGCTTTTGGGAGGCAAGGAGCACAGGAAAAGAGAGAACAAAAAGGTCTCAGTCCTGGTGACTGAGCAAGAAGTGGGGATCTCCCACATGAGGAAAAAGGGAGAGAGACTGTGCAGATGGCAGGTGGGTCAGAGAAAGGCTGATAAGGTGGGAGGACAGACTGATGAAACAGTGCATTTCGAAAGAAAGGGTTAATCTCAACCAACTAACCCAGCAGAGTTAGAGCAGGGGCGGCTTGGAGTAAAACCACTGTAAGCTTTCCCAGTAGTCATACTGCATGTGCTTACTAACAGGGTGTGGAACGCGGTTATGACGAGATAAGATGTCTTCCTATAGAACTGATCTAAGACATTTTAAAGAGGCTATGATTTCATATGAGATGCACTCACCTTATGTGAGACAAATTCTAAATAACTGGGCTACTCAAAATAGAATTATTCCCCGTGGGGCAAAAATGGGGTCCCACATCCACTCCCGGTTAGGGCCGCTGGACGAGGATGACTCGGGAAGTTTGACTGCGTGGGCCCCAGGCTGCCAGGAGCCAGGCGCCCTGGTGGGCGTTTGACTGTGAGAAGCTGTGGGATCCCGCTTGGGGGTGAAGAAGAGCGCAGTCTGGGGTCCTCACAGAACTTCTGGAGTCGGGCTCCGACTCTTGGGCACCACAGACACCCCCTAGGCACCACGGGAGAGCCGGTTCTGGGGTCCCTGGGCCACACGGAGGCCAGGGACGACAGTTTCTCACTCTCGGACATCCCAGACTCTGCTGTATGTCATGGAAGAGTGGAGAATGGGTGGGAACCCTCAGGCGGACTCTGGCTCAGGGGCTGAAGGAAAAAGGGTAGGGGGAGAGCTCTGGCAGGTTACCGTGGGGGAGGAGAGAATCTGGATAGCTCAGGCGGCTAGCTCTGTAGGCGCCTTGGGTTGGTGGCTTCAGTGAGCAAAGATAGTTCATGGTTTTAAGGCATTTATTGTAGAAAGGCAGAGAGAAGGAGAGGGTAGAGAAGCAGAGGGCGGCCATGGCCACGTGGAGAGAGGGGGGAAGGGAAGGTGGAGAGAGGGGGAGCAAAGGAGCAAGAGTAAGAAAAGAGAATAAGAGGTAAGAGATTAAGAGAGCAAGGAGGGGGCAAGCAGCTCCTTTTATAGTAGACTGGCCTACCTGACTGTTGCCAGGTAACTGTGGGGGTGGAGTCCAGACAGAATAGCAGGAGTTTGGGGCATTGCCTACATGACTGATGGCCACACACCTCTGTGCAGGGGCCTGTGGAAGGCTGTAGCTGGACAGGAGCCATGGGCCCAGGAGGCGTGGCCGAACTTCTACTGTCCCATGAAAGCAGAAGTCACGGTCCACCAAGTCTCCGGGGTTCCAGGCCTGTGCTAGACCAGGAATCAGGCTGTCTGTATCACCGTCCCACAATTCCCCAATACTGGAATTGACATGGTAGAGAGAAGCTTGGAATATTAAACAGGGAAGTAAAGCAAGAGGATGAGTATAACGGATCAGCTGCTGAGTGGAGGGTAGTGCTCTGGTATACATGGACAGGTTCAATTTGACGAAACTACTACAGAACAAAGCTGCTTAGCAGCTGCAAGAGCTTGGCACAAAGTTGAGGAAGCAGAGAAAAGGCCACTTCATTTGCAAAGACTATAGAAGGCTCTGGAGAAGCCTTCACTAATTTTTTTACAAAGATTAGTCTCAGCTGTGAGCAAAGTCATATCAGACCCTGATTCAAGGCAGGTGTTGACAGAGACCTTGGTGTTTGATAGTTTCTGTGATTGTGTGACACTTGAATTCTGAGGACCTTTGAGAGAGTATGTAAATGCTATGGACCCAAGGGGCAGGTTGTTGGTCATAGTTAAGTAGTTGTATATAAACAAGTTATTAGAACATTAAAGGTTCAGACAGAGCCCGTGGACGAATGGAGAAGGGTTATGACCAATATTGGTTCTAATGTGCACTATGCTAATGTCATAGGTCAAGCTATTGCTAGGGGTCTCCATTATCAAAATGCCCAATGCTTCAGTTCTAGGAAATTTGGTCATTTGCAAAGCTACAAGCCTCTAGAGGTCTCAGATCTCAAAGTGCTGGTGCATTAAATACAATACTTTGTGCAGGAAAGGTGAAAGGCATCTCCAGGGGTAATGTTTTTTCCCAAATCTCAAACAAACCCAGGCTTCCCTGGGTATGCAGGCGATGTGGCAAGGGTTGCCATTGAACCAATGAGTGTTGGTCCAAAAGAGACCCAAAGCAATTTCTTACCATCAGGAAACGACTTTGAGAGCCTGGTTTGAGGTCCCACAGCAAAAATTATGGGCCATTTCAGACAAGAGCAGCCGAGAGTCACCAGGTTAAAAACAAAAAACTGTGGAATTAAATCATCCTATATACATGAGGATGTGTTAACATCAGAACGGAAGCCTGTAAAAGGTTTGCATTGGGGATGTGGGTTGTTCTTATTCCCATAGGAAATAAAAAGCTGTGGATACCATCAAAACTGATAAAGATTAGAATTGAGCAGGAAAGGTCTCCTGAAAACCTTGGCCGCTGATCTGAAAAGTGCTTATTTCATTGAAAATGTCTCTGTTTATGATTTCCTGAAACACACAGCACACTTAACGGCTTAAAAAAGAAAGGGGGAATGTAGTGAAAATTTTGGTTTCTTTAAAAAAAAACACTGAAGAATTATAAAAATATGTTTTCATTTTAATCCCAGGTGTGGGATATGAGGTGCTTCGGATTGCCCTCAAGAGCTGACTATGATTTGCCTCGTGCTCTGGCAGGGGTGTGATCTTGCCAGCTGCAGATAGTTTCTGTGATTGTGTGACACTTGAATTCTGGGGACTTTTGAGAGAGTATGTGAATGCTATGGACCCAAGGGGCAGGGTTGGTTGTTGGTCATTGTTGGTCATAGTTTGTTAAGTAGTTGTGTGCAAAGCAGAAGAAATTAGATATCCTGACAACAGAGATCAAACTTGTCCCAAGAAACTTGATGACCCTAATCAGCAGGAAGTAGTCACCTCCTTTCCCCTCCATCCTTTTTCCTCTCCTATCTAGTGTTAGGTAGGTTAAAGGGTAGAAAAAAGGGATGGAAGGGGTGTAAGAAAAAGGAACCCACAAAGTATCAAAAAAACAAGTTAATAAGTAGTATAAAGGGGCATTTGGAGAGGAGGGAGACAAGGCCATGAGGGCAGGAATCAACTGAAATAAGAGCTGCATGGAAAAGCAATGTGGAGGTCAGTGGGATGGGTCAACAGGAACGGGTGCTTCCTGCTCTTCCAGAGGAACACAGTTTGGTTCCCAGCTCCTGAGCCATGACTGTTAACTATAGCTCTATGGGATCTGCTGACACATAAAGAAAACACAGAAGGGTCAAAGACACCAGGAAGACACAGACCACAGAGTCAGCTAAGCAGGAACCGTAGTGTCTCACCAAGTCTGCCTGGGACTGTGCTAGGCCCTCTGCATATATACCATGGTGGTGTAGCTCAGTGTTCTCGGAGGACTCCTAACAGTGGAGTAGTTATGTCTCTATTTCTCCTGCTCTTCAGACCCTCTTCCTCTTTCTGGGTTGCCTTGTCCAGCCTTGATATGAGTCTTATCATAACCTGTTATACGCTGTTCAGTTGATAGCCCTGGGAGGCCTGCTCTTTTCTGAAGGGAAACAGAGGAGAGGTGAATCTGGGGGAGAGGGGAAGAAGGAATGGGGAGGAGTGGGAAGAGGGGAAACTGTGATTGAAATATAATATAATGTATGAAAGAAGAATAATAAAGAGTAATTAAAAATTAAAAATGTATTATGGAGACCTATTAGTTAAGCAGAAAAAGGCACTTACAGCCAAGCCTGCTCAGTTCAGTTCCTGGGATCCAGCTGGTAGGAGAGAACTGACTTCTACAAGTTAGCCTCTGATCACACATCACTATGGTACACACACACACAGAGTATAACTTATTTAAGAGAAGAGTTTGCCAGGAGGTGCCATACATGTGTAGACAACGTTATTCTCAGAAGCCATACATTATTTTTCTTTAATATTTATTTTTTTTTACTTTATGTATCTATTTAAGTGCTTGCATATTTGTCTGTGCAGCACATGCATGCCTGGGGCCTACAGAAGTCAGAAGAGGGCAGCAGACCACCTGGAAGTAGAGTTACAGATTGCTGTGAGCAGCCCGATGTGTGCGTGTGTGTGTGTGTGTGTGTGTGTGTACATATATGTATTTAATAGACAGATGGATAATTGACAAGGTGTGACGTGTCAGGTAGACAGGGACCAAGTGAGAAGCAGAGCCACTCCACTGCTGCCTGCCACTCAACCTCAACCTGGAAATCATAAGTCTCTTCCTTTTATCTCTTCCAGCATCACCAGGCTCTGGTCCAGGTGAGGCGTCCCTCCCTTCTTCCTGACTGGGTGCTGGGAGAGTCTCTAGGCTGCTCTACCATGCTTATCTTCAAAGTTAGCATACTCATCCCAAAGGGACAGAGGAGGAGAGGAATCTTGAGGACCAGTCTGGGCAGCCTCTGGCAGCACTGTCACCTATAAGCCAGCCTGAACAGGCAAAACTCACCACTGCCTTTGCCTGGCCCATGCAGGCATCATCTCTGCAGGGTGTGTTCACAAGTCCAAGAACACAAGCTCACACAAACCTGCACACATAAGCAAGGGGAATCATCACTATCCTCAAGATATCTGCTTTGACTTACTTCCAACAGAATGAGCCACCTTGCAACCTCCATCTTCTCAGCGGCTCCTCTGTGGCCAACAGTCACAAGGGACCAAGGTGATCAAGGTAAGATCACCTGGAGCTAGACACAGGCTGGCCACAGTGGGGAAGCCAGACCCATGTGAGACCCAACTATACAAGGTCAACCTAAAGCCAATGAGGGGTAGGGAAGCTGAACTCTGACCAAAGAGAACGCAGGTGGGTGTAACGCTGGACTTGTGAAGTATTTGAGAGGGACAGGTGTGTGGTGTTACCAGTGTAGGGCTGACTTAGGCCCAGTGCCCAGGAAGTAAATCAGCATGATTGTGAAGGGTTGCACTCAGGGTGCAAGTATCCTATCAGACTCAAAGTAGCCCACATGGCTTGCTCGTCCCAAATCCAGGACCATATTGTCTGGCTCCAGGAAACACTCTCCATCTTTTATGTACATGGGTACATGGGTATATGAGAAGGCATGTGTGCACACACACACACACACACACACACACACACACACACAGAGAAAGGGGGAAGGATATCTGGTCACCCCTGCAGGCCTGGACATAGAGAGGCCAGGATCCCTGTACAGAGGCTCTGGCACTGCCACTTAAGTACGCTTAGAACATAAACATGAGATACAGCAGGTGATGGCTGAAGCTAACCAGCACCCTGGAGTCTCCTCAGGATAATTATTTATTATTCATAGTCATCAGCATCTTCATTAATTATTCATATGATCCTTAATTATTATCCTTAACAATAAGAGCAGTAAATAGCAGAAAAGTCCTTGAGGTGCCTAAGGCCCAGGGCCGGGTGCCTCCGGGCAGTTAGACCAGCTAATGCCCCCAGGGCAGTGGGGGGACCACAGACCCCCCTGTCCACTGCCCAGCTCTGTCCTGCCCCTCCCAGTGGGGCCCAGGGTATTGCAAGAGGAGATGCTGGTCCCAAGGGTGGGGATGGAGGTGCTCCTGCACTAGTCTCCCCTCCAAACCAGGGTCTCCAAGGAGAGCGGTCAGGTAATGCCCTGAACCCAGGGTGAGCCACATGTCCACACTGGGCAGCATCACTAACTGCCTGGATCTGAGCCATGTCTGTGCAGGGGCTGGGAGGTAAGGGCCCCCAGCTGGCCGGGCAGGGAGAGGCGTCGAGTGGGACCATCTTGGGGGAGCTCTGGGGCTCCTGCAGGAAGCTCCTCAAACGCCACGAACTGGGAAACCTGCAAAGACCACAGAGCTTGAGAAGGCACTCAAACGTGGGGGAGGAGGAAGGGGCGGAGACTGGAGGTCAGAGAGGCTTAGGTGGGCAGAGTGGGGACCTGAGGGGACAAGAAGGCTGCAACTTCTGTAAAGAAATGCACCTTTGTGGCAGGAGCCAAATGAAAGGGCTGAGAGCCACTCACAGCCACCCTGACAGAGGACCTTGCTCTGGACCCAGAGAAGCTGGATTCCAAGCTCTAGCCTTTCCCTTCCCTAGGGAATGTGCCAGGGCAGCCAGAGCCAAAGCCTACATGGAATAAGAAGTCCCTGCTTTGGGAAGGCAGCTAAGACAGAGAAAGACAAGGGGCCTCCTTGCAATTTTCCAAAGAACCCTGGGGCCCTGGAAACAACAGTGGGCCAGCGGCCAGGTCTCTGAGGCCAGGGAGAGCACTAGGGCGGGCAGGAGGGATTTGTGGGTGCTGACGTGTTTACTGGTGAGATCCCTGCGGGGGAGGCTGTGAAGGGAGACTGGCACATTTGCTGACGTGGGCCCTGGTGTCTGCAAACAGGAGCAAGCAGCATATGGGACAGGGAGCAGAGCTGGGGACGGGAGTAGATCCCAAGCCACCTCTGGGTGCCATAGGAGCCCCCCCTCCCCCTTCAAGCACCCATCAAAGCTAGAGCTGGCAGAAAAGACCCAGCTACAGTTGTCCTTCAGGAGGTTACTCAAAGAGAAGAGATGTGGATCAGGGAGGTCCTATCTCAGAGCCTTGATCTTGGCACCCTGGAAGTGCCAGCAGCCTTCAGGGGGCTATAGCACTGCTAGAGTAAGAGCCAAAATGAGAGGCAGCAAAGTCAGGGGGGATAACTACAACAGGGACCACTCTCAGGCAGCATCCAGACCCAAGGCCCAGGCTCAGACATCATGCTTACATCTGGCCCTTAGGTTGCCTGGCAGGAACAGGTAGAAGAGGATGGGGGTGAGGAAGCCACATTTCACACCCAGCCAAGAGGTAACAAAGCAGTCGTGCAGTCATTGGGGCAGAGAGGGTGCAGCTGGAGGCTGGGAGTGGGCTCCAGAACGTACCTGAGAAAGCGAGTCCAGGGTGAAAGTGGGGACAGGGCCGACAGGCAACAGAGGGGATGTGGAAGTGGGGCCGGGCCCAGGGGTGGTCACAGCACTGTAGGCAGGAGGGACCAGGGTCATTTGCCTCTGTAGCAGCTGTAGGACAGTGGCCATGTCTGCACTTAGCCGGGTTTCCAGCCTGGGGCAAGGAAGGAAGATTTCTCAGAAGTGGAGATAGCTGGTTCACTCTAGGCTCCCTCCTCATGCAGCTGAGGAAGGAGAGGGTCCACCTGCCTGGCACAGACAGTCCTAAACAGAGCACCCCTGAAACATCAGCAGAAACCCAAAGAGGCCCCAAGTTCAGGCCCCACAGTGCAGCCTACCCCTTGCCCATTCCCTGGGCACCCATCTTTACCTGTTCAGCTGTCTCTGGAGTGCGTCCAACCTGCTCTCCACATCACCCCGGGATCGCCGACCAGGGCTAGACAAGGGGATGTTGAGGAGGCTGGGGGCAGGGGCAGGGCATCGAGGCAGCTCCTGGTACTGGCGCCCCCGACTGTCCCCCCAGAAGCTGAAAATATTGGACACCCCAGAGAAGGCACCTGGAGCCAGAGAGGAGTGGGGTCAGGAAGAAAGTCAGGCCCCTGCCAGTCCCTACCCATCCCCCATACTGCCCCTCCCCCACACTCCTCCTCCTCCGCCGCCGCCGCCCCACCACCACCACCACCACAAGGCGCAGGCCTACCTGACAAGGGATTACAGGTGTCACTTTTCTCCCCATCCTCTGCCAAAGGCTCCCCACCTGGGGGGTCCCCTGGAGGCCTGGGGCTGGAGAAGGGCACCAGGCGGAGGGGGCTGGAGCTGCGACCAGGGCCCTCATCTTCACTGCTCTCTGGGCTGGAAGGGCCGCTGGATGGGCTCTCCCCCCATGGCCCTCCCGGCTGTCCCCGGCAACTCGGCCCTGGCCCACCTCGGGCAGGGCCTTGCCCCAGGGCTGACACCTCCCCTGGCTGCTCTGTGTCTGTGGGAAACAGAAAGCATACCTCAGAGAGAGGGGAGAACAGGGGACGGGCAAGGGAAAGGAGCTGAGCAAGCCTAGAAAGGAGCTGAGTGTGAGGACATACAAAGTTGCTTTATCTCACTCTCATGCCCTGCCACACCCAGGGGGGCATTGCTGACTCTGGCTCTCTGTAGCCCTCTGCTTATTCCTTTGTTCTTGTGCTCCCTCCTGCCACCTCCCTTCCAGGGCCGGCTAGACAACACTCAGGCATAATAAAGACCAAAAGCCCAGCCTTTGTCCAGCAGAAGGGAGGCATGGGGGTGGGGTGCACTGGAGGACTGTGTGCCTGAATGCTGGGCAAGGGGTGGAGCTTGCACAGCCTGACCCTGCCCACACTCCCCTCTGCAACCCCTGCCCTCCCCTTGACCACCTCACCCTTGTCGGTACGCCTGCGGAATGACAGTTTGCGCTTGCGTTGCCTGTTAAAGCCACTCTCTAGTTCTGTGCTGCCTGGGGAGCCAGGAATCATGTTGGTCTGCAACCAAGAGAACAGTCAGAGCCCTTAGGTCCATCCTGCCTGGCTGGCCTGGAATATGGGGGTGGGGCAGGCAACTGCACCCCTTCCTTAACCTAGGGAAGTGGGGCTGTGGGGAAGAATTTTCCCTACCCCCATCCCACCCTGAGGTTGGTACTTCCATAGCCTGATCTGACTGTGAAGACAGAAAAGCAGGCAAAGAAGCCGCTTTCCACAGTCACAGGAAAGGGGCAGCCTGTCAATCATCAGCTCTCTTGGGGATAAAGGCAGCTCTTGAGATGGCCCACTCACATCTCGAAGGTTGAAGGTGATCTCCAGGCTAGACCAAAAGTGATCTGAGAACTCGGGGTACATGTCCAGCACCTCCAGCAAGTCGTCACGATGGATCTTGTGCAGGTCACAGTAAGTGAGGGCCCGCACATCCCCATTGGACTTTCCAGGACGGGCATATAGGTTCAGAGGCTCTCCAAAGATGTCGTTCTTCCCTGGAGGCAGTGCAGAAGACAAAGGCTTGAGCCCATGGCATCGGTGGGTGGGAGAAGAGCGGGCACCCTCTGGGTCAGCTCCACCCTGGACAGCATCTCCAGTCATCCAATTCCCAGCCACACAGCCAAAGAAGCCTGAGCCAGTTCACATGCTCAGGGCTCTCCGCAGATGGGGAAACACCAGTGGCCAGAGGTGACAGAGGGAAGGGCCAGAGATTTGGAGGCTCTCAGCAACTACTCAGATAGAAACCGCCAAGGATGCTCCAGCTCTGCCTACAGCAGTGGTGGCTTCCTTGGGACAACTCTACTTCTATCCTCAGATACCCTCCTAACAAAATGCAGTTCCCTATAAACTATGGTCTTAAGACGATAAAAGGCAGCTCGGTGGTCATTCAAAACCAGTACTGTTTTACTGAAAGAAATTGCAGGATAGCACAGCTTAGCACAGCGAAGCACAGAAAAGACCAAAATGTGCTCACATGTGTAGCAAAACTTGATTTAGCTGGGAAGGGAATAGGTTGTGGAGTGGTATACATGTTTGGGCTGAACTGTGAAATAAAAGTCTAAAATGGGCACATCTATAAGCCATGGGCAAAAGTTTGATGCATGTAGGACCAAAAAAAAACACACACACACACACAAAAAAAACCACAAAAAAAAAAAAAAAACCAAGAAACAAAAAACAAAAAACCAAAAACAACCATGGGAGGGCAAGAAGCCTCCACTGTCCAAGTGCCATCCATGCACACAATGGCCACAGGCCATTGGGACATGAAGCTTCAGGGAACTGTGTCCTTAGTGAAGGTGGATGCATAGCCTCCAGATGAGAATGTCCCACTCAACTACAAGACAATATTCAACTTTAAGGAAACACTAGATGCCTTTCTATGGATATATCCTGAAGTTCCCTCAAGTGCAGGGAAGGCTACATAGTCTCCCAATCTAAGAGCCCCGTGTCCTACAGGGTTCCTCTCTGTTGCCCACCCTGAAGGCCCCTCCTCGGGTGACATAAAAGAACACAAGAATCCTGCCAGCAACCCCACACCCCCAGTGTATTCAGAGGGCTCAGGTCTCTCTGGGTTTTAGTGGGCGTCCCCACCCCATACCCAAGATGGCCACCACGACATCACCCCGCAGGATCTCGATGGAGCCCCTGGAGATGAAGTAGAGGGCAGTAAGCAGGTCCCCGGCGTGCACTAGTGTGTCCCCTGGTGGTGCATGTGTGGTCTTGAACTTCATAGCCAGCGCCCTCAGGCAGCCTTTAGTGGCCCCTCGGAATGGCTTGCAATGCTGCAGCAGCGAGCGGTTCAGGTGTAGGCAGATGTCAGCCTGGAGGCACTCAGGGAAGCCCTTCAGCACCTGCAGACGGGGATGGTTCAGCAGGATCTCCCAAGTCTCAGTCCAAACACCAGTCCACTGGGTCACACCTCTGGCTCAGGGGAAACCTGCTCCTCCCAATTCTGTCTGCTGCAGAACCTGTGGGGGCCCAGAACCCCCTCAGCACCTGGGTACCCACCCTGACCAAGTTCTTATCCGGAAGTGCAGCAATTGATTTCCCATGTCCGTCTGTCTTACATGGGATGTGTGAAGAACCTGGCCTCTCCCAGTGGGAGAACGCCAGATGGAGTTTCACGGTCAGAATCCTATGTAATTCTCAGATTCTTTAATACTAACTACAACCACCTGAGATATGCTGGATGCACCACAAGGGTGGCCCCACACTCATTAATGCCTCACCGCGTTCATGTCGATGCCATTGGTGTAGGACCAAGCATGCTGGAAGTACTCCTCGAGGCGCTGGCGTAATGGGTTGGGAATCTGGTGAAAGCGGATAAACTCCCGCACCCGGAGCATCTGTGTGTGGTAGCGGGCCGTGCCCGAGTACAGCCGCTGGATGATGGCGGACACGTTGCCGAAGATGCTGGCATACATGAGGGCTGGGGGCGTGGGTGAGTGGGGCCGTCAGCATCCGCAGGGACCCTGCCCGCCCACGGGGACCCTCTGCTCAGGCCCCGCACCAGGTCAACGACACTCGCGGTCCGGTCACGACTCAGTCTGAGAGTGGACATACACATGCTCAAACACACGCCAACCTTCACCATTTCCTGCCCTGGTGTCCCAGCCTCCAAACTCAACTGTGAGCCCAGGACTCTAGGAGGGGACGAGGGGGCGGGGCGGGGAGGTCCGACTGCCACTTTGCTCCATCCTAGGACTTTCACTACCATTTCTATCCAGCCATGGCTCCACCCCTCACCCGCCTCCAGGACGCACTCACAGCCAATGAGCATGACACAGATGGAGAAGATCTTCTCTGAGTTGGTGTTGGGAGAGACATTGCCAAAGCCCACGCTGGTGAGGCTGCTGAAGGTGAAGTAGAGCGCTGTGACATACTTGTCCTTGATGGAGGGGCCTCCCAGGCCGCTGCTGTTGTAGGGCTTGCCGATCTGGTCGCCCAAGTTGTGCAGCCAGCCGATGTGTGAGTCCATGTGAGGCTGTTCCATGTTGCCGATCGCGTACCAGATGCAGGCCAACCAGTGCGCGATGAGGGCGAAGGTGCACATGAGCAGGAAGAGCACTGCTGCCCCATACTCCGAGTAGCGGTCCAGCTTCCGAGCCACGCGCACCAGCCGCAGCAGCCTCGCAGTTTTCAGCAGCCCGATCAGCTAGAGGAGGGGACATGTTCAGAGTGAGGGCACATCAGTAAAGGGAGCACTGCGGAGATGAGACGGTTCTGAGCTGGTACCATAAAAGACGTCTTCCTGGGCTCTCTCCCTGATAATGAAAACCACCTGGCATAAAGTCCTAGCACAGACGTTACTAATCTATAAGACAAAGTGCTAAGGGTCTCCATGCTGAGAATGAGGAAAGAGAAGCTCCAAATGAACCAACAGTCACCTCAAGGTACTAGGCCGGAACTCTAAAGAGGAGGGAATTTTTGTGTAAGTTAGAAAATGATATTCCCACTCCCAGCTTTAAGGGGAAAATGGCCCTTCCAGCTCCTTATGACCCTGGGGGTGAACAAGCATAGATCTGTTAGGGACCCTCCTTTCCTGTGTAGTGTCCTTCTCTTTTACCCCTCCACCCTACTCCCTCCTGCCTCTTTTGTCCTGGCTGCCTCCTGCTAAGCCCACCTCCTCAGAGCCAGAGCCAAAGATGAGCAGGTCGAAGGGGATGGCAGCCACCATGTCAATGAGAAACCAGCCCTTGAAGTAGTGCACAGCAATGCGGCCAGGATGGCTAACCACCTCCTCGTTGGCGTTAACATAGGTGGTACGGAAATTGATAAGGATGTCCACAATGAACATGATGTCCACGATGAGGTCCACTACAGCCAGGGGCTGGCAGGCGTAGCCACAGTCAGGGGCTTGGGACCCATCTTCAGTCTCCTTCAGCAGGAAGGCGGCCGAGTACGGTGTGAAGACTGCTGTGTAGATGACCAGCAGCAAGATGAGCCAGTCCCACACTGCCTTGAAGGGGCTGTAGTGGAGGATGGTCCAGCGGTGGATTCTTGGGGCCTGCAGCTTATACTCAGGCAGAACATCTGCTCCCAAGGACAGGACCTAAGGTGTGGGTGACGAGGAAGGGTCATGGGACTTCGGAGCAAAAGTTGGTACTGTCCATATATGGCCGAGTAGAGCATATTCCTATCAGAATGCTCACCTTCAGCCAAGTAGCCATAGAAACTGACTTCCCCAAACCGAGGTACTCCAGTTCCCAGAATGCTAGCCAGCAGGGGGACATACCGGCTGACAGTACCCAAAATACATGAACTTGGGTCATCATGCAGGAAGGCCCAATATTGTTTCCACCACAAGACAGTCCAGATCCTCAGATTGCACAATGTAACTCTCACCATACAATCTTGCCCCACAGCCCCAAATCTCTCTCTCTCTCTCTCTCTCTCTCTCTCTCTCTCTCACACACACACACACACACACACACACACACACACACACACACCATCTCACTCTAGAATATGTTCCAAGGACTGCAGTTCCCAGCTGGGCAGTGAGCCCAGAGTTCCAACACATAAAATAGTCCTTGCCGCTCCCTCACTTCAGACCACTTGTCCAGGGACGCCAGCCGCCATTCTCAGGCCCCTTTGCCTCCCTAAGGGGAGAAACCCTCTCCCTGCTGCTATTCTTTCTCAGGTTTCTCTCCACCTTAACCCAGATTAGCCTCCCATGCTCTTACAAAGGGACACAAGGGACAGAGTCCAACCCAGATACCTCAAAAATACAGAGGGATATACCCAGGATGGCTCAGAGATGCACTCTTGGCCTACACAGAACCCCATTTTCAGACGGGGGACACAAACCCCTCAGCATCCAGGCAAAGGCAGCCCACCATAGGGACCAGGGGGCAACAGCACAGCCAGCAATCTTGCTCCCAAACCTGCCTGGGGAGAACTAGCTTTCCCGGGTGTCAGAAGGCCCCCTGCCCACCCACCCTGAGAATTCTCTGGCAGACCACTGAGTCAGCTAGAATCCCTTCCTCAGCCCCTCTAGCCTTGACCATTCCATGCCTGCAGCAAGACCCTAAGCCTCCCCCAACCCCAGAGTTTTTAGCCCTGTCCCAGAAGTCCTGAATCCCAGGCTCCATAACCGCAGGTCTCTGGGCTCAGTGAAGTCCTAAAGAGTCTCATTCACGTTCAAGTGGGAATCCCTTGAGCCTGTCTGCATAGGTGGTGCTGTTTAGAGACCATCTTAGGGAAAGGAGCTGGTAAGAAAAATGGATCTTAAGGACCCCCTCCCCAGAATAGACACAGAGACTTCAAAGAAAAGAGATGGGGTGTGGATGACCCTGGTCAGAGGAGGATCCTAGGTCTGCCCTGCCTTCAGACTGAGGGCTTCTTCATTAAAACACAGGGCTAATACACGAGGTTAGTGACCTTTCAAGCCATCAAAAAAGAGCAGGCTAGGACCCCACAGACAAGGGGCAACAGGGGGTGGCTGTTACTCCATAGGACCCATCTCTGTGCCTGAACACAGGCCCTGGGAGCTATACTGGACCACCCCAGACAGCAATGACCCTGTCCACCAGGTCTGCCCACAGCCCCAGTGCACATTTGCATTCAAATATCCAGCAAGTCTGGGATACAAGGCCCAAACCTGCTAATTCAATCTACCCAAGGGCCAGTCCTATCTCTGAAACCACTGACTTACCACATGGCTCTAGGCCAGGTCTATAATCCCCTGTGATTTGCTGTTTTACAGAAGACTGACTCAACCTTGAATCTTCACCTTGGATGGGAAAACTCTCACCTGTGTCTGTTCCCCCACTGGGAGGAGCAAACAGAGGGGGTCAGGGACAGCAGTGATGCTGGCAGGGGTGGGATTCTCAGAATCACCCAGAGCTACCTCCAGGTTCTAAAGCAGGAGAGCCAGTAGGGTGGAGAGGCGACCACCAGCTGATGGGACAGGGGTCCAGGATGCCCTAAAGAGGTGACCCAATGCTTCATTTCAGTCTGCCCTCATTGCCCATTGAGCAGCTCTGATCCCTTCTCCCCTGAGACCCACAAGAGTAATCCAAGCCTCCACTGCTGACCACAGTGTCAGAGTGAGGGAGCCCCAGCACCTCTGTGTCAGGTCTAGCTGCTGCCTACTGGTTCCTGTCTCTCTCCATCTCCCCATCATCCTCTCTGGACGCCTAACTGCTTCCTAGCATTTCTTTCTTCACCTTCTAAACTAGAAGACTGTGGGCCATAGGAGCCATAGCAAAGGGGTTGCCAAGGCAAGGGAAACCCCGGGAACCTAGCCAGCAGCCAGGAGAAGAGCAATGAGGAGCTTAGTGGTGGGCCACACCGAAGAACTCCCAACCTGTCTTGCTTCTCAGAAGCCCTCTCCCCAACTGCAGCCAGAGCCCTCTGGGCCATACTCCCACCTGCCTCGGTGTCCCAGCCCAAGAAAAGAATAGGGTGCTGAGGGAATCACCTACCTCCTGGGCCACCAGGCTGGAGATGCGCACTGCCCGCCTCACCCGGCCTTTCTGGGCCCTGGGCTGCAGAGCCCCTGTCCTGCTCTCCTTCCCCGCTGGAATCGCCATGGAGGACTTAGCTCCCCCAAGCCTGATTGGCCTAAGGCCCCAGGGCCCGGCCAGGGCCTCACTTGTGCCCCAGCAGCAGTCCCAGCCCAGGCTGCCAGTCCAAGGCTGGCCGACTGGCAGCCAGAACTGCCTCTGGCATGAAGCCAGAATGGCTGGGGCTGGGCCCTGGGGCTGGGGTCACCTAGGCAGTGAGTATGGGCAGCTGCCTGTTTGGCTCTTGCTGCACATGGCCCCTTGGTGTGGGCCCCCCGCTACCAGGGTGCTGTGCTCTGCCCGCCTGCCGCCAGCCCAGCACCCGCGGTGGGAACCGCAGCTCCTCTGCCGGCCAGCCCCTCCTCCTGCCAGGTTCCCACCCCGACTCCACCACTCTGCCTCCCCTCCCCCCGCCCAGCCCGTGCCCGCCCTCTGCCCCGTGCTTGGCCAGCGGGCCCCCTCCCTTGCAGCCCGATCTAGGTTCCTGCTGCAGCCGCTCCCGCAGCCCTAGCCCCTCCCCCTCCACCCGGCAGCCTGGCCTGTCACCGCAGATTAATGGTCTCCCCAACACCCCCGCCCCGCCAGTCCAGTGCCGAGCCAGCCACAGTCAGGCAGAGACACCCAGAGATGGAGAGATGCCAGGTGACTGGCAGGGGCACCTCAGGCAGTCCACAGACGGACAGGCAGAGACTCACACAACGAAGGCATACGCACTTTGGGTCCAGGAACTGGGCAGATGCCAGACACCCAGGTGAGAAGAGCTAGGTAGGACCCATAGAGGGAGAAGAGTGAACCAAATAAAGGCTCCAGGGTGACCGTCATGTTCTGGAGGCAATGCAAAGGGGCAGCTGGAACCCAGAAAGCCAGAGGCATGGGCGTATGGCCAGAAGGCAGGCCAAGGGAGCCCAGAGCTGGGCAGCTCCCTCGCAGGGCAGCAGCGATGGGGGCAGCTAAGAACAACAGGCCCCTCTTCTCCAGGGATTCTCCCTGCTAAGACCTCACCACTGCCAACATGGACAGCAGCAATGGCTGAGTAGGAAGCGGTCTTGTGAGCCACCTCACTGCTAGGAGGGACAGAGGGACCAGAGGAGCCCTCAAAACAGGCTACAGAAATCAAACGCTGCTATTCTTCTCTGACCCTTGATAGCTTTATACCCACTAGCAGTGCTCCCCACCCACACAAGAAGGCATCCACTCTCCACACTAGGTGAACACAGCAGACACCCCAGGCCATCTGACACACCACTCTGGCCTACAGGAATCAAGCCCAGCCCGACCTTGACTTATGTGTCCTTTCTAACTGAAGCCCACTCCTGTTGCCCCAGCGAGCCCTCAGATGCATCTTCCTCGTCCCTCTAGCTGCCTTCTCTCACCCACCACAGCCTTCACAGTGTCTCTGTCAAGTACCTCATCTTTACCTTGTACCCTGTCTATTGGTCACCCATACCTGCCCATCCTAAAAGCCTCCTCCCTCCCTCTCCAGCAGCCTCTGTCTCTCTACAGGCCTTCTCATCTCAAACTCCGTTCTTGTAGCCCAACACTGGGCGTTTTCCCCAGCCGCCCGCACAGCTTCCCTCTCTGACTAGCCTTCCAACCCCCAACTTTGCCCCTCCTCCCCAGGTCCAACTTCCTCTCAGGTGAGCAGAGAGCACCTTGAACACCTACCTGGGTGACCTTCTCGGTGACATTGTGGGTCCGCTCTTTTATCTTGGGTGCTATAATCTCCCGGTCACTGGTGGGTGAAGCCAGGAAAGGGTCGCCTTTGAGGTCCACAAAGTTGAGAGTGATTTGGGGTATCTTGCTAATGGTTCGGTAGCGCACAAGGTCAGAGTCTGAGGTGGAGTTAAGCAGGCCACTGCGCAGGGGGTGCATGGCCCCTGGGATGGAGACACAAAGCTCTGTCAGGTGGATGGGCCAAAGGATGACAGGAAGTCAGGCCACTTGCCAAAAATACTATGATGACAAGGACCAAGGGGGTCGGACAGCAAGAATGAGGTAGCTCAGAAGAGCCATGGAAATAAGCAAGACCTCTCTGGGTTTTAAGGAAACATGTCACTATGAGAAAAAGGCAAGAGGAAGGAATAAAAGAGATGAGATAGATTTAGGAACCTCTAAATCTCTCTTGTCTCTTTCCAGTTCCATAGCTATCCCTGTTCTAGGATATCCTGGGACAGCTAGCCCATTGGGCCAGCAAGGACTCTGTGAGTAGAAGAATGTAAAGGGATGAATGGACATTTAATAGAGTAAAAGGCTACTTAATGAGATTAAATAAGTACTTAATGGGATTTCCATCTCCCAGACTCCCAGGCACCTAAGAGGTAAGAGGGAGAGAGGAAATGAGGGGCCTGGGTCAGTGCAGGCTTGGCAGACAGGCAGGAAGCAAGGGGCTGGAGTAGGGATCCCAGGCCTGCACCCTTACCTGTGCTAGCATGGCGGGGCGGAGGGGGCAGCGCTCCAGCCCGCATTGCCTCAATGTCATCCGCGGATGATGCCCGGCGCACACTAGCGCAGCTCTCACGGGAGCGTGTCCTGGCCAGGCTGCAGCTGGAACCTGAGGCATCAGGGTTAAGGCTCTGAGCCCGTGGCGATGGGTGAGGGCCTCGGATGCTGGCTACTGGTGAAGCAGACCCCGGGCCCACCAGTGCTCGCCTCTCTTCTGCAGGCCCAAGCCCTGCCACATGGTTGTCCATGGCAGAAACCTCATCCAAGGCCAGGGACTCACTGCTGGGTGCTGCTGGCGTCAGGTCCACATCCACCACCACCGCCCCGGGGGCTCCAGCACTGCGCATGCTTCCTGTCCTCACAGATGATTCCCTGGCCGTCAGTGCCAACAAGGCAGGCAGCTTCAGGCGGAAAGTCTTGGCCCGGCCTGTGGGAAAAGGGTGATCAAAAAGAACTGGGTCCCTAATAGTGGAAGGCCCTCACCCCACCCCATGCACAGTACTTGATTCCCCACACCCAGACAATTCTATCTAAAACCAGTCGTCTACTCCACAACTGCACTGGTTGAGAGGGTAACACATGCAGAGACTGACCCATGCCTTAGGTAGGTCAGTAAAGGTCACACAGTAAATGGGGACTATGTCACCCACCTATGGACTATGTCATCCATAGGACAAGTTTCACTAAAACCCAAGAGGTGAGCTTTGTTGTCATGACTCTGAGGAGAATTGTTTAATTAAACCAAAAAAAAAAAAAAATGCCTCCTGGGGAAAGCAGAGGATCTGAACCTTCGGGTCAGCCAGGGGAAGTGTTGAAGCTGCTGTTTACAGCCACAGCCAACATGCCATCCCATCCTTTCTTCCATTAACCTCCACTCTTGGGACTTGGCCAGACCACAGAAGAGCTGAGTTCATGAGACAGAGCTTTCAAATGGGCTGGTGGCTGGTGCTGCTTAAGCCAGCACCTATTATTTCTCCAGGGTGCTGCACGGGGATCCAGGAGGCAAGGCTAGGAAACATGCTCTGCCTGAAGAGTCTGCGATGCTGAGCCCCACTGCTCCATGGGCGTCTCTCCATCCTGGTCTAGGCTGACTGACCAGATCATTCCTTGGTGCTCCTTGCCCCCTCACACAAGCATGTGACTCAGGGAAACAAAACCTCATTTCATATACTCCTGAGCTGACTCAGGAGTTTGGCTGCACTTACCAGAAGCTAGCCAGCTGGTAGAGGGGCCCCTGTGGTTGGTGTCATGAGCCGGGGACCCTACCATGTCCTTCTCCATCACTACTTCAAAGTTGAGGATGAACATGATGACAGCCCCATCCTCATTTTTCACGGGTACCACATCCACCAGACACAGGAAGCAGCTCCCTGCAGAGCAGGAAAGGCATGGGCCATGGTGATCCCAGATTCTCCTAAGTGTGCATGACACAAAATGACCAGGAAGGACCTCTACACTACACCCAAAAGGGCCCATCAGCTTCTACCACACCCCAATAGCCCACATCTGCAACTCCTGACCCTGCTCTAACCCTGCAGCCGGCTGTGCCAGACTGCCAGCCGGTCCACACTTCCTCCCTCACTGCCCATCTCATCTCTCAGCCTTCTTTCCGTTTCTCCTCACTTTCTTTCTCCAGCTTGTGACTCTTTCCTCCTCCGTGTTCTCATCTGTATCCCCATCTTTTCAATGTGCCTGTGCTTTTCCCTCCTTCAAGGACACACTCCATGCTTTAATCCAGCATCTCCTGCTCCAGCCCCAGCTCTAAAGCTGTTCCACATGCCTGTGCCTCTTTTTCCTCACCTATAGAATGGAATGGTAGCCATTCTTCCAGGAGTTGCAAAGATTCATTAAGTCCACACTTGTATGTGCATATGGACACTAGAGACAAGTGGATACTGTATCTGTCTTGTATGAGCAAGACCTGGCATATTGACACTAGAGACAATTGGATACTGTATCCATTTTGTCTCTGTTCTCTTTAGCCTCCAGGCATTGTGTAGATACACAAGTATGCAACTTGAAATCAAGAGTTTCAAAACTTTACAGCATTTTGGGATTGCCACAGTATCTAAGCACATAGTCTCCTATGTCATGAAAGTACTGGACTAAGACCTGGCAGAAACCAAGAACGCTGATCCCTCACCAGAGAACAAAGAAACACTGCTATGAGATTTTTCTTTGTCCTTCTTACTCTTGACTCCTTCTCTCCATCCCCTAGAGTCCTTGGAGCAGGCCAAATCATATCACCAGTTCCCTTGGGCTCTCCGAGGAATGAATACACACTCCAGTGCCTTCCATGTTGATTTCTGAACTGAGGTAGAATCAAGGTGAGTGCCCCTGCCAGGGCTAAGCTAAGGGTTCTGCCTGCAAGAAGTTCTCCTAGATGAATCAGAAGGGCACAATGACATCCTGGTCTTCTCACAGGGAGCCAGGCAGGTTGCCATCTACTGTCTATCATCAACATCCAAGTTTCCCATTATTCATCTGACTTCTCTGCCTCCTGGTAGTCACATTCCTTCTGAACAGCCTAACACCTAGACTAACTAATGCACTGTGGAAGCCAGTGACAGGCCATAGTGTCCGTGGTACAGCAATAGTGACATGGAAAAGGAAATCAGGAAGGAGGAGGCTGGGAAAGAGGTGAAAACTCACATGGTCTCAGGAGAGCCCTATCAGCCAACTTTGGCCTTCCACTTACCTTCATGTCCTGGAGCTCCCTAGATTGGTCTCCCTGCCTCTGACCCTCCCCTTACCTGACTCCTGGCCCAGCTGTACTGGAGGGGTGATGACTAGAGTTAAAGGAAGAATGGGACCTGGGGCTCACTTGATGCCTGTCAGCCAGACCTGAGTGGGTGAGCACTAAAGGTACAGAAGAGTGCAAGCTGTGGCTACGCCAGCCAGCCATCAAGGGCGGGGCTCTTGGAGACACTGGCCAACACTAGTGCAGACATGCTGGTAGGGGACTGAGACCACAGCAGACAAGTGATCCCAGCAACTGTGGGTTCCCCAGTCAAACGAGAGCCTCTGAAATCCACTCAGGCAGACAGGCACAGAGGTGAGGGCAAGGCCCAGGCGGGGCCAGCCAGGAGCTCTCTGCCCTACCCACTACCCCTGCACTCACCATCACCAGGGCCCTCCTGCCCCTACCCGAGGGCCCTGAGCTCAGGAGCTCTGCCCGGGTGTCCCTTTAGCAGCTGCTCTTGTCCCCTGACCTCCGGCCTCTGACACACAGCTGTGGTGTTGAAGCTGTGTGGGGTGGGGGTGGGGGTGCCTGGGCTGGGCCCAGCTGGAGGCTGTTTGGCACCCAGACAGACAGCCTGGAGTTTATGCCCTAATAAGGTGATGGCCAGCAACGGCCTGAGCAGGGACTGGCCTCCTCAGGACTACAGAGGGGCAGGAGACTAGAATACCAAGGCTGGAGAGACCCCAGCACTTACCCCCAAGAGCCCCAGAGATCCAGTCCCCAAGCCACTATGCTCACCAGGACATGTGTCAAAGAAGCCCGGAGTCTAGAACCAGGATGACTCTGGCGCTTCCAGATGGCTTAGGGGTCTATCCCTGAAAGGGGCTAAGACATTCTGACCTGGTGTCAGATCTATCCATTCAGTCCTGGCTCCTCAGTAAGAGAATCCACACAGCCCAGGGCCCTGCATCTCAGATAGCTACGTCAGACCTTGGCAGCTCAGACAGTGACCCTAGGTCCCCGATCTGAAAATAATTCTTTTTAATTCTCTCCAAGAGAAATTTCAAGATATGCCCCTCTCACAGGACAAGCCTGTTTCCCTCTTCCAGATACACAGACATAGAATGCTGACACTCCCCCTTTGCTGACATTCAAGGAATTTTTCTTTTCAAATATCCTGTCAAAGGCCTGGTTGTTCCGAGATATGACCTGTGCCCCCCTCCCGCTCCCCACCCCTCCCCCGTCCTATGTAATCACTGATGGAAATAGATTGCAGTACCACCACGCATAGAAACAAAGAAAGCTGAAGACCAAGCAGGCCCTCAGCTCTAGAGATACCAACCATCTCACTTGCCAACTTGGCAGAGTCTTATGTGACCTACCAGGTCACCAATCCCAGCTCTTTGGCTAGAAGTATGGAGGGGGTTTCTGGGGGTAAGGGAAGGACAGCCAGGCTGTGGGCAGGGCCCTCGGGTGCTAGCACAAAACAAATAGCCTGCGGTCAGCTTTCCAGCTGAGAAGAAAGGTTGTGAACAAGTGGCTGAGCTGTCCCTGGGGAGCCTGAAACACTGCCTATCTACCCAGCCTCTCCCTAGACACCACCCTATTCCTCCCTCCTTCCCACTCGACCTGCTATCCCAGTAATGGTCCAGCTCAACCTCAAGAGGCAACCTCAAGGAGGGCCCTGGGGCCAGAGCTGGGCCAGGCTGCAGTTCCACCCAGCACCACTCTGTGGCAGGCACTGCCCACGTTCAAGAGGCAGACAGCTCTTGGAGCACTCCAGACCTGATGGGTGGGATGGAGTGGGGGTGGGGGTGGGGACACTGAAGGGAACAGCAGGGAGCACCATTCTCTTTCTCAAGGAGGACATGGCACAATAGATGGGAGAGTTACCTTACAGAATGCTTATCTGTCATATGACATTGATCACACCTACTCACGGGGCCAAAGTCTGGATGAAATGACACACATAGTGGATGACAGCCTGGCCTAAGAAGAGAGCTCTGCACACTCAGAAGAAAGATGAACCTTTTCAATTGCCCCCAGGACGGTCTGATTTAAGTGGCTAATAGCAAAACATACCCTGATACCTGCCCAGCACCAGCCAGGCTCTATAACCACCATTTGGGTAGTGGGGCCTCCCTGCCCAGTCTAAGCCTGTCTTTGACCTCTCAGGTCAGAAATAAAAAGCAGATGGCAGGCATACCAGGAACCACATACCTATAGGATCTGGCAGAGCCTTTGGTCTTGATGACCCAGGCCAGCCAGGCTCCTAGCAGCCTTCAAAGGTCATGCTGCTCACTCTAGGTCACTAGGTAGGGATGCAGCGCAAGGGACCCTGATGTAGCAGGTTCCACTCATTCTGAAAGCAGAAAAAGTTCTGTTCAGATGACAAACCCTGGCTTGCTAGGATTCAATGCTCCATCACACTAAGGGGTCCACTTCGGAGTAACCCATCTGCACTCACCCAGCTCAGACATGCTTCCAATACATCAAAATCTAATCTCCCACCTCTGGGCACCACTGGCCCAGGCCTGCCTGAGTAGAAGTTATAGCTGGTGAGAGTTCAGAGAAGACCTACAGAAGACCTGGGCAGCCTTGGGCAACTTGGTGAGGTCAGGGAGGGTCTCACCTGCACAGTAGTAGGCTTCATGGCTTCCCCATTACCTCACAGTACCATTGAACATGCCACCACAGGTGAAGCATCTGGGATAACATGACCAAGAAGATGGCCCTGGTGCCTACTCTGACTGAGCCAGGTGTTCAATCGGACCCTAATTTGGCATCAGGACAAGATAGAGCAAGACAAACCAAACCAAACGGTGGGTGTGTCCTGGGAAAATGAGGTATTCTGCCCCTAACAATCAAAAGACCCTGTTCTCCCTTGCATTTGCTGTGTAGCTGCAGACAGGTCACCCACCTCTCTGAGCTTAGATTCTCTGTGCATACCACAGGGACAAGAGATTTGTGCTCTGAGTGCCAGATGAGGTGACAGATGGCCTTCTAGAAGCATCTGGAGCTGTAATGAGGCAGAGTAGCAGGTCCCTGCAGGGAAGGTGACCTCCAGCACCCTCATCCTGGTCGCCTCCCTTGCCCCACTCCAAGCAGGAGGGGCTGTGCCAAAATGAGCCCAAAGTCACACTGAGGGCAGGGAGGCTGAGGCTGCAGTTGGCCCTGTCCGCCCCCCAGGCAGAGACTGTCTCCGGAGGAGCGGCCCAGGGCTGTGCAGTGTCAGGTTATATTTAGCCTGGTGGTGGCGACAGGAAGATGCAGCGGGAGCTGCTTCTGGCCAAGGGCCACCGTGTCGCTAACACCACTCTCATGGACAGCGGAGGGGGGGGGCGGGGGTAGGAAAGGCCAGGGGCATTGTGGACTCCAAGGGACAAGATGGGGGAGTCTGAGAGGCCAGCCAGTCGATGGATCTGTGTCCCTGTGTGAGAACATGTGTACATATGTGTATCAGAATCAGAGACCAATCCTAGGGTCCTGAGTCTAGGAACTGAGCTATACAGGGTTCTGGGGAACTCCCTGCCAGGCAGATTTGGGAAGCCACAAGCCAGACTCCAAGTCTCAAAGAAACATCACCTCCAGACTCAGTGACTCTTGCCTCCTGCCAACAATCTCTGTGTAGGGATAGGGCCTCTGTGGGCATCTAATTTCCTGCTAAAACCAACAACCTACGGCATGCTTGGGTCACCTCACATTACAACTCCTCAAAAGACAATCTCCACCCAGGAAAGCTCAAGCTGGCTGAGCTCCAGGGTCATGGGGCCATGCTACCTCTTAGCTTGTAAGTGAGAGTATACCCTCTGTTTAACAAGGCTGAGAGAACTTGGTGGGTAAGGGTACCTGCCACCAAGCTGACCTTCTAGCTTGATCCTTGGTATCCAACATGGTGGAGAGAACTGACCCCTGCAAGCTGTCCTCTAACATACCATGACACATACATACACCACAGCACACACACACACACTCATACCATTTATACACTAATATATATATATATATATATATATGGGGGGAGTGTGTGTGTATGTGGTGTGTGTGTATGTGATGTGTGGGGTTGCGTGTGGTGTGTGTGTGTGTATGTGTGTGATGTTTTTGTGAAAAGAAAGATGATGTCACATTGACCTGGGGAACAATGCCTCCATCTCTCTAACTGCACCTTGAGCAGCATCTCTCCTGCTGCTGATCTCCCCACTTCCTCTATCCCCATCCCTTCCAGACCCCTCTGCAGAGGGTTTCCTAAATCTGGCTACATGGGTAGCTTCTCTCTGGGAACTCATCCAATACCGCATCCTTTGTAGAGGCTTGTGAGGTGAGTTCCCCAGTCCTACCATCCAGACCTGCACCGGGGAGACAGGCTTCCGAGCAGGTGTTGAGTGCTCAGCTTTGGAAGGTCTGATGATGATCTCTGCATTGGTCACCTGCAGTTTTGGCCACTGTGGATACAGTGGCCCCACCTCTCACCTTCTAGATCCACTCAGTACAGAACTGCTCGAATCCTGAGTGTGGACAAACAGAACCGCCATGGAAATTCAGGTGTTCTTCCAACGCAATATTACATTTAGTCACAAGTTAATATCGAACAAGATGGTGTTTGGACCTAAGTGAACTATGTATGCTGTGCAATTTCTGAGCCTTGCCCATTTCTTCCCCCTTCCCCGTGACCCTGATCCCTGTGTTTGCAGCTGTCACAGAGCAGCAGGGACACAGCTCTCAGTAGTCACTAGAGACTCAATCCTGTGGTCCCTACCATCTTCCTGGATTCTGGAAGCTCCTGTAACTGTCCTCCATCTTGGCTCCCAAACATGAACACAGCAGGGCCTGGAGAGGCTGCATGCAATAAGGCTCTGCCATCGGTCTCTAAGCAGGCACAACCCTCTGGTAATTAACTCAAGAGGACAATTCCCCATGGCGTACTCTCCAATAGGACACTGTGAAACACCCACAGCAAATTTATTTGTCAGTAAAGTTCCCCTGAAAAGTCTGATGGCACATGCAAGAATGGAGATATACGACCATGATGCAAACACAAAAACTGGCATTATTTTCAGGGTACAGAGTTGTCTCCTCAGAGAACTCACAAAGTCACCAGGTAAACACCGAGAACTGAGACAAGAGCTCCACCAGAAAGACCAGCCCACAAAACACAGCTTCAAACAATTAGAAAGTAGAGTCGGAAAACAAGACAGTACCAGCATAGTGGCCCACACTTGTGACCCTAGCACTCAAAGTCAGCAATGGCTTCATAGTGAGAGTTTGAGGCTTCAGAAAACAGGGAAGGGTCAGCAAAATGGCTCAGTGAGTACAACCGTGAGCTGGGCAAGCGTGAGGAGCTGAGTCTGCTTCCCAGAACCAGCAGTAGAAAGAGAGGCAACTCCCCAAAGCTGTCGTCTAGCCTCAAACAGTCACCATGACATGCATGACCACATAAATTAAATGTCTGTTTCCTTATCCCTGTGCATGTTGTGTGTGCCCGCATGCATCTGTGTGGCACACGGGCCATGATATCCATATGGCATTGTTTTGCCTCTGCACACACCAGGCTATCGGCCCATGAGCTTCCCAGGATTCCTGACCCCACCTTCCCATTTTATCTGGTAGTATATGGTTACAGTGCTACCTACTGTGCCCAGCTTTCACATGGGCTCTGAGGATTCAGACTCTGGTCCTCACACTTTCCCATCAAGCACTGTATCCACTGAGTCATCTCCCCAGCCACGAAACCTCTTCCTCAATAACAATGACTGTGGAGTAGCTGGGACGATCAAGAACAGACAGGCGAGAGAACAAACCTCCGAGCAATAAGATATCTGGGAATGAGATGCCTGTAGAGATGGCCCAGCATCTTACTAAAGCTTATAAAGCTGTTCATCCTTCTGAGTGAAACGCAAACCTAATTCTGACAAAGGCTTTGGTGAAGCTGGCACACGGTGCACACTTGCTATCTGAACATGCAGAAGAAGCAGCAGGATAATGAGCTCCAAGCCAACCTAAGCTACTTCAATACTGACTCAAGAACATAAACAAATGACGCTAAAAGGAAGAAGGGGGAAAGCCAGGTATGGCTGTTATCCCAGCCCCTGGGAGGCTGGGACAGGAGCATTACCACAGTTTAAGACAAGCCTGGGCCGCTGCATACATGGTGAATCCCAAGCTACAGTGTAAGATCTTATCTAGTAAATAAGTAAACAAATCATCTTTTAAATTAAAAAAAAAAAAAAAAGAAGTGGAAGAATTCACCTTTCCATTACTGAGACACGGTAAGTAAGCACGATGCTCTGTGTTTGTCGTTGTCTTACAGTCCTGATAGGCACACTGACAGACATTTGGGGCAGAATGCTATGTTCAGAGGCAGACCCATGGTTGCACAGTTAGGTAGTAACCTATGCTAAAGGTGCCCCACAAAGCAATGGAAAAAACCAGACTAGATGTGTTGGGAAAGTTGGCTCCTTACATGGAAAAAAATAAAACTTGATCCTTACTTGACACTGCATCCAAGGAGGGCTCAGTGGATCCAACATCCAACTGAGGAAGATGAGCCAGGGAGTCAGGGAAGAGGCAGACCTGTGGGTCCTCAGCCTTTGCATAGGAAAGGGTCTCCAGTGGAACTTCAAAAGACTAAAGTCAATGATTCGTCTGCATCAAAACTAAGAATCTTTGTTTTATTAACCAAGCAGAGAGCAAGAGAGAAAGATATTCACAATTTGCACAAGAAATTGACATCCAGAATGCATACTGTACTCATTTGTATTTCTACTGTACACAAGCAACCCCTGGAAAGCCACAGGATCAAGAGAGAGCAGTCTCACAGGAAGACAAGCAAAGGATGGACTCTCACCGTTGGCAGGAATGAAAGCCCACGTGGCTAACAAGCCTGAAAGAGATGCTCTGACTTACAATACGTCAAAGAAACCAGCAAACCCACAAGACTGGCAAACATTAGAAAGGGAGATGATGTTGAATGTGGCAGAGGTGGGAGAGCACGAGAGTCTCCACTCAGGAGGCAGACTACAGGTGCACAGTAGGGCTGCAGTTAGCTAAGAACCCCATCTCCTGTGATCCAGCAATTTCACTCCCAGGCTATTCAGGCCACAGACACTCTCACAGGAGTCTGGAAAGGCCTGGGTCAGATAATGTTCAATGTGTCATTTTCTCTGGTGACAGAGAGGTGGAGACTATCTGCGGTCCTTCACTGGGACAGGAGCAAGTAAAACAGGTAGATAGATACATGCTCCAAGATGGGAAACCACAGCCTGGATACTCACTGGCAGCTAGCCCACCTGCACATACAATCATGCTCCTGTGAATGCCAGGATACAATACACAGCACAATACCATTTGCATACATTAAATCCATATGCATCTACCCAGTCAAAATACACATTTGCAAGAACATATGTGGAAAGCATATTCATAGGGAGTGCATTTGAATGGCTGCCTGTAAGGAGTGCACAGAACTGAGAGGTGAGAGAAAAAGAAAAGGCAGACAAGAAAATGAAACAATAGCTTAAGTACTGGGGCCTCGTGGACTTGAGGGGCTGAGCCAACAGAAACCTGGAGAGAAAAAAGACAGGCCAGGGTGCGAGGACCACACAAAGACTCCCCGTAGTCTTAACTGGGACTGTGGGGTACTGCCTGCCAAGTGGCAGTCAGACAGCCCCTACATGGCATGCTGCTGTGTTGTTTGGGGAATGCTCTCCACCCACCATGCAGGGGGCAAGTGATCTGATCCACTTCAGAAACAAGGGCCACCAAAGCCTTCAGATTCCAGCCAAACCCAGACCTCCTGAGGCCTGAACTCATCACACACCAGAAAAGGAGGTGCAAGGTGGTCCACACAGGGTTCTAGAGTAGAGACAACTGGGCCCGAGGGCCAGTTTGGGTCCCCACCTGCTAGGTATGTCCCTTAGCCTCTACAAGCAAGAGTTTCCCTTCCAGAAAATGACTAAGAAATTTTATCCGCAAGAGGCTACAAGGACCAGCATTTACACACTGTAAAGTCATGTCACCTGAGTCTACATAAGTGCTACCAGGAGCTGCCAGCTCCCAGCTGGCTCTGCCAAAGCTTTGTTCCCTCTCTGGCCTCCTCTCATAAGAGGCTATGGGGCCCGAGTACATTCCCTGCACTGTGTGATGCCTCCCACACTCAACAGAGCAGGAGGGCACCGAGCTACGCTCTGGCCCCTCGCCCCCTCTTCCACCCTAATGTTCTATCACCCCAAGGTTTTCACAGGATGGGACACTGAGGCCCAGAGATAAGAAATGATTTTCCCAAGGCCTCCCAGTCCATAATCAAGTTAGAAACCGCCCCCCAGTCATCTAATGCCAAGAATAAGGCTCAGCTACACAGTGCTGCCCCATTTGTCCATTCATTTAACAAAAACATGCAGATACTGAGCTCCTACGACGTACTAGGCAATGTAGATATGAAAACGGAAAACAATAGAAAACCAAAACCAAGCCACTCCACCTAGGGGGAAGATGAGGACTGCAAACTCATCCAGGGCCAAACTGAGGCAGGGACAGGTAAAGACAGAGTGCTGCTGCCCAGCCCGCTGGGTAACTCCAGGCCAGCTAACAAATGCCCAAGCCCAGAATACAGCCTAGAGATCTTTATGGACAACAAGGGGTCTCAGCAGCACTGGGACCCTCCTGAGCTCCTCCTCAGACTGTGACTCAGGGCTCCCTGCATGTCACAGAGTCATATCTCAGTCCCTCACCCATGGGGGCCAGCTACCTCTGCTCTCTTGCCTGCACTCAGGTGGGAGGCAGATTTTAGAGGGGAATGTCAATCTCTGGCCAGTGTGTTCTCTAGGAGAGAGGCTAAGTAGGAAAGGACTTCCTGGGAGCTCTGAGACCTCAAGGCACAGGAAGCCACCCCAGCTCACCCACCTCCACCACCTCCACCACCTAGCAAGCAAGCCCTCCTGCTGTTCCAGTCCCCCTCCCCAGAGCCCAAGGCCACTGTCAACTCTGCTTCCACCACCGACAGCTCTGCACAAATATTTACATAGTTCCTCTGGGGCTTCGGAGACACCACACACAGGAGCAGGAGGCACCCTCCTGACACTGTCCAGGCCTAGGGCCTCTGAGGAAACAGCACCTCTCTACCCTCATGGACAGGAAGCCCTCAGCAGCCCACCACAGGGAAGCTAGGAGAAAAGTCCTTAGCAGAAACAGACAGACAGACAGACAGCTGGAGGCAGGCCCTGCCAGAAGCTACCACCTGCCCCAGGCTCCAGACTATACCAGATCCTGACCAGAAAAACAGGGCTATCTATGCTCCTCAGAAGGGAACACACCTTTAATCTTAGCAAGGCCAGCCTGGTCTACCTAGCTAGGATTACAGAAATAAAAGGGGTTGGGGGGTAAGCACTCTAATTGCTTTGGCCCCATGGAAAAGCCCTAAGTTTAAGGCCTTAGTTTCTTTTAGGAAGGCTCCAGGCTGCTTCCCATGAACGGAGCACAGAAACAGCTAGGCACCAACCTCTGACCTCTGCCTTCCACCTCAAAACCTCCCCCTTCAGAGAAAGCATCTTTTCACCTTCTCAGAGGACACATGACTGGGACCTGTCTGATAGGAAAGAGCCACAGCAGGGGCAGAGCAGAACCTCTGACTTAAGTGAGCAGGGAAGGCAGAGAAGAGAGAAGACCAGAACTAATGGCCTGGGTTGTAAAGGGTGATGAAATGCCCAGAAATTGGAGGCTGGTACCACCAGGGTCAGCCTGAGCACCTGAAAGACCAGGGTGTGAGTTAGGGTACAGCACAGAGCAAATGTGGAGACACAACACACTGGGGAGCTGGTCTGGACCGAAGGTCCCAACCCCTCCCCCCAAGCCACAGCATCAGCTGTAGCAGTGGGGACCCTCTGACCTTGTTGCCATGGCAACTGGCCTACAGCTGGAGTGGAGAAGCCAATAGATTCTTCTCTAGAGACAACCCCATCTCCACCCACACACAGGCTCCTGGGGACACAGGGACAGAGAGACAGGGCCAGGACAGTTAGAAGTATGGTAAGACAGATAAGCCTTTGAGACAAAGGCCTGGGGGACGGGGGTGAGTAGACAGCATACAGGAGACACAGAAAGAAGCAAAAATTTGGTTCCAGGGTGCTGAAGGATCAGAAGAAAGACAAAAGGAGAAGGAGGCAAAAATGGAAGGGACAGAAGCAGGCAGGCAGGTCTGAGACAAAGGCAGGGAGGCCTGAGTGTGGGGAGCAAGAGCTGCCAAGAGGGGGGGGCACAGCAGGCAGGAAGGGAGGCAGCAGGGAGGTGGGGACAAAGAGCAAAGACAATAGCAGGACCAGGAAGAGGAAGAGCTACATCTCCTCCACCCCCACCGCAGCAGCAGAGGGCAAGGTGTGTACGCAGCCAGCACCTGCTGTCTGCGGTCCCTTCACAGAAATGTCATATCCTGCCAGGCCTGCACTACAGGGTTCTGCTGTTCCCAGTTCCATTCTGATCCTCGGTCTGTCTTAAGGGGCATCATCACACGGCCAGTGAACTGGGCACACTCTGTCTCCTCCTCCACCCACACTCCCCCAGTCTAGCTTTCCTTTCTCCCAGCAGCCCCAGCAACTAAATAATGGGGCTGTCTGGCTCCAGAGCCTGAGACTGCACAGAGCTGGGTTAGAGGCTCCGACACAGCACAGCTGTCCTTAGAGGCGCCTGCCAGCAAAAGGCCCTGCCTCCTCCCCAGCCACTCTTCCCTGGAGCTACAGCCCAAGAACCTACTCTACCAAGGCTGGCCCAGGCAGGCAGACACCCTAGAAAAGGTTTGGAAAAGAAGAAAGCACATTTCTTTTCTGAATCTCTACATGTTCCACACATCAACACACACACACAGAGACAGAGACAGAGACAGAGACAGAGACAGAGACAGAGACAGAGACAGAGACAGAGAGAGGCAGCCCAGGTCAGGCAACAAAGATGACATGAGGAACTTTGTGTCACAAGACAAAGGACAGAGAGGCTGAAGAATCTGTCTGCATTGCCCTCAGCCTAGAATGGCAAGGTAAGTGGGGCCCCAGGTGCTAGGCCAACCTGTTGTCCGTGGGAGTTATATGAACCCCATGGAAAATAGGTGAGAAGAGGCAGGAGACAGCAGCTAGCATAGGGTTTCCTAGGTCACGGCCCCATTTGGAGTAGTAACCTGGAGAAGGCACGAAGTTTAGGCTTGCAAAGGGGTCTGGATTATAGGTCCATTCTCTTCACAGATAGACTGGTAACAGGACCTCCACCACACAGCTTCTCCACCAAATAGATGGTCCTCGAAATTCCCCAAGATTCCACAACAGTGCCTTCTCAGGACTCTCCCAAAGGAGTCAGCAAGAGCCAAAAAGACCCACACTACTTGAGAAGGCTATACCCATGCTACCGCCAAAGGCAAAATCAGTCCAACCTCTCTGATCCCAAATCCACAAACACAAACAGCACCCACCACGGGACTGGAGTGTGCTCACCACGGGACTGGAGTGTGCTCACTGGGGGAAGACACTGCACAGGAGCATTTTCTCAGAAGTTCCGTACCCGTGAACCTAGTGATGCAGGGTTATCATCTCAGCTACTTTGGAGGCTGGAAAAGTTCAAGGCCCACCTAGGTTATGGAGTGAGATCAAGGCCAACCTGGACAACTTAGTGAGCTACTGTCTCAAAACAAATAAATTTAGGTGCAGATGCAGTGGTGCACACCTTGAGTCCCAGCACTTGGGGCACAGAGGCTAGCAGATCACATTGAGTCAAAGCAAGTTATATCTGTGTAGTTGAAACCCTGCCAAAATAATAATAATAATAATAAATGAAAGAGGAGAGAGAGCACATACAAGCACTAGCAAGATGGATCGGCAGGTAAAGGTGTTTCCCACACAAGTCTGACGACCTGACTTTCATCCCTGGAACCCATGGAAAGGCTGAGAGAGAGAACCAACTCCATGAAATGTCCTCTGACCTCCAAACACATGTGTGGTAGCACTCACTCCATCACACACAGCTCTGGCCTTGAGCCTCAGTCCTGAAGAAGAAGAAGAAAAAAGAAACCCCAGCATTCCAAGATCCCGAGCAAGCACTGAAACAAAACTGTGAAAATCAACCAATTTGGCTGGTGGAAGATTCCACATGACACCTGACCCCAGTAGTTATGTGTGCATATGCACGTACACACCTGTGCACTGGAAACTTAAGTTTGTGTTTGTGTGAAGCACAGATAGCCTCCTTAATTGAGTTCTCTGGTGTCCTTATCAATGCATGACACAGAGCAGAACAGAGCATGGCTCTGGTCAGACAGACATGAACTCCACTCCAAGTACTGAGGCTTTCAATCGACATGGCTCAAGGAACATTCTTACTTTCTTTAGGCTTTAGTTTCATCCTCCTTAGGTGATAAAAGGCAATACTGAGAGGTCCAAAAACCCTGGGAATAAAATTTCAATTTCCCAGGAAGCCAACTGGGCTCTTCCAAGGAAGCCATCGACAATGGGTCACTGATCAGTGACAACCCTGACTTAAGGAGGATAAGTCTGAAACTGAGCCAGCTCCCAGGACACCTGGCTGGAGGGGATGACAAGGCCACAACTGAGCTGCTTTCTGAGATTCTTCAAGGTGTCAACAAATACAGAGACACTAACACAATAGCCACTCAAAATTGTACTAATGGCACTGATTTGGCCCTAGCAATCATATTAGAGGTTACCTAACTCTTTAGAAAATTCCCTTAGCCTTGCATAAAAGGGGGTCCATGAGCCCCTCAAGTCTTTACTATTTTGATGACAGTTGACCCCATGCTAGAAGTTTCTGCAGAATAAATGCTCTTTGCTTTTGCATACTATTTTATGTTGTTGGACCCTAACAACATTGCGGATGCTGTGAGAATTGAACAAGGTCACACAGCCCAGTGAGCTTCCCACCACTTTATCCTCTACCTGCCTGCAAGCCAGAACTGCAATTTGTGCAGGCAAACTCTCCAGCAAAGGGCCACTGGTAGTGCAGACCCTCTGAGTGTTGTCCAAAGACATCACAGACTACACACCTGCAAAGGAAGCCCCTTAAGGAAACCACCCTGGAGCATGCACATCAGAGGCCTGTAGCTTGCAGGGTCCTTTTGCCACAGAAAGAGGCAGGGTGTGCTCACTGTGGCTAGGCAACTGGCTCCCTGAGAGCAAGAACTTTGCCTTTCCTGTAGGCAGATCTATGTTCAAGAGCTGGGTTCCAGGGATGTAGGGAAGTAAGCTCATTGGTGACTATCTGGAGCCCCTTCCGAGCCCTCCACTACCCACTACCCACTACCTCACCACCTCACTGACCTCCCTGAGCAGAGCCCACCCAGTCGCACAGGCCTAGTGAAAGAACAGCTCCACCCACCCAGTGTGTTTATCCGCTTTGCTCTCCGGAAGCCCAGAGCAGCTGGCTTGGGAGGTGGTGGCTGAGCAGAGACACCTGGCTAGGAGGGAGTTGAGGGGAGGGGCAGGGTGTTCTGCAGACCAGACAAAGGTAACTTAAGTTATGGGAAGAGGTGTCGTTGAACGCAGAGAGAGGAAGGCAGAAGATGGCAGCAGAGTGCCCCGCACTCCATTTCTTCCAGAAAGTCACCTGGCACAGGATGCCCTTCAGGTAGCTAGAATCCTGTGACTAAGACCCAGAGCCAGCGCCAGCCCCCACCTTGCCCTATTACCACTATCCACGCACGTACCTACCATCCCAGCTTAGTCAAATGTCAGCCTACCAAGCTCAACATAATGACACCTGCCAAGGAGTAAAGTACGAGAGATGCCAGGCCCCCTCAGCCTTAGTACCTCCAAGGCCATCCGGAACGCCCACCCACCAGAGTTGAGACTAAGGCCACACGGGCTCCCAGACATAGGGCCACGCCCATGCCTGGAGAGTTCCGCCCCCAAGGGACTCGCAAGGTTCACCAGCCTCCAGCAACTACAGATCCCACCCCAATGCACCCCCACCCCGCATCCACGCTCCTTCTCTGGAGGCCCGGCCCCTCGCCACAGCCACGCCCCGGCCCCGCCTACCATCTTTCCTGTAGAAGGCGATCTCCACTTTGCGCTCCTCTGCGCCCAGCAGGGCCTGCGCGATCTGCGCGGCGGCGCGGCGCTGCGTGCGCGGCCCATGCAGGAAATCGCAGGTGCAGGGCCGCTGCATCACCTCGGCCCGCGAGTAGCCACACAGTTCGCAGAAGCCGTCGTTGCAGTAGATGACAGCGCAGTTCTCTACGCGCGCGTTAGCGATGATGAACTTGCGGCCTGCGAGGGGGGGGGGGCGGGGATGAAGACGCACGTGAGCGGGGACGCTAGTTTTGGGGGCTCCCGACCCTTCCCCACATTCGCTCGTCACACAGTGCCGTCCGACACTCCCCCGCACCAGGGAGGTGTGCCCAACCCCGACTGAACGCAGCTGTGCAGTGACACAGGTGCCTCCACCGGGCGCGTCCTCGCGACACGCCCCCTACCCCCTGGCCCGCCGGCTGGCTGCGTGGCAGAGAGCCAGCGACCAAGGCCAGCCTGGGCGGGTGTCAGCAACGCGTGTCAGCAGCCGCGGCGGAGGGATAAACACAGCCTGGAAAGGGAGCCTGGGAAGGACAGGAGATGGCGGCCAGCCTCCCCTTTGCACCAGCTCCTCTGGCTTCTTCCTCTTGATAAGAAACTCTTCCTAGAAAATCAGTCCCTCGAATACCGTTAGACTCCCTCCCGTCACGGCCACTATGATTTCCGAATCCTACCCACAGGCAGTCAGAAGCTGAGGAATAGGTAAACCAGAGGATGAGGGCGTGAACTTGCAGACCTGGACAACGCAGCAAGGTAGCTGTTAGTATAGTCATTTTATGGATGAAGAAACTGAGGCTCAAGAGAAGTTCATCTCAATGCCCCAGTCTAGCAGCTCATTCACAGTGAATCCAGCTTTTGAATCTCGTCTGGCAGAAGGACAACTGGGGGTCACAGGCACAAGTCCAAGGTCATACAGAGCAAGGAAAACTACCTGCAGCTTCACACACCCAGAGGTCAGGCCAAGACACCAGCCCACTTGTGGAAACCAGACCCGGGAAAGATTACCACCTCTAGGGATAGGAAGCTTTCCTTGGTGACCCCATCAAATGGAGTCCAATAGGTCCACTTCAGCTAGACTTGGCTCATCCACTCCACACTTGAGCTAAAGGCCAGGCAAGTGGATGAACAGCAAGTCGGGCAGCCTCAGGGCATCTCACTTTTGTATCAGAGTTCGAGGGATGGGTACCTTCTATAAACAGAAACTCTGTCCACTTTGGCCTTTAAAGCTGGGGTGTGCAATTGAAGTTGAACCTGTTTCCTTCCCTCCTCGCTATGCAGTCTTCAGGCTGCAGCCCTGCACAGTCCTGCAAACCCCAGGCAGCTGGCTACAGCAGGGCTCCCTGCAGCAAGGCCAGCCTACCAGGTTCCAGCCTCCCGACTTCTGCCCTCCAAGAAGTTACTTTTGAGAGTTGGGTCGTCATTAGGTCAGTTCCCAAGGCCTTTTGGAACTCCCAAGCAAGCATCAACCCCAGGTCAGAGTTTCTTGTCCTATGAAAAGGCCTTCTAACTCTGTCTCCACTCCTACTCAGCCTAAGGTGTCCAGAGTACCCACCACCCACCGGAGAAAAGGGAGCTCCTCTCCCCACTCCCAGACTAGGAGAACAAAGTTCCTTTGAAGGCAAGTCCCACTCTACCCCACGCTTGACAGAAGTCCTAAAATACAGATCCTGGCGAGACCTCACAAGCCCTGTAGTTTATCGCCTTGTTCACAAATGTGGAAACTGAGGCTTAGAGTAGGAGAGTCACTCAAGGTCATCTGGCAGTCGGTGGCAGAGGCAGGGCCAGAAGCCAAGCCTCTAGGACCCAGTCCAAGATCTTCTCAGATTCTGCTCCTGCCTACCTAACTGGTAGGAAAAGAAAGCCCGAGCAAGGGCCTGCCCCCTGCCCTTAGGCCTGCACCACCTCTTCAGGATCATCCTGTTCTCTGTCTAGGGACAATGCTGCCCATCCAACTGATCCCTCCCTCCCAACACAGTAAAGCACACATTGTCCTGTGTGCACAGGGTCACAAGCAAGGAATGTCACCCTCCTGCTCCAGGGGCCCTTTGCAGTCACACACTCTGTGGCACATGCAGCCTTGAGGATAGGCACACCAACACCAAACATTCACCTAGCCTAGGACACATTTCTGGAAGTCTCCCTTGCCAGGTCCGAATAAGGGGAGTTGTAGTCACCCAAACCCAAAGGGGTTTGGGGTACCATCCATAGCAGGAAAGCCCACCACACTGGAACTCTATAGCCAGCCTATTTGCCCCAAAGCCAGCTTCAGATATGCAGCAGCCTCTCAGCACAGGGCCCACAATCTTGGGGACTTGCCGGAGATGGCTCTCCACTGCCCATGCAGACTCGAATTCATTAGTGACACAGGGATTTGACCATATACTTGTCACACACTCAAGAGCAGATTTGGTCACTGATCCTACACCTTTAGCTTTAGTCTGTCACATACAACACAGCCAAGACTGGAACGTGCAATGTACTTTTAGGGACCAACAGCTTAGGTCATAAACAGTCTTACGACAGCACACACACACAATCTCATCAACTCTGGACATTTAGAGTTGGAAACACCTACACATCTCATCCCACCTCCCTTTCCTGCACATTCCTGGTGTCATACTCACTCTCCGACCCCTAGCTGCAACACTAGGCCCCTTGGTCCTATGCCAGTGGTCCCTGGCACCAAGCCTTGTCCCCTTGGCTCCTGGCGTAAGTCTCAGGGCCCACCAGCCCCTACTGACTCACATTTTTGCACTGCACACGGCCCGGGCACGCCCCCCAGCCACACTCAGCAGAACTGGACCCACCCCCCAGACCCCCTCCCCGCCTTGCCCCCTCCCCCACTCACTCTGGCCCTCAAACTTGCGGATGATGGTGTCGAGGAAGGTGTTCTGCGGCGCGACGTGGCCCCTCCGCACCGGCATCCTGAGCCCATGGGCGGGCCGGGCGGGCCCCCACCCACCCTGGCCCGGCCCGGCCCAGCACTAGGCTTCGGGTGGCCTGGCCGGGCCGTGGTCTCCGCACCCCGCGGCCAAGCTGAGTGCGGGCGGGGCCGGAACTGGACCGAGGGCGCGGGATTCCCGCTCCGCTTAGTGGCTGCGGGCTCCGGACCCTGGGCCGGGCCTGAAGCTGCTGGAGCTGCGGCGCCGGCACACCTGTCTGTCGACCCGGGCTGGTGGTGCCACGGGCCCCGCTGCACCTCGTCCCCGCGCCGCGCTCCACCCGCTCGAGCGCCGGGCTCTCGGCTCACGCCTGCCCGCCGCCGCCGCGCCGACAGCCGCTCCAGCGCCCGCGGCTCGGGCAGCGCCTGCGGCTTGGTCCGGCGGCTGAAGGGTTAATGCGGCGCGCGCCCCTCCGGCTCCGGCCCCCGCCTCCCGGCCCCCTCCTGTCGCCGCGCGCCGGCAGCACCGCCCTCTCCCCGCCACCCCGAGCGCCCGCCCTTCTTATTGGCTGAGCCGCGCCGAGCGCTCCCCGAGTCCCAACCCCTCGCTCCGCTACCGCGCCCCCGGGACTCGCGCTCCGCTGAGAGGGGGAAGGGACCTTTAAGTAGGGGAACGTTGAGGACAGGTGCGACGGTCGGTTTGGAGGTGACCAGGGAGAGGGGCATATCGCCCCCTCCCAGACTCAGGACTGAGAGACCTGATTTGATGGGACAGGACCAACCCTTTATCTCCTGCTTCCCTGCTGCGCCTAGGGCAGGCTGTGTACCCACAGCTCGATGTCGGAATGTGCTGTGGGTGACAGGGTTGAGTGAGGCCTAGGCTCTGAGATGAGCCGCCCTAGGACCAGGGGACAGCCAGGAAATGGGAAGAACAGGGAATGTGGAAGCTGTAAAATTTTGAGACAAGGGTGGGTGAGCCGTAAGAGAGGCACGCCTCCCCTGTCTCCAGGGAGTTATAACCTCTCGGTGGTTATTCGAATCTCTCCATGGATGACACGTACAAAGAGACCGACAGCAGTTGCGGCCTTTTAGCTGTAAGAGCAAAGCGAGGTCCTTCCTTGAGTGCGAGGTCCCAGCCAGGGGATCCCCGTGAGCTAGAGGCCTTCCCTCCCTCTGTTGAAGGAACCTCATAGGCCCAATAGGAGGGCTTGGGGCCCCCCGAGGCGGCCGGGCGGCCCAGCCCCCTCGGAAAACCCTGGCCTTGCCTTGGGCCCCTCCCCCTGCCAGCTGGCTCGCTCCAGCAGCAGCTCCCTTATTTAGGCAAAGAGGTCTGAGGATGCTCAAGGGCAGGCAGGGTGTCCACCAGCCGCCTGCCCACTGCCTGCCCACCGCCTGTTGGGGCCTGAGTAGGGGGCTTCGGGCGGCTGAGGTGTCCTTGATTTGAGCAGCTCAGCAACGCCTGGGGCAGGGCAAGGCCGAGAGGCGAGTGTTGACAGCTGAGCAGGCCTGCTGTGGGGAGGAGCCGGCAGCTGGAGTTGAGGCGGCCTTGAATCCCCTCCCCTGCCTGCAACCCGGATCAGAGGCCTGTCTAGATGGATGGGGCCATGTGGGGGCTCCTGAGGGCTTGCAGCTGCCTCTGTCCTTGCAGCAAGGGGCTGGGTCTTGTCACCAGCGGGAACCTTCATTAGATGGGGGGCAGGGGGCGACGGTCGGCGCAAGAAAGGTCGCCATGAGACCACGCCAGCCAGACTCTTACCTTCACTCCAGGAGCAAAAACCTGAAAACACTAAGGCCAAACAGGGCCCCTGGCCAGGAGGTGACACTCTTTTTTATTTGCTAGTGGGTGGGCAGTGACTCAGGGAGGCAGCCGGTGGGAGAGAAGGAGGTGGCTCCACCAGCTGATGCTAAAAAAGTCCAGCGACTCCTGCCTGCACAGTCATCCCTCAGACCCTTTCCACCAACAGCGTCTTCCAACTTGTAACTTAGCCTGAGAGGCATCGGCGCCTCTGGGCTCATGACTGCTCTGGCCCCCAACACCCAGCCTGTGTGAGTGAAGAGTCCTCCTTTCTAAGCCTGGGGACTGAAAGTGAGAAAAAGTAAGAGTGGGCACGGAGAGCAAGATCCAAACCTCTATGGCCCCTTCTAGACCGACGCTTCAGGAAAGATAGGTCCCAAAAGGAGGGGACTCCTCGTCTGACTGGCCAGCAGTCCTTACCACTGGGAGCCACTTGCTGAGGAAGTCTTTTGGTCTTACTATCCCAGAGGGAAAACACAAGGTCACCGAGGCCCATTATCTGCCAGTAAAAGGGGAAACCAGATACACAGTAACTCTCCTAAGAGCTGCTTGCTTGCTTCTTCAAGCTAAAGAAAGCTCTCTCCTCTCTCTCTCTCTCTCTCTCTCTCTCTCTCTCTCTCTCTCTCTCTCTCTCTCTTTCCTACACACACACACACACACCACTATCACCAGCAGCAGCAACAAGCAACACTTAGAGAAAGGTGTGTGTCAAAGCCAATTGCAGATTCTTACTTCCTAGGAAGCTCAGGAGGGTTCCTGAAGGCTGACCTACAGACAAGCTCTCCTCAAGGCATTTCTGGGGTTCTGGTACCAGACATTAAGAGACCACCTTATATAGAAGACCCTCTGGTCTATCTTGTTCCAACCTCCCAATTCCAGATGCAGACAAACCTAATCTCCAGAGCAACCACACTCTGCCCCACCCCCACAGCAGGCCCCAAGGGTCATCCCACAGGAGAGCTCTCCCCCACCCTGCCTGTGATGGAGGGAAGGGAGCTGCTGACTGAGCTCCCCGAAAGAGATGTTTAGGGAGAAAAGTCTGCAGAGGACATCCTACCCACCCTACTCTGCTCCTGTTCAGCCTAGGGAGAAGAGGACCTCCACGAGAAGGAAAGAAATGGAAGCTACCCTTGCTGGAGTCCCCAGAGGACCAGGCCAGCAGAGATAGACAGCTAAAATCAGACCCAGGAGAGTCCGTGACACAAACAGACTGGAACTGACAGACAGTTGATGGAGGATGGATGCTTTGGAAACCCCAGGGGAGGAAGAACAACAGTATTCCCCCATTTCAACAGCAAATGAATTTTGGAAGTTATAGGGAACTTTTTCTGTAAAACTGGGTTTTCAGAATAGTGGTTGTTTTGGATATGAACTGGGGTTAGAGGAGACAAGCAAGGGGCAATCTGCCCCCCAATCCTCGCCCCAGGAACAGGTACTTAGGGCCCATTGAGAGGAAGAAAAGTGAGAGGGAGGAGAAGTGGAGGGGGGCACTTCAAGCCTATATCACGAAGCCAGACACCCTGGCTCTGTTATGCTCCAGCCCATTCCAAGGTCTTTTCCTACTGACCTGATACTTACCCTTAAAGGCATACTCTCCTGACTCCTTGGCACAGAAAGTGGGTAAAGTGGTGGAGGCTGCTGTTCAGGAGACTGGCTTCCGATTCTACTGCTTCCAGCCATTCCAATGAGTGTTTCCTGGGGACCTCCCATATTCTATGCCTTGTACCAGATGCTGGGGGTGGGGGTGGGGGCGGGCCTCGGTTGGGAAACAAGAGGGCTAAGCCAGTCTCCCTCCTCCAGGGCTTCACAGTCTAGTGGTATCTGAGAGAGGTGGTGGGCAGACTTAACTGTAGTCTAACAAGTGCTATGGGATCGTGAGGTCCAGGTTCATTTCTACTGGAGGAGCGCGTGGAGGGGAAGAGGCTTTGGAGTAGATCCTTGAAAGCTGAAGTGGGCAGGGAAGACGTGCTGCCAGTGGAAGGAACATGAACCAAGGTATGGAGACTGGATCAGAGAACTAAACAAGTGTACAGGTGAAACCACCATTCTAAGGTTGCTCTTTAGTCTGCACCCACCAAAAGAACTGTAGTAGCAGCTGAAATGCACACACTTACATAGCCAATAAAGGTTTGTTGAATTAATTTGCAGAACAGTTCAAAGAAACTAAGGTATATAAAAGGAAATTTTACTAACTGCTGCTGCCTCATGGCCGTCCTCAAACCAATGTCAGCATTTGTTTTGCGTATGGAATACATGTTCAGCCAGGAGCAGATGACTGTTTCCCACACTTAACTGGGACCAGGAGGCAACTATGTTTGATTGTAGAGACTGGCTGTCATCAGGACCTCAGATCAGGCTGAGGTCAGATATCCTGTGAAGCCTTTCCACGTGGTGGCTACCTGACTCCCTCACAGCATAGCTGCTGGGTTGCAAGGACAAATGTCTCAAAGAAGGATCCAGCCAGAACTGAACGAGCTATCATGACTTCTTTATTTTTAAGATTTACTATAATATATAAGTACACTGTCACTGACTTCAGACACACCAGAACAGGGCATCAGATCTCATTACAGATGGTTGTGAGCCACCATGTGGTTGCTGGAATGTGGACTCAGGACCTTCGGAAGAGGAGTCAGTGCTCTTAACCACTGAGCCATCAAGCCAGCCCCATGACTAACTTTTGAAAGTCATACCAACAACTGCCATCAGCATGGAGCCATGACTCTTAAGTTGACCCCAATTCTCAATGAAAGAATGTCACTGCCATGTGGAAGGAAGGCATATGCAATGGGACATATTGGCATGACCACCTTGGAAAAACAATCTGCCAAGTGAAGCTACACAATAGTCCAAGAGAGGTCAGAGCGTTGCCAAGGAGCCCATTGGTTGTGTAACACTAGAAGCATCACTAAAACTTCACTTGGCAGCTGGGCGTGGTGGTGCACGCCTTTAATCCCAGCACTTGGGAGGCAGAGGCAGGCGGATTTCTGAGTTCGAAGCCAGCCTGGTCTACAGAGTGAGTTCCAGGTCAGCCAGGACTACACAGAGAAACCCTGTCTCGAAAAAAACCAAAACAAAAAACAAAAAACCAAAAAAACTTCACTTTCCTTACCTGCAAAATGAGACCAAACAAGCTGGTCTCTGGCAGTAAGTGATCACTGGATTCTTCACAACTTCTAGTCCTGGATGGCTTTAAACTTGCAACCATCCTGCAATCCCCAAACCACCCCTTCATTCTCCTGGTAACCATCTCACTGCACCTTTGGCCTCTGCTTCTTTGTCCTGTATGACCCTGAAGCCAGTGGCTACTTCACAGACAACATCGTGAACCATTTGACATAGTTGTTTCAGATTAAAAGCAAATATAGGGGGCTGGAGAGATGGCTCAGTGGTTAAGAGCACTGACTGCTCTTCTGGAGGTCCTGAGTTCAATTTCCAGCAACCACATGGTGACTCACAACCATCTGTAATGAGATCCGATGCCCTCTCCTGGTGTTTCTGAAGACAGCTACAATGTACTCATAAATTAAATCATTTTTTAAAAGTAAATACAGAGGGCTGGTGAGATGGCTCAGCAGGTAAGAGCACCTGACTGCTCTTCCAAAGGTCCTTAGTTCAAATCCCAGCAACCACATGGTGGCTCACAACCATCTGTAACAAGATCTGACTCCCTCTTCTGGTGTGTCTGAAGACAGCTACAGTGTACTTACATGTAATGAATAAATCTTAAAAAAAAAAAAAAAAGTAAATACAGAGGGGAAAAAAGGTAGATGAGAAGCAAGGTAAATGAGAAGCCTCTGAGATTCGTCAGTTCCCCCACACCAGCTAAGGGGTATCACTGTGGGGTCTACAAAAAGTAAACATGGGAGATGGCTCATCTAACAAGGGAATAGCTATCATGAAGGAATCTGGTGCATCTGGCTACATATACATGAAAAGAAGCTGAAAGCAGAGTATGCTCTGCATGGGTGGGCAGCCAAGAGGGCTTCCTGGGAGAGCTGGGCCCTGCCAGCTGGTAAGGATTCTCCCAGGCACACAGAAAGATGGTTAACAGCTTCCTAAAGCCAGATGCCATGGGGACTCAGGTGTGGGTCTTCTCACCAATTTATCCTTGTTCCAAATGGAACAGTGGAGCTGCTAGTGTGCTTCCTCTGACTGAGAACCTGTCAGCCATCTGTTCCTTAGAACAAGGGACTGGGGCCTCCCACACACAAAGAGATCTCCAAGAGGGCTCCAGAACTCAGTGGGTTGTAGAGGTCGGCTAGGATGACCACATGTAGAGGTTGGCTGGGCCAAGAGTGGACGGGAGCTCTCATGATAAAGAGGCTGGACACTACCTGGAAACTGCATTTGAATGTATTCCTTCTAGAAAATAGTTTGATTTTTGTTGTCTGCTTTGGGCTGGTAATTTGTTTGAGAGATTTGTTGGTTTGGTTTGGTTTGGTTGTTTTTTTGACTCAGGTCTCACTGTGTTGCCCACTCTAGCCTCCTGCCCCAGCCTCCCAAGTGCTGACATTATGGGTGTGCAGCAAGCGCAGGGCTTTTATCATTTAAATGAAATCCCCGCAGAGTTTGACAAACAAATGCTACTTTGACATTGACTTTGGGTTTATGTTGAAATGACCTTAAAGGCCTGAAAAATAATAAGGAATGCACCGTGCTCGAACTGCCCTGCCAGGGAAACTGTCGTAGACAGGTCTCTGAGCCCTCCCGCTTGGCAGCACAGAGCCTCAGCTCCACTGAAACTCTGCCTCTGTCCGAGGTGCTGAAACCCTTCCTGCCGGGCTCTGCAGGAAGCCAGAAGGGCAACCCAGGTAACCAAGATGGGGGCCCTCTTCTGGACACTGTGAACTCAACAGCTTTCCCAAGCCATTGAAAATCCTTCTAGAACTGTATAGTGGCTCCACCAGGCAGCCGATGACACAGTAAAACCTGGTTTTCCATGAGCAATGAAAAGCCCATTCATTTAAAGGTGTACCCAGGTTTTCCTATCTCTCTCATCCACCCCAACCAACACCACAGAACAATGTGCCTCTACCCTGGATTTTATACATGAAATTCTCTGGATTCCACTGGGGTTAGGGGCTGACACTTTAAGAAACATCAGAGCAGAAAGCAAGCACTTCCTTATTCTAGATGTCAGGAACACAAAAAGTAGCTCAGACTTCCTGGAGATTATACAAGTTAGAAATGGAGCTGGGGGGCTGGCGAGATGGCTCAGTGGTTAAGAGCGCTGACTGCTTTTCTGAAGGTCCTGAGTTCAAATCCCAGCAATGGTGGCTCACAACCATCCGTAAGGAAATCCGATGCTCTCTTCTGGAGTATCTGAGGACAGCTACAGTGTACTTACATATAATAAATAAATCTTTAAGAAAAAAAAAAAAAGAAACGGAGCTGGGCCTCGTGGACCTAAGTCAAATGACTCAACCGCCATAACAGGGTATGTTGTGGCTTATACACCACATATATCAAGAGCTACAAAAACTAGGGAATTCAAGGAGAAGAGATGGGGGGAGAACAGGAATATGAGCTACAGAGATGGCCACTTCAAAGGTGTCTGAAATTGGGCAAGATTCGGAGCCAGGCTGGCGTGGGAAAAGCATGAGGGTGAGAAGACGGGTCCACCGCTAGCTCTGTATCCTGAAGGGAACCATCCTTTCTCCACGAGTCTCTAAGCATCCAATACTAACGACCACAGAAGAGATTTAAGATCCAATTTGATAACCTCTGACCCTGTCATCCCCTGACTTACAATTACCTATCACTTCCCAAAATATCATTACATTCATTTATTTATCAGTGTGTGGAATTCCAGGTTAGAGCCCACATGTAGAGCTTAGAGAGCCATCTTCAGGAGTCCTTTGTTTTACCACGTGGGTCCCAGGAATCAGACTCAGGTCACCAGGCTCGGCCACAAGCGCTGAGCCATCTTACCAGCCCACCCATAACTTTCCACGTGTATACTGTATTATGCAAGTCGCCTATTGAAACATGAGGTCTGCAGTCCATCCCCTGCCCTTGAAGAGCTGCAGTCAATTAGGAAGAAAAGATGTTCATATATGAGGAGAATACTGTGGGGCTGAAACCTGGGTCAGGACTCCATCTCTTTTCTTTTGGAAATCACCAGTGAGCCCAGCCAGTGGCTACGGAAAGGTGACAGCAGAAACCCACCACAGTGTGTGGAGTTAAGTCCTGCTTACCCTGGAAAAGAAAGATCCCAGGGCACTCTGCCTTCTGAATCCAAGAGACATAACGCCATTTATTTCAGATTCCTCTAGAACAGGGGTCAGAGTAGTCTGGGCTCGGGAAACCCAAGCTCAAAATGGGAATCAGAGGAAGACCTAAGCCTCAGCAGCAGCAAGCATCAGGACTGTATAAGTGGGAGTCTACTTGGAAGGACAGGGTGGAAACACCACAGTACCCTGTCTCTCAGCCACTCATGAAGTGTGCAGCTTCATTCATCAGATCTGGGATTTGCTATCCGGCCACCAGCATAAAGCAACCAACTAACTAATGATGGATTGGAACCTTTAACACCGTATGCCAAAATACACCTTTCCTCTAAAAACTGAGACAACAATTTCAGGATGATCAGAATTCCTCCGTGTCTGTGGTCACAATGCCCCTGTCTTTACACCTGCAGGGCCTCTAAGTAATGCTCCTCTCTCCTTAGTGTGGAAAGGAGGTTCAGCCCCTCCCCTGGGCACCCAGGAAGCCTAGGACGCACCGCACCTCCCAGCTGATCTCCAGGGCTGGTTGCTACGGAATTTCCATGTTTGGCATACTTGATACTTATAATCCTGGTTCCCAAGGGACCCAGCACCACAGCAACCACACCAGAAAACTGGGCCAGCCTGAGGGACTGGGGGAAAGAGTACGGGAGATAGTGCAGAGCTGAACATGTCCCTGACAGCTGTCTAGCCCGGGTCTAGGTGGATCCTGGAGCCTTGCATTGGCAAGTGATAGAATTCCATGCAGGGTCCCCAAAACCTGAGACAGAGATCCTGCCTGTCATCACTCAGGAGATCTCAGCCTGGCCCCAAACACTCATTCTCACACCAGGTACCAAGAATGAAGAGCATGTTCAGGTCCCTGTGGATAGTAAAAATTCACATTCACATACTCAGCAATGGGTTTTGGTGCAAATAAGTTTTGCAGAGCCCAAGGATATACTCACCGGTCATGGGCACACATATGTGCTTGCATGTGTATTACAGCCTCTCTCTCACACACACAAGCATACACACACATATGCATACACACATATATACTTACTTTTGTGCACAATACACTTTTGTCTTTCACTACCACCAAATTTTTGCTCTGAGATCCTGGTTGTTAACGTAGGATCTTAGCTGGGACTGGTGGCACATACCTGTACATAGCACTCTAGAAACGGAGGCAAAAAGATCTCAAGTTCAGCCGGGCGGTGGTGGCACATGCCTTTAATCCCAGCACTTGGGAGGCAGAGGCAGGCAGATTTCTGAGTTCGAGGCCAGCCTAGTCTACAAAGTGGGTTCCAGGACAGCCAGGGAAACCCAAAAATCTCAAGTTCAAGGCCAGCCTGTGTTGTAGCTAACCTGTAGATACAAAGTAAAACCCTGTCCCCAAAAGGAAAGGAAGGGAGCAGGTTCTTCAGGCAATGATTGGGCCACAATAGTGGAACACTTCTAAACATAAGTATTGTCTCTATAAAATGGACCCCAGGAGCCCCCAAGCTAGTGGCTACTGTCAGGACATGTACAGAGGATTCCAAGAGGCTCTGTGCCACAAGACTTTCCCATGAGGCTGAGAGCCAGAGCATATTGGGTGAGAACAAGAAACTCACCAGGCCCTGCCCTAGGGAGCCTACCAGTAGGCTGGGGCAGTTCCGACTGAAGGTCTATTCCCTGGCTCCCTGGGCTGTAGAAACTGCCTTCCCTAACAGGAGTCATGGTATCTGATGCTCCACACTCCTAGCTGTGGCTTGCCAGGCCCTGTAAGGATTTGTGCAAGGAGGTCAGGGAGAGATTTATTCTCAGAGGGACCCTTACTCACTTCCTCTGGGAATGGGCTGCAGATAGAATCACCAGCAGGAGCTTTGGCCAAGTGAGTCACTTCAGAAGGCCATTGTGGACACAGCATTAAGTCAGAGATCCAAGGCAGTTAGTTGGCTGGTCTGTCACTGGCTGTTTCAAGTCCAACCCCAGTCTTACTGGCACAGATCATTTCTCTTTGGCTCTCTGCTTCCCTCGTGTGGCTATCTTAGGAATCGCAATGGCAGCTAGAGGGCGCCCAAGGCCAACAACGTAGCCCTTTTCAAAACAGCAAAAACCCCTTCCTTGCCTGCAGTCAGCACCTGCATCTCCTTGGCTCTTATCCCAACGTCCTCCTGAAGGCCTAGCCCCACCTTGAAATCTCGAAGCAGAGCAGACCCCGCCCCACACACAGTGTGAGTTACATCCTGAGTAAGAGAGAGGCCCCCAGGCTGGCAGACCCTCCTCCCTTCCCTCCTTTTCCCTCTGCTCCCCACCCAGTCTTTGCCAGCAAGCAGGAAGGAAGTTGCTCATAGTGGGAAGGGTGGGGCACTTCCAGCTCACACTGAACAACTTAGGGTTGGGCTAGAAGTAGCCAGAGCCTTCTGCTCCCACCACCCACCATCCTCCTTACACCCTAGAGCCCCTCCACCCTGGACCTGAGGCCTTCTTTTCCTGAAATAGACACCCCAAGATCACATGGATCACTCCCCTCTCAGACTTGCCAAAGATCTGGTCTGAGCTAAAATGCAAGATTGGAGTCGGGGGGAGGGGGTGTGTGTGTGCAAGAAGTACAGGAGGCACCAGAGACCCAAGGAAGGGGCCCGTACTCACCCATAAAAGCAGTCACTCTGTCTACCAGCATCAATGATGATGGAGATCTGGGTTAACCTCCCCGCTATCACTGCCACCAGCAGGGATGGAGGAGCTGGGCTCCTATCCAGCTCATCAGGAAAGCCTCATCCAACTGAGGCCCTACAACTTAAATCTGGGGGTTCCTTTCAAGGAGCTACACCCCTAAAACCTACAAAATTTTCAGATATTACTCTTTAAAGTGCAGTTATTAAATAAATACAATAGAGTTGCCCATATAAACAGCCAGTCACTAAGATGTAAAGCATTAGGTACCACAGGGCTGCAGGCAAATGGCAGACACAGAAGCTCTGATGGCCAGGAAGAAAGGGACAAACCACATCCTAGGGAGGGGAGAATCAGGTTCTGCCTCTGACTTTTGGGGATGTATTTTTCTTTTCCTCCATTTTTCTTTTCCTTGGTATGTTCTGCCCCAAACAGAGACCATCTACTCCACATCTACTCTTGTGGCTGAACAGTGCTCCCTCTTAAACCTGTCCCTTCACCCAGCCATGTTACCCTTGCCTTGGCTTCCAAAACACATCCCTGGGTGCCTGACAGCTACACACATTCGCAACAAAACTGAAAATGGAAACACTTATTCTGCAGGGGTTGGCTAAACCCAGCAGGGATCCCAAGCAACAGAAGGGACTCTCACACAGAGCAAGCTGCCTAGAGTCCACAACCTGAGGGCTGGAGACATGGCTCAGTGGTTTAAAGTGCTTGTTACAGAGAACCCAGGATCAGTTCTCAGCACCTACATAATAGCTCACAACCAGATCCAGATGACCCAAGGCCCTCTTCTGGCCTTCGTCTAGGTATTGCACATATGTGGTGCACAAACATATATGTGCCAACACTCTTACATATGAAATATAAACAAACAAACAAATAAAACCTAAAATTCCAAGGAAACAGATGTTGTGCTACGGAAGGCAGAAGTCCCCTGGGGCTGTATAATGGTCAGAATTTCTAGGAAGCAGACACCAGGGCATTGGAAGTTTCAGAGAATTACTTCAATGCCTGAGAGACCAGGAAAGAAGCAACAGAGGTAGAGGAAGAATCTAGAACAAGATACAAGTCTGACATATAGGAAAGTCAGAGCAGCTGAGAAGGCCTCAGACATCATGAGTTCAGAGCAGCTCAGCCTGCATACCAGGGAATCCAGAATGAATCCACAGACCTTCCCAGGCTTCTGTCCAAAGCCTCTGGGAACAGACCTTGGACTGAACACCAGGCACATGCCACAGAACACATCTAGATGTCAGCCACTTTCCCTGCAGCAAAAGGTAGCTCTCTGAGAGGCAGATGGGATGGCATCTCAAGGCCATGGCTGGCCCAGGAAGAGTGGTGAAGATTTTCTCTGGTCTGAGAGGAAAAGCAAGGATGAGGGATAATATAAACAGAGGGCTGAAGGCACAAAAGCCTAAATCTGTTTGAGAAAGCCAACGTATCCTGGGAGCAGTGAGCTGGGAGACTGGACAGGCCAGTGTGTCAGACTGGCCTTGGCCCTCTATAGCTTTATCTAAAGGTTTCAAGTAAAGACAAAGTATGAGACTGACCTTGAGAAGAACCTAGCAGTGGTGAGAACCAGATGGTGGGGAGACCCAGGGGTTGGAAGATCTGTATGGAGGCTATGGCCAATGGTACCCCAAAGGCGTCAGTATATGATACTGGTTAGAATCTTGACACTGAGGCCAGTCACAGCTTAATTAACAGAAAGCGTCCTTGGCTGTCAAAGAGTCAAAGTTATAGCTGGACATGATAACCACGTGGAACTGGTCCGTCCAAGGTTCTGTAAAGATTAAATATCCAGAAATAGGGGCTAGATTCCATCTCCTGCCTCCCTCTCCCAAAGATTTAAGTCAGTAGGGACAGGCAGGGGGTCTCAAGGCCAGGCACCCGAAAGAAAACTGGTGTGAGTAAGAGCGGCCTGCTGACCCTCTGTTCCCAGCCCCCACCAGTCACCCAGGGAGCCCAGAGCACTCACATCCAAGGATAGGCGGCTCCCTACTTGTGAGGCCCCTTCACCTCTACCTACCCTGCCCCAAACTAGTGGACCCCACCTTCTTAGTGACCCCAAAGATCAGCACGGCCCATTCCTTCCGGCCATTCCTGCCAGCCCCCCACCCAGGCCCACCCCAATCTTTCCCTCCCCTGCTTTTCCAGAGTCCAGCCAACACAAATCTGCATGTTTGTTTGTCTGCCTGTCTGCCTCTCCCAGTCGCTGCCTCTCCCTGTCTCTAAGTTTCTGGGGGGGGGGGGGTGTTTTGTTTTGTTTTGTTTTTCTCTTAGTTTCTTTTTTGAGGGGCCTCTGAGGTCTCAAACCCCCAAGGTTTCCAATTCTCTACACCTGAATACCTAGCTCCTAGCTTTCTGTCAGCTGTAGACAGTGCAGAACTATAAACTCCAACATGCATGGCTGCCTAAGGTGCCCAGAACATGCTGGTATGGATCTCCCTGCATTCTGGGAATTGTAGTTTGCCTAGTCCACGCTCAGTGTCCACTCCCTCTACCCCCAAACTCTCCTCTGTGGGCCATCTGCCTCTGCCCTGGTGGCTAGGTCTCTCCACTGACCTGCTGCCCCAGGGAAACAGGGCACTTGACAGGATTGGAGGGGGAGGCCCGGGATGGCAGCTTCCTGTTCCTTTGTGTCCCCATTTGAGTCATGGGGTGTGGGTTCAGGAAATTGAGATGATACCCTAATACCAGGCACAAGGACAAAATGTCACTGCATCCTTGCTGAACCCGTGTCCCCAAGTTCCCAAAGGACTCTGAGATAGGAGAGGAGCAAGGGTGAACCTTGAGATCTCTGTGGTCACAGGAATACGATATGCCATTGCTCTGGTACTCATCCAGTGCTCAAAGCCCTCCCACTGTAGCCTAGCACCATCAAAGCATCTTTCCCACCCTCTAGCAGACAACCCACCATTCCCCGGTCTCCAACGAACACCTGGGTTCCCACTTATCAGCTCTAGCCCTCATGGCGGAACCCAGGCGTCCGGCCTCCCACCCTCTGGGTCAGCGGGCATGAAGCCGAGGTTTTAGAGCCTCCCTGCCGGCCTTGTTCCTGTCCCATTGTGTGTGGGACAGGGGCGGGGCGAAGGCCAGCATCTGAGAGCCCCCTCCCACCCCCCACCCCCCTCCCTGCTTCCTAAGGAAAAGGCCAGCACTCTGCTGAGCAGTCGGCAGAGTTGAGGTCAGCTGGCATGGGCAACTTGAAGAGTGTGGGCCAGGAGCCGGGGCCACCCTGTGGCCTAGGGCTCGGGCTGGGTTTAGGGCTGTGCGGCAAGCAGGGCCCAGCCTCTCCAGCACCGGAGCCTAGCCAGGCGCCAGCACCCCCGTCTCCAACCCGACCAGCACCAGACCACAGGTGAGGGGCACGTGGCTATGCGCAGGTAAGATCTATGAGTAAAGGGGTTGTATGGAGGACCGAGGCCTGGCTCTGGGAAGAACCAGAAGGACCGGGCTACTGATGCCAAAAGCGCCTAATGTGAACAGAACAGAGCGAGACGGCATGGCTGAGGAGAGGCCGGGAACGAGGCCATCAGGTATTGGGTAAGAGGAGACAAGAGGCTGTGACAGAACTGGGCCAGAGTTTGAGTGTTGGTCCACGTCAAGAACTGGTCAACCTCAGACAAGTTACTTAACCTCCCTGAGCCTCTGTGTGGATAAAAGGTGGACGCAGCAGCACTCACCTCTTGGGGCTATAAGTTTCTGGTTTAATGGAAGCCTCTACAAACAGTAGCAATAGCTACTTAACTGGAGAAGACAGGGGCAGGGGACGAGCACACTATGTGTGGGGTTTCAAAGAACAGCAGAGATCTGGGGCCTGAGATGCAAACTCTTGGGGCGGGGGCCAAGGCCAAGCTGCTAGGTTCCTCTCCTGCTTAAGGATTCCCTCCTTGCTGCCCTGAGCCGTAGACAGACAGACCTGCAGTCCTAGCCCTCAAAAACATCCCTGAAGAGAAGAAAATGAAAAATTCCAGTGGGTTCAGGCCAAGGGGCTCCTGCCAAGCCTGAGGGTCCAGTGCTGCTGCTCAGGGCCCCAAGTCCCTCCCTTCCTCCTGCACAGGCAGGCGGTTCTGGGAGGAAGTGATAAGGCTTCAGGGCTTCCCTTCACACTAGGGCTGCTGTCAAGAGGGCTGGGAGTGGGAGCAAAATCAGAGCAGAGGAATCCCTGCAGGGGGCTTCCCTCAGCTCGGCCCTAAGGCAGGGCAGCGACTACTCCATTTCCAGTTGCCCAGATCTGATCCTTAAGATGGAGTAGCATGAAGAATGGGGGCCTAGGAGCCACTGTGGTGAAGTATGACTATAATCCTGGCAGTTGGGAGGTGGAGGCAGGAAGATTCTAGCCATCCTCAGCTAGGCAGACCTTGAGGCCAGCCAGGCCTGTTTCAACAACCCCCCAGCACACACCCAAGAGGTTATTTCACTCCTGGTCCAGAAACTGGAACAGCTATGAGCATGGCACAACCACCTGCTCTGATGGGGTCGTCATGCACCATCTCAGGTGAGGCAAGGAATTCCGAGGTGAGCGCCCAGACCAAGCAAGGAGGCCAGAGAGCAAGCTCTCACTTTTTATTTTTTATTTATTTATTTTTTTTTAAATAACAAAGGTACTCCACTAGAACCCAGTCAGTCTGCCGTAGCAGGAGGAATCTACCACCTCTCCACTCAATCGCAGCTTCTCAACTCTTCTCTAGGATCCAAACTTCCAACTTAATAAAGCTAGGAAACACATTCAAACTAAAAGAACTTCAGATGTAAAAGACACAAAATAGGTTCTGCGCAGGGTGTGAGGACCAGTCTGGGCCAGCACTCCAAGCCTGGTAGCTGAGCACTGGGAAACTAGATAGTGGCTCACAGCACACTTCAACTCTCTTGTACTCCCTTGCCGGGTGTGTCATTTGTCCACGCCTTGAAGCCTTTAAGTGGGGGCACGGAAGGTACTGCCCACCTCCTCAGGCTGTTGTGAGAGCTGACAGAAAGTGTCAGGAAGAGGAGGGTGGGCAATGACCCTGTAGGGTTACTGATGCCGTACAGTGCTGTCCTTCAACAGCGGTGGGGAGGCCTAAAGGAGACAAACTTCTCACCCATGACTATGCATTCCTGGCCCACAACAGCCCCCCGCTAACCCGGCCCCCAGACGGACCCAGGTTTCCTCGAGTAAAGAACTGGGAAGTGGGCAGCATCACCTATGACACCCTCAGTGCCCAGGCTCAGCAGGTAAGGACAGGTCCTGCCTGTGTTTCTAGGCCTGGTCCCAGATCGGAACCCAAACCAAGAAACTCCACTTTGTTCACATTTGGCCCTTGTCTGCAGAGAGTAGTGAAAGCCAAGAAGGACCAGAGGGGTCAAGGGGCATTGCAAGAACTTCAGCAAGCCTTTGGCCCTGAGCCCCAAGCCCTAAGCAACCCGATCTCATCCCATTTCCATTATCAGCCCTGCTCTGAGCCCTTGCTTTCCCGAGCCTGCCTCCCTCTGCCCTTGCTAACCACAGCTCACTCATCCTGTACTCTGACCCGATCCTGGCCTTTGTGTCCCCTGTTCTGGCTCAGGATGGGCCCTGTACCCCAAGACGCTGCTTGGGATCCCTGGTGTTTCCAAGGAAGTTACAGAGCCGGCCCACCCAGGGCCCTTCACCCACTGAGCAGCTATTGGGTCAAGCCCGGGACTTCATCAATCAGTACTATAACTCCATCAAAAGGTGGGTCCCCCTACACCCCAACACCCTGACACTTGAGTGGAGAAGCCTCCAGATCACCACTCACACCTCATTCCCCAGCCGGTTTCACTGGCCTGAGACCAAGGCTCGTTCCCCCTCTCCCCGCTTCTCCCCAGGAGTGGCTCCCAGGCTCATGAGCAGCGGCTTCAGGAAGTGGAGGCTGAGGTGGCAGCCACAGGCACCTACCAGCTCCGGGAGAGCGAGCTGGTGTTTGGGGCCAAGCAGGCCTGGCGCAATGCTCCCCGCTGTGTGGGCCGGATCCAGTGGGGAAAGCTGCAGGTATAACCAGCTGGCGCGTGATAGGTACCAGGGGACTTAACAGATCCTGGAAGCTCCTGAGGCCTCCCTGAGAGAAGGATGTGAGGCAGTGGAAGGGTCCTTGTCCCACATTGCCTTTAGAGACACCTGCTAAGGAGACCAGATTATCCCTCCTTGGCACTGCTGGATAATCCTCAGCCTATTGACTGATGCGTAGTGATCAAGGCCCACAGCCCTTGGCTGAAGCAATCAGATCCTTGAGGCTCTCTGAGTATGTGAGCACAGCTGACAGAGGAGGAGAAATGGTATCTGGCGATACTAACTAAAGGTCTCCTGCCATGCCTTCCCCTCATACCCACTTCCCCTGAGGTCCCCGTGGCCCCAGTCCCACACCTCCTTCACACTAGTATGCACTACAGAACCAGCCTGGGTTACTGGAACAGCCTCAGCACTAACAGGAGCCAGGGATCTACAGGGGAACTGAACCCATGACCTTGGCTGCCTCTGCTGTACGTGTACACTCACCGCTGTGTCCTTCCCTTGGCCACTGGCCACCACTGCCACCCCCTATCCTGTCACAAATCACCTTCTCCCTCAGGTGGGATAGGATGTCCCAGCCTTCTCCTCAAATCAGAATGCCTCTGGCATGGTCCCTAGAGCTGTGTAGTGCACCCACCTCCTCCCCTCCCTCTTCCCATCACTGCTCTGGCTGGAGGGAGCTGGATGCTTACCAGCCTTGGATGAGCTCTCAGTACCAATTACAAGGCTGTTAGAAGAGGGTCAGTAGGGCATGAATGTTGAAAGCACTGGTCACATGGACAGTGGGCTCCTCCAGACCCTGCCTCCTTCCCAGCAAGCCCCATGCCAGCACCCCTCTAGAGCTGACAGTCAAAACCTCATCTCTTTCCTACATCCTTGGACTGTCCTCCTTGGGCCCAGGTATTTGATGCTCGGGACTGCAGGACTGCACAGGAAATGTTTACCTACATCTGTAACCACATTAAGTACGCAACAAATAGAGGCAATCTTCGGTGAGTGACCCTGCCCTGGGTCCAAGCCCACCCCAGGCAACAGTAAAGCGGCTCTAACCAGTTTCATTCCCCGTGTCAGTTCAGCCATCACAGTGTTCCCCCAGCGCTGCCCTGGCCGGGGGGACTTCCGGATCTGGAACAGCCAACTGATACGCTATGCGGGCTATCGGCAGCAGGATGGCTCCGTGCGAGGGGACCCTGCCAATGTGGAGATCACTGAGGTGGTATACTACTTTGCTTTCTAGTGCTGTGATAAAACACTGACCAAAAGTAATTTGGGGAGGAAAGGGTTTCTTTCCTCTATCGACTCATAGGTTCCCCCATTCCTGAAGGAAGTCAGGGCAGGAACTTACAACAGAAACCTGGAGGCAGGAGCCTGGAGGAACATGAGGGATCCTGGTTACTGGCCTACTCAGCTACCTACAGTATACATAGCTCAGGGGCAGCACTGCCACAGTGGACTGGGCCCCCTACGTCAATCAGTAATCAATAAAATCTTCCATAGACATGGCCACAGGCCAATCTAGTGATGTCTTCCCCGGTGTGTCAAGTTGACAACCAAGAGCAGTCATCATCAGTGGGGACCAAGGCTTGCAAGGATAGACAGGGAAGCCAGGGAGCACTTCGTGGGAAGGCAAAGAGGTCAGTGAGCAGAAAGGGGGGCCTTCCTTGAGATGAAAGTCAGGCATGGTAGTGCACTCCTATGGTCATAGATATGAGAGGTCAGGAGTTCAAAGCAGGCCTTGATGACAAGAGCAGTGGGTATAGAGACCCAGCCCCTGAGGAGCCCCTGAGGTAAAGAGTGGGGAATGGCTAATGGGGAGGATTCCTAGTGAGGTCAGGGGTCACAACCCTTGACCCCACCTCTGCCTGCTTCCCATAGCTCTCTATCCAACATGGCTGGACCCCAGGAAATGGCCGCTTTGATGTGCTGCCCCTGCTACTCCAGGCTCCTGATGAGCCCCCAGAACTCTTCACTCTGCCCCCAGAGATGGTCCTCGAGGTGCCTCTGGAGCACCCCACGTGAGCATGAAAGGCCGGGGGGGGGGACTGTGAGGGGGGCACCTGGCAACTCTACATAGAAGCTAATCCAAAACCCTACCCCTAGGCTCGAGTGGTTTGCTGCCCTTGGCCTGCGCTGGTATGCCCTCCCAGCTGTGTCCAACATGCTGCTAGAAATCGGGGGCCTGGAGTTTCCTGCTGCCCCTTTCAGCGGCTGGTACATGAGTTCAGAGATTGGCATGAGGGACCTCTGTGACCCTCACCGCTACAACATACTTGAGGTGAGGGAATGCTGAGGAAAGGGGACATGAAGCTGTATGCAGCCCCCACTCCCACCCAGAGTGCTGGCCGTGGGAAAGTGTGCGTCAAGGCAGGTCCAAGGATGTGTGTGAGCTCTGGAGCCACAAAGGTGGGGGAGGGAGGAGTGAGGAGCTCGTGAAGGATAGATTTCATCAGATTCTCAAAGGAGTGTGTGTGTGTATGAATGTGTGTGTGAATGTGTGTGCGTGCGTGTGTGTGTACATATATGTGTGTACATATGTGTGTGAATGTGTGTGTACATATGTGTGTGTATGATGTGTGTGTGCGCGTGTGTGTACATATGCATGTGTACATATGTGTGTGTGAATGTGTGTGTACATATGTGTGTATGAATGTGTGTGTGAATGTGTGTGTATGAATGTGTGTGTGTATGAATGTGTGTGTGAATGTGTGTATGAATGTGTGTGTGCGCGTGCGGTGTGTACATGTGTGTACATATGTGTGTGTGCATGTGTGTGTACATGTGTGTACATGTGTGTACATATGTGTGTATGAATGTGTGTAGAGTGTGTACATATGTGTGTATGAATGTGTGTGAATGTGTGTGTACATATGTGTGTATGAATGTGTGTATGAATTTGTGTGTGCACACGTGTGTGTATGTACATATGTGTGTACATATGTGTGTATGAATATGTGTGTGTGAATGTGTGTGTGCGCATGCGCGCGTGTGTGTACATATATGTGTGTACATATATTGTGTGTACATATGTGTGTGTGAATGTGTGTGTGTGTGTGTGTTGCCAGGCTGGCCCTGAACATGGTAATCTTCCTGCCTTGGCATGCCAAGTGCTAGAATTATAGCTTTGAACCACCATGCCTGGCTAACGGAGACCTTATCTCAGGAAAGGTTTACACTCTGCTTCAGAGATGACAAACAAAAGCCAGGGCTGAGGAGAGACTTGCTGTCTCTGTTCCACAGTACCTTTCTGGACAAAGCACTGACCCAACCCAGTATTCCTCTCACTCCCTCCTCACCACTCTTTTGCTGCTTCTCTTCAACTTGACCCAGGATGTGGCTGTCTGCATGGATCTAGACACCAGGACAACCTCATCCCTGTGGAAAGACAAGGCAGCGGTGGAAATTAATGTGGCCGTGCTGCACAGTTACCAGGTACGCAGGCCCAGCGGTGGGGTTAGGGGACACAGACACTGAGCAGAGTGGATACACATTGTAGCCCCTGTGTCATGGCGCATGCTGTGTCTGCAACTCTGGATACACAGGCACTGTTCTGGGTGCTATAGTATGCTACCTAAGTTCCTGCCAGAAACCTTGCTCAGTAACTGGTTCCAGGGCATAACTGTGGGACCCAATGGCATCTGGACTGTCTAATGCTGAGTAGAAAACATGCTGGGTACAGAAGTGTCATAATATAATGTGTGTGGGGGGGGGGGGTAGGTGTGGTTTGAGGAAGCCAGTGTCTAGTGAATACCTCCATGGAGTCTAAAAGGGTTAAGAAAGGACTTGAGAGTGTGGCTTAGTGGTAAATGTGAAGCCCCAGGTTCTATCTCAGCACCCAGCACTGGTGGCAAGGCACACAGACACTGCAAGTCTGAGCTGCTCTTACCCATTCGACTCAGAGCATGACTATGGAATCTGCTGGAGATTTGAGAGGACACAGAATATGTCATTTGCAGTGACCCAAGGCACAGAATAGACTGGGTTCGCAGTGATAAAGGTAGGATCTATAGAGCACTTCTGAGACCAGGCTCTTCTACCCCCACCACAGCTGGCCAAAGTGACCATAGTAGACCACCACGCCGCCACAGCCTCCTTCATGAAGCACCTGGAAAATGAGCAGAAGGCCAGAGGGGGCTGCCCTGCCGATTGGGCCTGGATTGTGCCCCCCATCTCAGGCAGCCTAACTCCTGTCTTCCATCAAGAGATGGTCAACTATTTCCTGTCCCCTGCCTTCCGCTACCAGGTACCCAACCCATCTGGCTCCTGCCCACTTAGTGCAGGTCTGGGCAGCCCACAGAAGCTGCTAACTTTCTTCCATGCTCCTCCCCTCCCCCACTCCATTGCTCTTTTGCAGCCAGACCCCTGGAAGGGAAGTGCAGCAAAGGGGGCAGGCATCACCAGGAAGAAGACCTTTAAGGAAGTAGCCAAGTGGGTATCCTGAGACTGCATCCCTTCCCCATACTATAGGGGAACAAGCCCAGTAGTAGTATCACAAGACTGCAGCGATGAGGTCCAGGCCCCTACCTGGGAGGTCTGGCTTCTGTGCACCTAGATGCCCTAATCCCACCCTTGCCTGCAGTGCAGTGAAGATCTCTGCCTCACTCATGGGCACGGTGATGGCGAAGCGTGTGAAGGCAACCATTCTGTATGGCTCTGAGACTGGCCGGGCCCAGAGCTACGCACAGCAGCTGGGAAGACTCTTTCGGAAGGCGTTTGATCCCCGGGTAGGACTGAAGCCTGAGAGGCAGCGGGCTAAAAAGAATGGAGTCTGTCCACCTCTTCAGAGGTGCCTAGGGGACAAGAGGGGTACAAATAAGGGTTCGTTTCAAGTCCAACATGGTGGCACATCCCTGTAATCCCAACACCTGGGCGGCAGAGTCAAGAGGATCAAGGGTCATCCTTCATTCTATAGTAAGTTCAAGGCTAACCTGGTCTTCATAAGACCCTGTCTCAAAAAAGTAAAAGTCAGGGTTCACAAAGAAAGCTACAGTCTACAAGGATTCAGCGTGCGATCAGGCCTTGTCTTGTCTGAGTGAGGACAGAGGCAGGAGGAAGACAAGTGTCAACACACCCCTCTTCTCACTGCAGGTCCTGTGCATGGATGAGTATGATGTGGTATCCCTAGAGCACGAGGCACTGGTGTTGGTGGTGACCAGCACATTTGGCAATGGGGATCCCCCGGAGAATGGAGAGGTAAGGCTTTCAGGAGAAAAGATTCAAAACAGGGCCAGCTAGACAGGTGGATGCAAACACACACACATACACACTCACACACACACTCACATACACACTCACACACACACATACTCACATATACACAGCAGCATGGAAAGTTAATATGCTAAGTAGCCCCACTTCCTGATGGGAATGTGAACTGCTGGGAACCTTGATTCCTGTGTCCCCAGCCATCTCCATTATCTGTGCAACTCTTTTGATATGGGGACGGCACTTCTTGGCTAACCAGAGTACTCCCAGGTCTTGACAACTGAGAAAAATAAGGATTCCCTGCTCACTTCAGTATTTTAACTTTCCCGTTTCTTGTTTTGAAAAAAAAAAAAAAAAAAAGCATGCACACTCTCTGGATGCTAGCCTCGATTGAATAGCTTCACTTGTTCAACATGTCTTAAAAGAAACTAAAGCTAAGGCCATCCAATGCCTTATGGCTACCCATCCTCTTCCCATGGTACACCTCCGTACCCCGTGTTTGACTCATTTCTACCTGCTTTGGGTGTCGGGTCCCTTATGAGTGCTGAGTCCCTCCTCTAGAATCCAAAGTTAAATGTACACAGCAAGTTTGAATTCTGACAGAAGCCCCTTGCCTAATTCTCATCTGCTTTAAAAACAAATCAACAACAACAACAAAACCCACTTGAGTCAGGTGTATCCTGTATAACCCAAGCACCTGAAAGGCATAGGCAGGAGGATCACGAGTTCAAGGCTATCTACAGCTGTATTGTGAGTTTAAGGCCAGTGTTGGCTTCAGGAGGCCCAAAACAAGAATGTCGTTAATCCCACGACTAGGGAGACAAGCAGGTGGATCTCAGGCTAACTTATCTACATAATGAGGCCCTGTCTCAACAAACAAAACAAGACAGCAAACAAACAAAAACTGAGCCAGATGAGATATGATGGCTCCCCAGAAAAAGGCACTTGCCTCCAGGCCTGAGACCCTTGGATCCTGTCTTCAGGACCTAGGTAATAGAAAGACAGAGCCAATTCTTGCAAATTGTCCTCTGACCTCTAGACACACACGCGCACTCGCACACACAGAAACTAAGTTAAAAATAAAAGCAATAAAAAATTAAAATCAAACCAAAGAACCCAAACACCTGTCTCCACATCTGCTCAGTACCTGATGGGGCCTCCCTGTGCGTCATGACAGGTAGAGGGCAGCAAGACAGTAGGAGTGCTCCAGTGAGTGCTGCCTTTATACCAGGGCTTCCCAATACAGCTCCATTAATCCACTAATCCATGGGTGGATTAAACCACTCATGAACACAGAGCCCTCTCAACCCAATGATCTCCAAAGGTCTGGCCTCCAAATGTCATCTTAACACAAGATGGGAGGGACAAACACCATAAGTGGCACCATGATTATTTTTAACCATGATTTAGCTTTGGGGCATAAGTGGAGTGTGTGACCCACAGTCCTAACAAGACAGAGCCTTTCAGCAGCCTAGAAAGCCCATCAGTTTCCCAGGTCAGTCCCTGTCTCAGCAGATGGGTTTCGCCTGCTCAAGAAGGTCACATGAGTGGAAGCACAGGTACCCTGTCCTCGGCCACGCAGCCACTTTCGAGGCTTGTCCCTGTCCATTAGTCAGTACTTTCTCTCCTTGCTCAGTGGTGTTCGCTGTGTCAACAGCCTCAGCTTGCTTATTCATTCTTCTGTTGATAGACACTTGGACTGCTTCCAGTTTGGAGTTATTAGGAATAAAACTGTTAAGAATATCCTTGTAGCAGGCTTTTGTGGGCTTATGTTTTCATTTATCTTGGATAAATACCGAGGAGTGTATAAGGACGGGCTAAGTTTAACTTTTTTTCAAAAACAAAAAACAAAAAACTGTCAGATGGTCAGATTGAACTATACTTTTGAGATGTGAACATTTCAGTTTTATACCCCAATTTTTTAAAGGGAGAAATGCAGGAATATATCCAACAGAAAACAGAGTATACACAAAAATATGAACAAGAATATTTATAGCAACATTGCTCATAACACCCACACTGGAAACAATTCAAGTGTCAATCAACAATAAATTGGATAAACAGTGATAAATTCACATGCGATTCAGCAGTGTGAACGAATCACACAACACAGTACAGATGAGAAGGGAAAGCAGGCCGTGAAAATACATGTGATACAATCCACTCTGTCTGAAGTTCAAAACCAGGCCATTGTAAGCCAAGGGTTAGCTTACTCTGGAGAACAGTGTAAGATACAAAGGTGACTTCAGGATGCTGCCCATATTTCCTAGGGGCTGCTGGTCACACATCTGGTGTGTGGAAACCTACATGACTGTACAGTTACTCTGAGATGTTCACAGACTGAGTTCAGGGGGATAGGAAAGTCGGTGCTTGGCGAGCATGCTCAAGGCCATGGCTTTGAACCCTGGCATGGAATTTATCAGCTGTGGTGGTACATCTGTAATCTCGGCACTCACAAGTTGGAGGCAAGGGGGTTAGAAGTTCAAAATCATACTTTTAGCAATATAGCACATTAGAATCCAGCCTGAGCTACAAGAAATTCTCTCTCTCTCTCTCTCTCACTCTCTCTCTCTCTCTCTCTCTCTCTCTCTCTCTCTCTCTCTCACACACACACACACACACACACAAAAAAAAATTCCTGAAGTTCTCATGTACTGAGTACAGCCATCCCACCCAGCTGACCTATAGTTTGTATTTAGAGGCTGTGTTTTGTGTCATTTTTAATTTGTTTCCATTAGTACCAAAACGTGAAACAGCCTTCTGGAGACAGGACACTGCCGTCAGGCCCTAAAGCACTGTCTGCTCCCTAAGTAGCTATGGTGCTGGGCTGCTCATGTCTAGGGATCACATGGACAAGCATGAGCTGCCTTCCATCTGCCGCTCAAGGAGGGCTTGCCCACCCCACCAAGTTCTGACTGTGTGTGTATGTGTGTGTGTGTGTATGTGTGTGTGTGTGTTACACTAGCTATGACGTGCATGTGAAGGTCAGAGGACCTTGGTAGAGTCGATTCTCTCTTTCCACTTTTACACAGCTCAGGGTAACTGAAAGCACCTCTACCTGCTGTGCCCTCTCCGAAGCCACCACCCATTCCTTTTGTTTTGTTTGAGATAGGGTCTCACTGTGTAGTCACTGTGTAGACCAGGCTAGCCTCAAATTCACACAGTTCTTCCTGCTGGGATTAGAAGCATATCCCACTACACCTGACATAACAACCCAGTTTTTAAAGCCCTTCATGCAGCCACCTCACCACCTGAATGAGCCACACAAAGATGAGTGGCATGTGTGTGCTGATGCTGGAGAGCTACTCACAGACTGCCCAGTGCCCTTCTGTCACAGGGAAGTCATACACCACCATGCAGTAAGTATCGGACTAGGATGCAGCCAACCTAAAGAATGAGGTCGAGGGCCTAGAGAGATGTCTTAACAGTGAGACTGCTCTTGCAGCAGACTCTAGTTTGATCCTTGGCACCTATGTGGAGGCTCACAACCATCCATAACTCCACCTCCAGGGGATCTGACCCCCTCTTCTTGCCTCCATGGTTACCAGGCATGCACGTGATGCACAGACATACATGCAGGCATAGCATTCACATGCACAAAATAAATACAGCTCAAAAAAAGAGAGAAGGATGTCCACATAGGTCGCTGATAAAAAGCAAGCAAGAATTACAGGGCTCTGTTACAAAACAAAACAAAAAACTACATGCACCTATTTAAGTATCAACAGCCCCCAATTTAGTGTGTGTTTTTATTTCAATTGTAACTTTTTGTTTGTTTGTTTTTTATTTTTTGTTTTTTGTTTTTCGAGACAGGGTTTCTCTGTAGCCCTGGCTGTCCTGGAACTCACTCTGTAGACCAGGCTGGCCTGGAACTCAGAAATCCGCCTGCCTCTGCCTCTCGAGTGCTGGGATTAAAGGCGTGCGCCACCACGCACGGCAATTGTAACTTTTTACTTTGTGATCATGGGAAAGCAATATGAGTCCATTAGAAACTGTATTGCAAATCTTAAACTTAGATCTGTGTCCAAACCAGAACCAAGCTCCTGTGTTTGGGTTGTTGAGCAGTTCCCAGTTAGCCAGACATTTGTAGGGGAAACAACGAAGGAGGCACTGAGACTCCTTGATGAGATTAGATATGAGGGATTAGGGTGCTGATACTCTGTTAACATTTCTAGCGTTCAGTGGGTGTGTTGGGATGTAACCCCACTGTGAGTCGAAGCGTGTGCTCATGGATACAGGGCTAGGAAGTTTTCACCTGTCAGTAAGTAGTACACATACACACACACACACACACACACACACAAACACACACATACACACACAAACACACATACACGGTTAAGTGCCAAGAAAGAATAAAGCTAGGCTTTCTCTTTTACTTTATACACCTCTGTAATGTGGTTTTTCAAAAGGCAAGCTTTTGAATTTTCAAAACAGGAGTTTTTGAAGACTAATAAGAGCCAGGCAGCCTGGTTTTAAGTTCCTGTACAGTGTAAAATAAAACTAACCACCATGTTGACTCTCCCCTGCACAGAGCTTTGCAGCAGCACTCATGGAAATGTCAGGCCCGTACAACAGCTCCCCTAGGCCTGAGCAGCACAAGTGAGTAGGAAGAGGGGACAAGGGGCATCTGGAGACACTGAAGCAGTGGTCTCAGGGACCTTAGCCTCCTCTCTTCAGGCTTTCCCAACAAGCTGGAAAACAGAGAGAGCATGAGGCGTCTACCACCACAGCCCTTCCTTCTCGCCCCAGGAGTAGAAAACCCAAAACTATCCCCTGGCTGGGCCAGGGCCAGTTTCCCAGTTCCTTGTGACACCCTGTCTTTATCCTCTCTTGCCAGGAGCTACAAAATCCGATTCAACAGTGTCTCCTGCTCAGACCCACTGGTATCCTCTTGGCGGCGCAAGAGGAAGGAGTCTAGCAACACAGACAGTGCAGGAGCCCTGGGCACCCTCAGGTTGGGGGTCCTCACTAAGGAGGGTGAATGGGAGAGACAAACTTTACCTGGGTAAACTTGGGCTGGCATGGGGACTCCAGCACCGGCTCCCTGGACCACAGGTTCTGTGTGTTTGGGCTGGGCTCCCGAGCATACCCCCACTTCTGTGCCTTTGCTCGAGCGGTGGACACAAGGCTGGAGGAGCTGGGCGGGGAGCGACTACTGCAGCTGGGCCAAGGTGATGAGCTCTGTGGCCAGGAGGAGGCTTTCCGAGGCTGGGCCCAGGCCGCCTTCCAGGTGAGCTCCCCAGTGCCCTGTATCTGACTGGGTCGGCACCATGGTCTGACTCCGACCCACCTGAGATGCCTCCTCCTGGCTTTTGTAGTTGAAAACTGAAATGCTGAGGCTGGAGACTCACTGACTTCCTAATTTGCTTCTCTGGCCATTCATTCCCTGTTCCTTTCCAACTGTGCCTTCATTTGCTACTCTTCCAGAATCAGCCCCAAGTAGTGGACAACAGGTCCTACCAACAGGTCCTACCAATGCTACACAAAGCCAGAAACACAGAAAAGAGTAGAGGGAGGGCCTACAGTCATAAGCTGGTACTAAGAGCAGGAGCACAAAGGGAAAAGGTCAGGGCATCAGGGCCCCTTCCCAAGGCAGCCAATAAGGAAGAAGAAAGAGGGCACCCAGAGGATCAGAGGTCAGGGCTGAAGCTGAGCCTGGAGACCAGCCCAAGGTGCCTGGCCTAGAGGACTAGTTCTGGACACAGAAGTATCCCAGGGAACTTCCTCAGGGAATCGTCATGTTGACGCTTCTCACTTGATGCAGGGATTCCCCCACATCCGTCTGTCCGTCCATCTGGGACTCAGTTTTAGCCAATCGGGATGCAAGGCAAGCAGGGGGGCTTTTTTAGAGGTGGGAGAGCCAGAGGGTTTGCTTAAAGGAGAAGGTTGAGATTGAGAAATGAAAATAGGAAATCAGAGCCAGAGAATATAGGCAAATGGAGATGCTGGGAGTTTCTGAGCCGGGTGAGACCACAGCATGAAGTTTCAGTGAGATGATGCAGATGGATGGAAACATCTGAGAAGCAGGAAGATGGGCTCACTGTGACCATAGCAGTGGGGAATCTGAAGGAAGGGAGAGGGGCCAAGGAAGGAAGGAAGAGATATAAGGCTGTACACCCTAGAAAAGAAACAGTAACAGCCTGGAGATAGGACCCAGCCCATCATGGGCCAAGGAAGGAAGGAAGAGATAAAAGGCTGTACACCCTAGAAAAGAAACAGTAACAGCCTGGAAATAGGTCCCAGCCCATCACAGAGCCCTGGATCTCAAGGCTGAGAGAGCAAACTGCTAGTCAGCTTTTCCCTGACCAAAAGCAGACAAAGCAGGCTTCCTACACCTCTCATAGGAAGATAGCACTGGCCCTTTGCATACTGTGCTAAGAGCTTTACACAAAGTACCTCAAATGGGGCTGGGGTGTAGCTCAAGTGGTGGTTGCCCAGCATGCACTAGCCCTGGGTTCCACCCTTGGTATTAAAAGTGTAGTGGTACATTTGCGTAAGGCCAGCACTTGGAAGGTAGAGGCAGGAGGATTAGAAGTTCAAGGCCATCTTTTCCACATAGCAAGTTGGAGGCCAGCCTGGTCTACAAAAGACCCTGCCTCTAAAAATGAAAGTATCTTATTTAATCTTTTCTGGAACCTCATGAGGGATCAAGATGAAAGACTGAGACACATAAGATGTTAAGAACGGAAAGATCCAATGCAGGTCGGAGTTCATAGCTGCCTTTACTGTCTAACTGTGCTCCCAGGGATGGATGGGGTCAGTACTCAGACAGGTATGGCAAGTCAAGGCCCCTATGATAGCAGCCAAATGAGCTAGAAAATAAGGAGCCATCATCAACAGCAGCCTCAGCCCCGGATCTTTACAACTTCATCCTCCATCTTGCCAGTTCGGGTGCCATCCCCACAGCTAGGGATCAGGCTGCCCTGCTTGCAATGGAAAGAGATTGTTGGAAGCTGGAAGGTTAAGCCCTTGAAACGCCCCTCCCCCACTTCTCACTGAGGCTGCCTGATGGTTGGCAAGCAGCCTTAGACCATCACCTACTCATCCCTCAGGCTGCCTGTGAAACCTTCTGTGTGGGAGAAGATGCCAAAGCTGCTGCCCGAGATATCTTCAGCCCCAAACGCAGCTGGAAGCGCCAGAGGTACCGGCTGAGTACCCAGGCTGAGAGCCTGCAATTACTACCAGGTACAACCCTGACCTCAACCTGACCTCAATCTAACCTTGCTGAGTGGGGGTCCTAGGATTCTCCTCACAGGCCAGGACCCACTCAGTTGCTCGAGCCCCTTTACCATCGGCTTCCCAGGGCTGACTCACGTGCACAGGCGGAAGATGTTCCAGGCTACAATCCTCTCTGTGGAAAACCTACAGAGCAGCAAATCCACGTAAGGAACATGGCTCCCCCCACCCTCCTCCCTGTTAGGATGCCTCTTCATTCAGAATATAGCCCCTTCCTTCTCCCCCGTTCCTCGTTCCTCCTTGCTGGCCTCTGACCTCAATAACTGCCTCCTTCCACACCCCTAGCCGAGCCACGATCCTGGTGCGTCTGGACACCGGAGGCCAGGAGGGACTGCAGTACCAGCCAGGGGACCACATAGGTGTGTGCCCACCCAACCGTCCTGGCCTAGTGGAGGCACTGCTGAGCCGAGTGGAGGACCCTCCGCCATCCACAGAACCTGTGGCTGTGGAACAACTGGAGAAAGGCAGCCCTGGTGAGGATCATTGGCTGAGGTAGGAGAGTAAGAGCCTGCTGCATCCTGGTGCAGGACTGCCATGCTGCTCAGCACTAACAGGGCTGCTGCCCTGCTTTCCACCTGGGCGCTACCTGGCCCTAGCTGCCACTTCAGCCAGGATGGCCTTGTTGCATATGGTCCTTTCCCAGAACCCACCAGGCATCCTAAAAACCTTCTCCCACAGCCTCCGCCTCCCCACAGTCTAATTTCTCTACAGTTGGTTTATCTTTTTCCAAAACAATGCCTGGAATTAAGATAACTTGGCGGGGTTAAGGGTGGAGGAGATCGGATTAACCTAGCCCAGCCAGGGTTCCTCAAAGATACCAAGGCTGCACAGACAATCCCATGCCACCATTCAAGGACAGATTTTCCAGTAAGACACAGTAACTTGTGGTTAGCCCTGCCCCCCAAGAGTCAACATCAGCTCAGACCATCCAGCTCCAGTGGGCCCTGCCCTCAGAGCTCCCTGTGCACCACCCCTAGGTGGCCCTCCCCCCGGCTGGGTACGGGACCCTCGGCTACCCCCATGTACGCTGCGGCAGGCTCTCACCTACTTCCTGGACATCACTTCCCCGCCTAGTCCTCGCCTCCTTCGACTGCTCAGCACCCTGGCAGAAGAGTCCAGCGAACAGCAGGAGCTAGAGGCTCTCAGCCAGGTGGGAACCATAGTTCAGGAAGCCCCTGGGGCTGGACTAGAGGAGGATAAGTAGGGCGACATCGCATGGCAGGAAATCCCCTGCGCATGCCAGGTCTTCTGGACTTGCCTCTCCTAGCCAACACGCCCAGTACTTTAAGACCTGTTTCCAGGCCAACCTGATTCATGTCTGGGTGCTGAGGGTCTTCAAGTAGAGTGTGTTGGCCTGAACTGAGCATGGATGAATGCTAAGGACACACAGCTAGGTAGAGGGCACTCTGGGAGGGTAGGTCACTCTGAGGACTGTGGGGCTCTCAGCTCAGCACATCTGCCCCCAGGACCCCCGGCGCTACGAAGAGTGGAAGTGGTTCAGCTGCCCCACACTGCTAGAGGTGCTGGAGCAATTTCCTTCAGTGGCACTGCCTGCCCCGCTGATCCTCACCCAGCTGCCCTTGCTCCAGCCCCGGTACTACTCTGTCAGTTCAGCACCCAGCGCCCACCCAGGAGAGATCCACCTCACCATAGCTGTGCTGGCTTACAGAACCCAGGGTGAGGCTGGGAGCAGGAAGAGCCTAATCTTGGCCAGGCTAGGACAGGATGCTGAATGACTTCTCCTCCTAACCCCTAGATGGGCTGGGCCCTCTGCACTACGGCGTCTGCTCCACGTGGATGAGCCAGCTCAAGGCGGGAGATCCAGTGCCCTGCTTCATCAGGGGGTGAGGGGCCCTCTTGGGTAGGGAAGGGCAACTACAAGAGGTTGTCTGTGTCCAGACAGGGGTGAGAAAGTGTTATCTATATACACGGCAAGGACACGTGAGAAATTGTGTGTGTGTGTGTGTGTGTGTGTGTGTGTGTGTGGCAGGGGTAACACAGTATCGGCTGATAATTACTGAAAGCCTATTATTACATCAAGAATGGTGCCTCTCTGGGTCACTTCCCAACTACAGCTGAGCTTTGGGTCTCAAAGCTTTGGTGTAGGGTCCTGACCCTGAAGCCACAACTACCAGAAACAACATAGATTAGACAGTAGCCCTGCTGATTGGTGAAAGAGTGGCCCCAGCACAATTCTCTATGTCCTTGGCTACTACCCATGTTAAAAGGCTTGGCTTCTGTCAGGCATGGTGGTAAAGAGGGAGGGAGGGAGAGAGGGGGGGGAGGGAGGGAGGGAGGGAGAGAGAGAGAGAGAGAGAGAGAGAGAGAGAGAGAGAGAGAGAGAGAGAGAGAGACTCAGTCAGGCAGTGATATCAGATGATATTGCACGCCTTTAAACCCAACATTTGGAGGCAGAGGCAGACAGATCTGAGTTTAAGGCCAGCCTGGTCTACATAGTGAGTTCCAGAATAGCTAAAGTTACCCAAAGAAACTCTGTCTGGAAAAAAAACAAAAACAATCAATCCATCAATCAAACAAACAAACAAACAAAAGAGACTCATTTGTCATTGGTCCTTGGGCTTTCCTGTCTGTACAGCCATAGCTTTGTTGATATGTCATGGGTGACGATGTAAAGGGGTCTTAATGGACTCTCTCTGGCTAGGGCTCCCTCCTTCCGGCTGCCACCTGATCCTAACTTGCCCTGCATCCTGGTGGGTCCAGGGACTGGCATTGCACCCTTCCGGGGATTCTGGCAAGACAGACTACACGACATTGAGATCAAAGGTGAGGCTTGGGCTAAGGGTGACCTGCAAGTCAGAAGGAAGCCAAGCAGAAAATTAATGGCTTGGAAGAAACGACCATAAAAGAAACTAGGCCCAACGGTGAAAAGAAACGTATTTAATGGGAAAGGGAGGAGAGTCGAGGTCTGGGTCCTGTTTGTCAGCCTTCCTGGTGGTCCCTCAGCATCTAGTAGGTTTTAAAATGGATTAAGGATAGAAAAGGGAGAGACAGTGCAGGAATTCAAACAGAAAACAAATCCATGTTGATTCCTTATGAAGTCAGAATGCCTCTGGGTTGATCCAATGTATTAACTGACAGGCACAGAGATGTCAATCAAAGTGGTTGTGTGCGATAGGACTGGAGCGAGGAAAAGACCTGGGATGTCACACAAGGCCATGTGTACAGAATTGAGTCCAGTAGAGCAGTTTCCTTCTATAAATCAAAGGTGTGCAAGGGTCTGGGCGGAAAGCATCCTATTTTGCCCCTAGGGGCTGAACAGACAAGATAGTGGTTGCTCCAAGCCAAAAGTCTGGTGGGGTTACCAGGACTGTTCCAGAGGAAGGGGCCCTCCCAAACCTCCATGTTGCTCACAGGGCTACAGCCTGCCCCCATGACTTTGGTGTTTGGCTGCCGATGCTCCCAACTGGACCATCTCTACCGGGACGAAGTACTGGACGCCCAGCAACGTGGGGTGTTTGGACAAGTCCTCACCGCCTTTTCCAGGGATCCTGGCAGCCCCAAGGTACCAGGGGCGGGTGTAGAGTAGAGATGGCATGACAAGGCCGTTCCCAAGCCCCGCCCCTCCCAAACCCATCTTACCCGGGCACGCCCCTGGCCTGGGCGTTCTCACAGCAAGGCCCGTCCCTAGACCTACGTGCAAGACCTCCTGAGGACAGAGCTAGCCGCGGAGGTTCACCGTGTGCTGTGCCTTGAGCAAGGACATATGTTTGTCTGCGGCGATGTCACTATGGCAACTAGCGTCCTGCAAACCGTGCAGCGAATTCTGGCAACAGAGGGCGGCATGGAGCTGGATGAAGCCGGTGACGTCATCGGCGTGCTGCGGGTGCGAAAGGGTAGACCTGGCCGGGCTAGGGTAGATCTTTACTGGCAGCTCCGGTTCGGGTTCTAATCCATTGAGTTCTCTTCCTCCCCGCAGGATCAGCAACGCTACCACGAGGACATTTTCGGACTCACATTGCGCACCCAGGAGGTGACAAGCCGCATACGCACCCAGAGCTTTTCTTTGCAGGAGCGACAGCTGAGGGGCGCAGTGCCCTGGTCCTTTGACCCGCCTGGCCCAGAAATACCTGGTTCCTGACAGTCTTCCTCCCCTCCAGTTCCCGGAGAGAGGGATTGTGTCACTTCATTCGGTTGACCAAGGCTAGCCACCCTCTCTGAAGAATGCCTACAGCATTGGTTGCAAGGCTGCCAATTTAAGAACTTTCTTCTCTCTCCAGTTTACCTAGGCTGGGGGGAGGGGTGGTCGGCCTAAATCTTGAAGGTTCCTCCGGCTGTGGTAGTTAGGGCATCCTGCTGCCCTCTTCATATGCTTTGATGGACTGTAGACTCCCTTTATCTCTCTCTCTGGAGTATCTTACGTTTAAAGTCTAAGTCATCCCGGTATTTATTGAAAAATTATCATAAAAGACCATGCCAGATGCCCAACCCAGATCTTGTGAATTACAATGATTGAAAATGAGACTTGTTCAATGCTTTAATGTGTAAAGATGTCGGGATAATAATTCTTTGACAGTGAGTCCCAGACACCTCTCTGTAACCCAGTACTCTGCAAAAAAAGTTTCTAACCAGGGACAGACAGTTCTGCGCTTGAGTGAACAGGTGCAGCCCTCAGCTTCCAAGAGTGGGGCGTGCCAGACATTCCCATGGCAAAGATGTGCAGCTCAACCATGAGCAATTTCTGCTGCTTGTTTCGTCCAGGATGAGGAGTCCCACCCACTTCCTCCTGCTATCACAGCAGTGCTGACGTCCAAAACCAGCAGCCCTCTCTGGTTTTTCCACTCACCCGTCTCCATATTCCCCACCCCTAGTCCCACAGGAACTCAAAGGGGAGGTCGACAGGAACAACTTCCCTAACACTGAGTTGAACCATGCCTGGGCCCCGGCCCCACCTTGAGGCCACTGGGATCCTTCCCAGGCAACTGCTCCACAACCAGCCAGGCTAGTGTTCTCTTATCCTCACTTGTGGGGCCCATCTGTAGGCTACCTCAGCTCACAATCATCTCCTACTTTTTCACTGTTCTCTGGGCAAGCCCCTCTTTGACTCCCAGATATGGCCAACTAAAATATCCTGGGCCTGTCATCAGGAATAGGAATGGAGCTCAGAAGATGGCTTCAAGTGTCCTTCCATGCCACCCATCAAATTTCCTGCAGCTGGAAAAGCCAGAACCTGTAAGAGGAAAGGACTGTCAGCAAGCATTCCAGGCACCTAGAGACTGCCCTACCACCCCAGATCTAACTAGTATCTCTGCCCCACCAAAACTGGCCCCAAGCTAGTTTCCTTATCCTTGCCTGCTTAACCCCCATGTGGGCAATACCAACCTGAGATATCCTCAGTCAGTGCAAGGAACCTGTTAGGGGCTCCTTCTGGGTGTCTGTGGTCTCCTGAAACCCCTTTGGGAACAGATTTTGGGCCCTCTGGGTGCCCCACTGTTGTCTTGGGCTAGAAGCAGGACTGGAGCCTGGAGATAAATGTCACTGGGTGAGCGTGTCATGATGCACAAGAAACCCCAGGATCTTGCTCCCATCCCCTATACTCCTCACCATCACTTGACCAAGATGGCTTCTCCTCATCAGGTGAGCCTGGCTGTGAAGGGCTGGACCAGGGCCTGGATGGGGAGGAAGCTGAAGCCTCTCCCCATAGTTCTTGCTGCTGCTGTTGATGAAGCTAGATGGTGAAAGAAGGAGGATGAGGACCAGGGACTCCCTCATATGAGGGGGCAGGAAGCAAGGCCTAGCTCCTCCACTAGGAACAGAGAACTCACAGTTCCCAGTAAGAACCTTTTGGATTCTGCCCCATTCCCAGCATTCACTTCATTCGCCTTCTTCCCATAGTCCTTCTACACACCTGATGTAGGTAAATAGCGTGGAGGCTCATCTCAGCAGAGGCAAGCTCTGGGAGCTGGGTCAGCTTCTGGCCCCCCGTGCCTCCTGGGGACACACAGCTAAAACAAGATGTACCCAGTTAAGAGTCAGCCCTCTCACAGAGGAAGGCAGTCCAGGCTTCACCTCACCTTCCAAGTCCCCTCAGTACCCTAGTACCCTCTCCCAGAGAATCACCACCAATCCAGACTCCCCTGCATCTCAGGCCTCCACCTCTCACCTGGGGTCCTGGACCATCCGTGAAATAGAGGCAAGGAGGCTGGCTGTGGCTGCAGCAGGGCAGGGGGCTGTGGGACTCAGGTCCCTCTGGGGTGGGCGGGGATTTACCAAGAGGTTGGCAAGGAAGGCTTCTGGCTGAACGAAAGAGAACCAAAGGGTGGAGAAAGGGATAAGGGGAGAGTCCAAAGGAGGGACAGAGATATGATAGGTTGAGCCTGGCTGCCAGGGTAACACATAAAGTTAGGAATGCCAGGGAGAGATGGAGGGTGGCAAGAACAAAGGGTAGGCAGGCGTGGGACTTACCAGAGGGGATGTACAGTCACTGAGCACTCCTGGGGTGGGGGGACTCCGGGTCGAGGGAGCACCCCAGGCAGCTGCATCTTGTTGTACCCGGCCCCGAAGGTGTCCAAGGAACTTAGAGCTGTGCCCTGGTGGCTGCCATTGTGGGTGTGCCAGGGAGAACCGCATTAAGGAGAGTTCGGTCTTTCCATCCTCTGCACGCTGAGAGAGTGAGGCCTCTGTCTGTCCCTCTGAAAGCCACTGCAAGGAAGGGAGTCCTTCTGGTATTAGGGACACCAAGACTCAGCTAGGCAGGATGAAAAATACTGCCCCATAGATGAAGGCTGCGATGGGAACTCTTTAAAGACTATCCAGGAGCAGGGCAATGGAGCAATGCATAGGCATTTGGTCTGGGATACAGCTAGCTTTGAATGTTTGCTCCCCTGTGCAGTCCTAGTTCCTAAGACAAGACAAGCCTACACTCCATTAATCCACCACCTAGCCCTCATGTGGCGGGGGGTGGGGGGGGTAGTCTTTGCTCCCATTTATCAACTTTTTAAAAAATAATGTACCAGCAAAGGGCTCTATAAACCTGACAAGCTTTAGTGAAGCAAGCAAATGCCCGTCCAATACAACTTCTTAAGGTCAGAGAAGAGCTCTAACCTGAGGATGCCCGTGGCGCTTTATATCCATTAATGCAAAAGAACAGATGTCCCCTACACCAGCCACATCCACAGTGAAGTGATGAAAAAAGTCAATAATCTCCAGAGCACGGGGGCGGAACCAGAAGAGCAGAAACAATGGGGTCAGGAGTGGAGACAGGAGCTCTTCCAGGAGGGAGACCTGAGGAAGCAGGGGTGAGGCTGAGCAGAGCTCATACAAAGGACCCGTGTTCCAGATGAAGGCTGCAATGGGGACCTACAAGTGATCAGGGTCCAGAGCCTCCAGGAACACTCTCTAAGGTCTGAAGATTCCATCCACTCATTCCGAAGCCGCCTCATGGACACACACACTCCCACCCTGCCCATGTGACCCACAACTTCTCCCAGACTAATCATTTGTATAGAGCCTATTCCATAGCTCCCTGCAGGCTCCGGTACTCACTGCTCGGTACTGAAGCAGCTGCGCCATCTGCCAGTAAGAGCTGGCCCGAGCACCCGCTGCACCAGGCTCCTCTGGGAGGTAATGCATGTGTGCCAGGGCTGCCTGCAGCAGAAGCTGGGAGGAACGCCCCTGGCATTGCTCTTCTGGAATGAAGGACCTGTGGGGTGAGAAATGTGGTTAGGAGGACCAACAGGTGGGACGCAGGGCAGAAGCGCACGGATGGTGACAGCTAAGGTTTGCTAAGGGAAAGGTCAGAGAAGGGGCACACACCAATATCTCCTCCCAGATATGTGCCATCTAACCTGGCCACAGTGGCTGTGACCCCGAGCGCCGTCATGGTAGTGAGCACATGCTCCACGGCCAACACATCCTCATCGTAGATGGTGAGCACTAGCAGCGCGGCAAAGAGAGCTCCCGAGAAGAAGACCAGCTGGCGGGCCAGCAGCGCGCGCAGGGGAGCGGGGGGCTCCGCTGCACGCAGGAAGGCGGCGGCGGGCCGGTAGGCGCGGCCCAGGCGTGCACGCAGCTCGTGTGGCAGCTCGTTAAAGTGGCGAAGCTGCAGGCGGGCCAGGCGGGACCAGCGGCGCGCCCCGAAGGCGCCGGGCTCGCGCCGCAGCAGCTCCACGTGGCTGTAGAAGGCGTGCAATACCTGCCAGGCCAGCACCAGCGGGCTCAGGGCCAAGTTCACGGCGGCCAGCAGCAGCACCGTGCGCCGCCAGCGGGTGGCCAGGACGCCCCGGAGGTCGCTGCGCTTGTAGGCTTCGGGAAGCTCCCAGCCCCCGCGGAAGAGTGAGAAGGGACCGCGGAAGAGCAGCAAGTCCACGTTGAGCGCCAGGCCGCGGCTGAGGAAGGCGGCGCTGCTCCCCCAGGGCAGCGGGCAGCGGGCAGGCAGCAGACCCTTGTTGGCCAACGCTACCAGGTAGTTGGTGTAGCGCAGGATGCGGTGGTGGACGTCCAGTTCCGTCAGCGGCCGCGGCTGCACGCACAGCCCACCGCTCCTCTGCAGTTCCAGGAGGCGAGACTGCACCTCGGCCCAGGGTACCGAGCTGAGCTCCTCCTGAGAGGGAACAGGGAAGCCTAGGGACCAGTATCCCTCCCCCTCCACAGAGACGCACAACCTCCACGACTCGCTGAGCTGCCTGCGAACCCCAGCCCTGGTGGCCTGCCTCCCCATCATTAGGTCGTGCCTTCTTCTAGACCTTCTGCTAACAGAAGCACAGCGCTTCTCGGTTCTTTCGCCCCTTCTCAATTATTCTGCTCATCACTTCCTGCTGACAACTCTTAAGTGAACTTCAGTGACTGGGACCTGGCTTCCTTTTTTGAGCCCCCTTCAGCCCCACATATAAAAGAATGAGATATCTATATCGCTGCTTTCTGCCTGAGCAAACTTAAGAACGGCGACAGTGCTCACCCCCACCTCAAGGCCACTTCGTACAATCACTTGATTAGCTTTCACACAACCATGCCTGTATGTGTCTGTGGGGACAGAATGCTCCCATACTTCATTTGGAGAGACCCATGTGAGCTGCAAGCCTCACTTTAGCCCAGTCTCCCCAGTCCAGTTATTTCCTCAGGACCAGCCTCCACAGCTCCCCCCCCCCCCCCCAGCATCTTCCCTTCTGCTGGAGGACCCGGTGTGGTAGCACACACCTTTGATCCCAGCATTCGGGAGGCAGAGGCAGGTGGATTTCTGAGTTCAAGGCCAGCCTGGTCTACAAAGTGAGTTCCAGGACAGCCAGGGCTACACAGAGAAACCCTGTCTCGAAAAAAAAAAAAAAAAAAAAAAGAGGAAGGCGAAGGATGGGCCCCATTGCCCCAGCACTGGCTGTGCCTGGTGCCTCCCTACTCTAATGGCTCAGAACATCCAAGGGAAAGGAAGATATGGGGACCAATATCCTAACAAAATCTTAGGGACAAAGCTAGAAGGAACATGACCAGGGGATAATGAAGAGGCCAAGAAAGTGGCTTTCATTCCAAGTGCCCTAGAAGGCTCTATTTCCAGCAAGCAAGCCCAGCTCCACTGCCTGCAGGCATCCAGGTTTTTCTCACTTCCTGCCCAGAGGCTTGGGTAGCCCTTCCTTCACCCTGGCCTGACCTTCCTCAACCAATCAGGATGCCTCCTGATCTAGAAAGCCAGTGACAGCCCTTCCTATAAACAGCCATTGTTTTTACCACCCACATGTGACTGTAAGTCACTGTCATGACCCATCGAGTGAAGGATGCTTCACACAGGTCAGATCCAAGCTTGCTAAGTGCCTGAACCTGCCTCCTGACAGTACTCCAGGCCCTGGGCAGGTATCATTCAGCTTCCATCTTTCTGTTCCTCTCAGTGGGTCTTTCCATCTGTATGGCCCTGTCCAGTGCCCATAATGTCACAGCAGGCTTACTGGGGGAATGTGCAGGGCCTCCCTGTAAAACACCTGGATGTCCCAGTAGCTGAAGAGGTTGCAGACCGAGCGAAGCAGCTGGAACAGCCAGAAGCCAGCAGCCAGGACTAGGAGGAAGACCAACAGGGCACTGTCGTGGATCCTGCAAGAGGTTGGACAGGGAGGGTAACATAAAGGTGGGAAACCCACAGAAAGGAAACGATCACAGAAGGGCTGAGGAGGGGTCCTCAGTGAGCCCTTGAGAAATGCCCACAAAGTTCACACTTCTCAAACGACATTCATGCCCTTTGCTGTTTGTATTCTCAGTCTTCCATGGGTGTACAGTGGGCTATGTCACATCATCCCGACAGCCCATGTAGCCTGCACTTGTGCATTCCTAACTTTTAAAGTTGTCCCCAAGGCTAGGAATGTGGCTGAGTAGTACTGTGCTTGCCCAGCATGCCAGAAGCCCTAGGTTTGCTCCCCAGCACCAAAAATAAACAGTTGTCCTCACCATTAATTTCTAGTAAGGTAGGAATGTGACTTGTAATTCAAGGCTCTCTGAGACTCCCAGCCAACTTGGGGTATGTTTTTAAACACCGAGAATTGATCTAGGCCAAGAGGCAGTGTGGGGAGGTCCCTTTCTTCCTATCGTTTTGTGACCTTACTCCAGAGGCAGCCACTAGATTGACACTTACTTCTCTGCACACTGGGCCGAGGGTAGAACGGCATCTGACAAGGTCACTTTGCTGTGCAATGGTCCAGATCTTGTATGGTTCTTTGGTTGGTTGTTGAAAAGAACATTGTAATCCACACAGCGAAGGAGGAAGGTTGTGAAGGTGACAATGAAAATGAACTGTCTGAGGAGAGGATGCAGGAGAGGTCTGCTCAGGCTAGGGGCATGAGGGACGGACAGACTCCTAGCCCAGTCACCGGACAGGCTGCAGCTCTATTTGGCCCCCTGACCCTTCAGAGCCCCAACCAAGCCTAAAACTGAAAAGAAGAGCTGGGGCATGGCTCAGTTGACAGAGTCTGCCTAGCATATAAAGCCCCGGATTTCATCTCCAGCACCACGTAAACTGGGTACAGTACTGTGCCTGTAATTCTAGCACATAGGAAGTAGAGGCAGGAGGAACAGGAATTCAAGTCTAGCCTAGGATACATGAGACCCTGGATCAAAAAATCAATAAAGTAGAATAAATACTAAAATCAAGAAGAGAGAGCAGAGCTTAGGGACAGGACTGGCTTCTCACCCCAACTGGAAGACATCCTCCAGCAGGATACAGGCAAAGCCATTCCGCTGATGATAGCTGTAGATGTGGCAAGTTTGTCAAGAAATTTGCCTAAGCCTACGGACTCTTCCTGTAGAAACTTCTCCCACTCTTCCCTGCTCCACAGTCCCCCCCCCACCACCATGTCCCTCTGCATGCTGGGCACAAAGGATATCTTGGTGAAAAAACTGTCCAGGTTCTGGATGTGATGCCAGGAACCTGGGCACAGAGAAACAGTGTCAGGACTTGGCATTGTCCCATTTGTGATTAATTTCTCTATCAAACCCAAACCTGCCTCGACCCCCTAACCCACCCAACCTTCCATATACCCACACACTCACCGCGGAGTCCTTCGGGTACATGAAGCAAGGGTTGGTGGTCCTCCCCATGGATGGGGGAGTCTTGAGACCCCTCAGGGTCACAGTCCTCTAGCCGTTCATAGTCCTGCTCAGGGATCAGAGGGCCCATCCGCAGCCCAGGATGGTCCTGGGGGCGCGGGCAGGAGGGAGGGGGAGTGGCCGAGGCCAGGGGTGGGGTGGAGTGGGACCCCCACGAGGGGGAAGCAGAGGTGTGTATCATTGTGGGATGGGCCTGCGTTGAGGGTGTGGCCGGGGTGGGTAAGGCATTGTGTGGAGGCTGAGAAGCCCCTGCCTCCTGAATCACCAGGCAGGGAGACCCGGAGGCCAGAGGGAACCCTGAAGAGGAGCAGCTTCTTGTGCGAGGGGCAGGGGACAGAGAGAAGACAGAGATCCTCCCTCCCCCAATTCCCCGGCACGGAGAAGCAGGCAGTGGCAGTGCCATAGGGAGCAGAGGCACTGAGCTGGGCCCCAAGTCTCCCCACCGCCCCCGCTGCCTCCTGCTCCCCCCCCACCCCGTTCGTCTCACCATCAGGCCGCAGCTTCTCTTGAGAGGTTGAAGGGACTGGACTGCTGTTGTTTCCACAGAGGTCAGTGAAGCTGAGCGGAGACTTCAACACGGAGCAGGACAACAACAGCACTAGGTGACTCAGGCTGGGCAGGCCTCAGGCATGCCAGCCCTCAGCCACCTGTGTGATCACTCACACTCCTTGCAGGGCAACCTGGGGCCCAAGCCCCATGCCAGGGACGGACACCAGTTTGGGAGGCAGGAGCTCAAGAGCCATTGGGATTAGAAGAGACACCTATGATCTCTGCTTTCAGTCCTCAAGGGCACAAGTGACAAAGACAGGGCAGCTGCAACAAAAAGTATATGCACAGAGAGCAAAATCCTATCGAGGGCTCTAGCGTGTGCAGACAGAATAGTGAAGCTCTCGTCCCTACAGTTGCACTCCCATCCCTTCACACCTGTGGGCACCAGTCAGTAGAGAATGATTTAAGGCCACATGCCCAAACAGGAGGTGCATTCAGATTTCCCAGCACTTAGGAGGAGACAGAGCAGTGGTATCAGGAGACTGAAGCTGTTCTGGGCAACATCTGACCCTATCTTTAAAAAAAAAAAAATAGCTGTATATTTTCTTTCTCTGAATGAAAGAGGGCAGACTTTGTGGTTAGCCAGGAGAAAACAAAGAGTAAAAGGAGGGAGTACTAGCCATCCTGGATTGGAGCTTAAGGAAAAAAGGCTGGTTCCTTGAGAGTTCCACTGTATCTTCCTTATCCTCTTGAACCCTGATGTACCCTCCTCCATGTCCTGACCTGGTGTCGGGGCCTCCTGAGACGCGTCAGCGCAGGAAGGCAGGGGCCTTGAGAGGATAATTTTGGGTGTGTGGGGATGGACTGGCTCAGTTGAGTTCTTTGTTGTTGCCTCACCCGGGAGGAGGAGGCCCAGGTGGCTGGTCTGATGGCTTGCCCAACGCCATTCCCAAGGTCATGAGTCACCAAGTGCCCTACTGAAGCCCATGCCTGAGATATTGACTTATGGAGCACGTGTCAAGGCCTCCAGCGATCAAGCCAGTATCTCAGAGGCGGAGAGGAAAACAGTGCTTCCTAGCGCATTTCCTGGAGGAGCGTGGAGGACATCCATGGAACATCCCACAAGTTTAGCCCAGACTGCCTGATTTTCTTATATAACAAGAGTTCATGGCTCCCATGCTTTTGTGTCTAGGTAAGGCGCAAAGCTATGCTTTGTGGCAAAATGGAATCCCAAGGAAGTGGGGGGGGGGTACCCCGGTGGCAAGAAATTCCCATGATCTTTCTGAGACCTCTAGAGAGAGAGAGAGAGGTTAAGTGTGGCTTTAGCTGGTACCTCCCTCTGACATTACTCACATATAGTATATACTTGTTTAAGACTACCTCTACACACATCCTTATCTCCTCAGCCCCAAACTCAAGCAAATTCTGGCTCATTGCTCTGTCTAGTTTCACTCTACTCATTCCAGAGCATGCCTTTGCGACCCTCGGCTCAAGAAAAATTGAATCCCGGAAGCATCACCAATAAATGACAATGATACTAGTAACATAACAACGTTTAAATGTCCAGATGGGTTACCAAAGAGCAAATGTGAGCTGGAAACAGCGCCCCCTGGTGGACAATGAACAATAACGTGCCTTTCTCGCGTGGAGGGGAACGGGTATGAATCAGAGCCACTCCCACCAGAAACCACAGCCCAGTGGAGGAGGCAGTTTAAAAAAAAAAAAAAATTACACAGAAGGCATAGTGACTCAAGCCTCTAATCCCAACACTGAGAAGGAAGGATGGCGAGTTCAAGACAAGCCTGGGCTATAAAGAGAGTCTCAGGCTAGTCAGAGCTATGTAGCAGGTCTTGGGGGTACTTTGGGAGACAATTATAGCAAGAATAAGCTTAGCCAAACTGCTGCAAGAGCTATTCACTTTTGAGCTGGAACTTTAGCCCAGTGATTCAGACCCAAATGAAGAAGGAACCTAAAGGTTAGCTCTTAAGTTGCACTTTGATTAACTTCATGACCTACATACTAATAATTCACGATAACTGTGAGTAGCAGGATCACATAGGGAGTTTAGAGACTCAAGTGGTGGCAAGTTACGTTCATGTATGTTTTTGTTTGGTTTGGGTTGAGGTGTGTGTGTCTGTGTGTAGTTTCTTTTTTTAACTCTCAGGTCTGTTTTCACTTATTCCTTCTCACGAAACCATCACTTCCTGTGATGCCAAGGAGCATAGAGATTGTCTGGAACAACTCTAGAGAAACGGCTCAAGGTCAGAAGCGCCAGGACGTCCTCCAATGTGAGAATGAACGTCGCACAACCTCTGACCAGCACCTGACTTCAGGCCACTGAGCAAATAGCTAGAGCTGATTCTGTTCGGTCCCGCCTACAGCCAACATTTTATCCAATCACAGCTTGCAGCAAGACTGATGTGTCTTTTCTCCAATCACCGCTGAGATGGGAAGGGGTTGTCGGGATGGGGCCATAGCGAACATGGAACCCTCGGTAGGATAAGTGTGAGATTGCCGTTGCTGGCTGCCCGTATCTTATTGCCTCAACATGTTGGTGCACTTATTTCGGGCCGGAATCCGGGGTGGCCCAGTTCCAGGATGGTCGCTACAATCCCTGCGCTTCCAGACGTTCTCTGCCGCCAGGTAAAAAAACAAGAGCAACTTGGAGTGTGGGCCATTGACCACCGTCCGACATCGCGGACGGCCCGCCGGGAGATGTAGTTCCGGGCTCGCGCGGGGCTTGCTGGGAGATGTAGGCTATCTCGGAGGGTGTGGAATGTCACTGTCCAGGGAATTGGCCTCAATTATTCATGATGCTGTGTGGTGCCAGCAGGAGGCTCCGCAGGTCTGTATCCACTTGCGGTCAGGACTCAGCCAACTCCAGGGCGCTGGCCACACCCAGTCACCACTGCCCACTAAGGGGCGCCACTCACAGCTCGCATTCGCTCTATGGTAATTCACCTGGAGATCTGTAATTGATGTCCATAGACATTCACTATTGATAGTGCTTCAGGATTAGCTGAAATCGTTTTAAATAATCAAAAGCGATACCTGAGCTGGCGAGATGATTTAGCAGTTAAAGGCACTTGCTACCAAGCCTGAAGACGTGGATTCTACTTGAAAACTCATGGTAGGAGATATGCAGTTTCGGCAAATTATAATTATCCTCTTACTTCCACTATTCCAAACCCACTAAATAGATAAACACATACGTACATTTAAAAAAATTTAAAGTAGTTCCTAGCTAGAATCTACTGTGAATTCAAGGCCAGGCTGGTCTATAGAGAGCTCCAGGTCAGCCCAACTATATAGTGAAATCTCAACAGCATCCACGTTGAAGCCCGAGAGTTGCTAGGAATTTGAAGCCAGCACGGACTACATAGTGAGTTCTGAGGGAACAAAACAAATAGGGAATTGATTCTTAGAGCTAGATGTATCGCCAGGAACCGAGTTAATCTGAACCCGGCCTAGTACCCTTTACTCAGGAAGGTGAGTCTAAATCCAGTATACAGTCGAATGTATTCTATACATTCTAAGTTCAAGGCCCACCTGGAAAACTTTGTAAGATCCTGTGTCAAAATAAAGAGTAGCCAGGCGTGGTGGCGCACGCCTTTAATCCCAGCACTCGGGAGGCAGAGGCAGGCGAATTTCTGAGTTCGAGGCCAGCCTGGTCTACAAAGTGAGTGCCAGGACAGCCAGGGCTACACAGAGAAACCCTGTCTCGAAAAACCAAAAAAATAAAAAAATAAAATAAATAAAAAATAAAGAGTAAAAGGGTCATTCATATGACCCAGTGGGTGCCACCAACGTGACCCCCTGAGTTTGTAACCCCTGGGACCCACAGGAGAGAACCAGTTCTTGTAAACTGTCCTTTGATCTCCACTCACTGTGGAGTGCTCAGGCATGGATGCGCACACCCCCCCCCACACACACACACAAATAAATAAATAAATAAAATTACTATATTTTAAAAATAAAGAGTAGAAGGAGAGCTGGAGACATGGCTCAGTGGTAGGCTTTTGTTTGTTTGTTTGTTTGTTTGTTTGTTTTTTGTCAAACATGAACCATAGATTCGATTCCTAGTACCTATCGTGGGAAAAAAACAAACAAACTGATCCATTCTTGGTAAAATTAAAAAAGCAAAAACAAAAAAGCCAAACCTACATTGATCCAGAGAGAATAATGGGTTGAAAGCATAGAAGAGACCAAAGTCTAATTTTTCTCTTTTTCTTCTAGTAATTTATTTTTTATGTACAGTGGTGTTTTGCCTGCACGTATGTCTGTATAAGGGTGTCAGATACCCTGAAACAGGAGTTACAGACAGTTGTGAACTGCCATGTGGATGCTGGGAATTGAACCCTGGTCCTCTGGAAGAACAGGCAGTGTTCTTAACCACTGAGCCATCTCTCCAGCTCATTGTTTTTAGTTTTGTTTTTGTTTTTGTTTTAAGATTTATTTATTTAATATATGTGAGTACATTGTAGCTGTCTTCAGACACTCTAGAAGAGGGCATCAGGTCTTATTACAGATAGCCATGAGCCACCATGCGGTTGCTGGGAATTGAACTCAGGACTTCTAGAAAAGCAGTCAGAGCTCTTAGCTCTTAACTGCTGAACCATCTTCCCAGCCCTGTTTTAACTTTTTGAAAACAGAGTTTCACTATGTAGCTGTGGCTGGCCTGGAGCTCTCTATGTAGACCAGTCTGACCTTGAACTCACAGAGATCCACCTGCCTCTGCCTCCTGAGTGCTGGGATTATAGGAGTGCCCTCTACCCAGAACCTAGAATTTAACTGTAAATATTCTACAAGAAGCAACTGTTTCCCTGACAGGTCCAGGGGAAGGCTACCAAGAGTAGGTAACTATGAGGGAAAGGTTGCCAAAGGTAGGTAACTATGAGGCAAGCCCACCTGCCTGATGGAGGGAGGAGGGCAAGCATGGGAACTGGTGCTGGGAAGTCTTCCACCAGTTGTTGACAATCCCCATAGCTTCTTGGTTTGGAGGAGCTGAGAGAAGCTAGAAAGTAGCCATGATAAATTATTAATGTCTGAAAACAGTCTTTAGAAAGAGTGAGGGCATTGGTAATATTTGGACCATAAAGAGACACAAGGTGAGACCAGATAAATGACTGTGTTCATTTCAGTTCATGAAACAAATTTAGCAGATCAGGGTCATTTTGAAAGGAATATAACAAACTATCAGAATATCCATTTCAGAATTAAGGGACATATCTTATGAAACCTTTTAACTTTGGCATTCACACACGCACATGGTTCTGGGTTGTACTAAGTGCAGTGCACCATCTCATTGACAGTAAATCTGTATGTTTGCAAAAATTGCAGTGGTCAGCCTTACTGCATACCTAACAAGGGCATACACAGCTTAACAAACATCTGCTCAATAGATATCTCATATCCCAGAGCTCCCTAAATTCTAGAGTATAAAATATGCCTCTGCCCCCTCAGTAAGACTACTGGAAAATTTGGACAGTAGTACAGGAAGAAAAAAGAGTGAGTTTTATCTTAAACTGAGGCTAGATAGACATAAGGCATAGTGGGGGGCGAGGGGTGGGGAAGGAACACTAGGTATCTGTTAATCTGCACATGAGTGCAGGTGTCAGAGGACACCAGAGGGGTTCGGTCCCCTGAAGCTGTAGTCACAGGCTGTGTATTCACAGTTGTGAATTTCCTGACGAATATGCTGGAATCAATCTCAGGTCGTCTACAAGAGAAGTGCATGCCTTTGACTGCGCAGCCAGCTCTCCAGCCCCTATTTTATTTTAGTCTGCAATGAGGTCTCACTTTGTATTACAGGCTGGCTTTGAACTTGAAATCTTCCAGTGTCAGCCTCCCAAGTGCTGGGATTTCAGGAATGCACCACCACCCCCGCTTACAGTCTCCTTTTCTTCTAAGTCTTTCCTCATCTATTCGTCTATTTTGAACATTCGTCTGTGTACTTTTAGCCAGATAACTTCTGCTCCAAACTGTCCTGTCCTTCCCCCCTGGCCCTTCCGTATTATGACCTCTAAAATGCAAATCTGACTTTATTACACCTTATCCTAAAAACTGCAGATATCCCTAAACCCCTCCTGAGAAGGTGGCCTTCTTGCATCCAGGAGCTTTGTGGAGGCTCGGATGCTATCCTTCCAAGGCAGCTGTTTCCTCTGCCTCCCATGCACCCTGGCAAAGCCACCTTGTTGCTGAAGGTCTTCTCTCACTGCCCCACCTGCCCACCATCTCCAGTGTGAACTTTTCTGATGCTATGGTCAAACCCAGCAGTACACACCCTGAGCTCTGTGCTTCCCCACCCAGCATGGCCGTAGGGGAAGGAGGTTACTCTGTCTGATTTGGTCAGTCCATAGTCTGTGACACAGTGGGTTCACAGGTGTTGTAAGCAGCTGAATCCTCTTGCCCTCTTGTTTCTCTCTTGCCCTCTTGGGCTCTTCTTCCCCACCCCCTTCCCTTCTGCCTCTCTCCACGTGGTCATGGCCATGGCTGGCCTTTATTTCTCTACTCTCTCCCTCTCTCTGCCTTTCTCTACCTCTACTACCCTCTTGCCTCCCCTCCCCATGACCTGAATAAACTCTGTTCTATACTTTAAAAAAACAAAAAAGCAGCTGAATCTACGTTTCCATTTTATACATACGGGACCTGAAGGATGACAGAAATCAGTCCTTTGTGTTTTTGTTTCTGTTTTCTGTCTCATTGCTGAATAAGAGAGGAACATACAGCCCTCTTGCCCACCTCATTCCTGGGAACAAATTATACCATCTCTCACTCAATTCTTCTCCTTACCAAGTGAGAATAAGGGCATCCCTCAGGGTCAAGAGCTATGGACCATTTACTCTATTGCCAGGTCACGTTGATGACCTTGCACATATGCAGGGGTAGGCACAGAGAAGAAAGCTCACCCCCCAAGATTCTCTCTGAGCCTTCCTCTAGAAATCCTTCTTGGTCTGTCCCTGTAAAGGAGGCCTGGCCACACACACACCCCCACCCCACCCCCATCTGCCGCTCCAGGTGTCCTGTCTGGCAGGCTGGAGACCTGCATTGACTGGGTGGCTGGAGGCTACATAGGGGCCTGGGTGGCTGATACGGCCTGGACAAAAGTACTAGAGGCAAAGGCTCTTAGGATTGTACTCTGATAGCAGAACATTCCCCAGCTGCTCTACATGTGAGCAGGGGTCTTACACAGATCAGCATTGCTTAAGAATGTGCTAAGGTGGGGCTGGAGAGATGGCTCAGGGGTTAAGAGCACTGAGTGCTCTTCCAGAGGTCCTGAGTTCAGATCCCAGCAACCACATGGTGGCTCATAACCATCTGTAATGAGATCTGATTCCTTTTTTCTGATGTGTCTGAAGACAGCTAAGGTATACTCATATATAATAAATAAATAAATCTTAAAAAAAAAAAAAAAAGAATGTGCTAAGGTGTTCATTTTGGGTGAGGTAGCACATACCTGAAGTCATAGCTACTCAGGAGGCTGAGCCAGGAGGATCACTTGAGAGCAAAAGTTGAAGGCCAGGCTGGGGAATATTGAAAGATTTTATCTCAAAAGCAAAGCAAAGCAAAGCATCCGTGGAGAGGCTGCAGATAAAATGCTGTTCCAGAAAACTCAGCCAGAGCCGGTGGGGGGGTGGGGGTGGGGGTGGGTATGTGGGCAGGTGTTAGTAATTGGAAGGACAGCCAGGCCCACAGCTGTCAAGGCCTTTTTCTACCTGCAGGTCCTCAGATGACCGGCTCAGCTCACACCTCCTTCGGACTGTAGCCCAGCTCCGTGCACAGCTCCGGGCTCACCTCCCTCGAGCTCCACCAGCTTCCCACCGGAGCCCCTCTGCCTGGTGTTGGGTTGGGGGGACCTTGGTGGTCCCTGCAGCCCTGTGGCAGCATCCACGCCTCTGCCTTATAGCACTATGTGAGGCCAAAGAGTCCCCTCCTGCCCAGCCCACACGTGCCCCAGAGCTGCGCTTTAACTGGAAGCTCTTCTGGCATTTCCTTCACCCCCACCTGCTGGCCTTGGGGGCAGCCATTGTGGTGAGGCTTTCCCTGCTCCTCCGTGTTCAAGCCAGGAAGGGCCTAGGATAGCATTCCTGCCTTGCGGCAATGACCCTGGGGCATCGGGACAACCTGTGCAAGGGGCTGAGTCTGTAGGCTATGAGGACTCAGGGGCTGGAGGTCTGGACTTCAGCTCTCAAGGAGGCACTTTTGTGACATGGATGGCCATGGTGTGGACAAGGCAAGGCTGAGTAGGGGGAGAGGAAAAGCCAGAGCAGGGGAGGGGATGGATACAGCCTCCTCTCCAGGTCTCTCTTCCCTCTGTCCTGTTCCAGCTGGCCTTAGGTGCGGCACTAGTGAATGTGCAGATTCCCTTGCTCCTGGGCCAGCTGGTGGAGATTGTCGCCAAGTACACGAGGGACCACATCGGGAGTTTCGTGTCTGAGTCCCGTAAGCTCAGCGTCCAGCTGCTCCTACTGTACGGTGTTCAGGTATAGCCGGGTAGCAGGGCCTGGGGCTCACAGCAGCCTTCTGATGGTGTTGCTAAATGCCAGGCCTCTCTTCCAGGGACTGCTGACCTTTGGATACCTAGTGCTGCTGTCCCACATTGGTGAGCGCATGGCCATGGACATGCGGAAAGCCCTTTTCAGCTCCCTGCTCCGGTACTAGCAGCTGTAGTGGGTGGGACCAGGGTAGACTGGGGTAAACCAGGAGGTCTAGGTGGGACAAATCCTGAAGTGCCATCTCCTCTTCCTTCACCTGCTACCATCATGTCTTCCTGCCAGGCAAGACATTGCTTTCTTTGATGCCAAAAAGACAGGGCAGCTAGTGAGTCGCTTGACTACTGATGTGCAAGAATTCAAGTCATCCTTCAAGCTTGTCATCTCCCAGGTCAGTGGGTCAGGCCCCTGTGCAGACGCAGCAGGCCAGAATTGCCTGCCCCAGCCCTGACATCCTAACATTGCCTTGAAACAAGGCAATGCCCCTGCCCAGCTCTGTGTGAGGAAAGCGTGAGAGAGAACTCAAGAGTCAGGACAGGCTGCTGTTCCATGCTCTGAAACCTTGCCTCCCCAGAAAGCCATTGTGAGGCAGTTATCCTCACAGTGAGTGATCCTGGCAGAAGCAAGCTCATCTGACCCAGCATGACCCCTTGGTGCCCATCCCCAGCTGGCGTCAAACTCATGCGTGACTCTACTGCATACTGATAGTCTGTCCTGTGTGCCCCTCCTTCACCTGGTCCGGTGGGCAGGACACTGGCCCATGGTAGTCAGTGTATTTCTGTGCAGTCCAGCATGTCTGAAACAGAAACAGTGGATTTGTTTAAATAAAAAGGGTATGGCCTATGGACATTCTCACCCATCCCTTTTGAAATTGATAATTAGGTCCTGGCTGGCCAAGAAAGGGGTTCATTTGATAACCCATAACTGCCCCTTGACCTTCAGGGCTCACACTGCTGGCCTAGGCCTCATAAGTGCAGAGCTGTGGCCAGCCTACCCTCAGCAGAATACTCATCATCTGGTGCCGATGCTCTAACATCCTGCCCTCCTTTCACTACTCAGGGACTGCGCAGCTGCACCCAGGTGATTGGTAGCCTGGTGTCCCTGTCTATGCTGTCCCCTCGCCTTACCCTGATGCTGGCTGTTGTCACACCCGCCCTCATGGGAGTGGGCACCCTGATGGGCTCAGGCCTCCGAAAGCTGTCTCGCCAGTGTCAGGAGCAGGTACTTTTTTTTTTTTATATGTAAGCACATTGCAGCTGTCTTCAGACACTCCAGAAGAGGGCGCCAGATCTCGTTACGGATGGTTGTGAGCCACCATGTGGTTGCTGGGATTTGAACCTCGGACCTTTGGAAGAGTAGTCGGGTGCTCTTACCCACTGAGCCATCTCACCAGCCCGGTACTGGGATTCTTGACTTGTCTCCCTTGGTTCTTCCTAGCATCTCTCACCCATTCTCCTTGCCCTTCCTCCTACCTCTTCCTGTCTACAACTACTTCCTATTTCCCTGTCTCCATGCAGATTGCCAGGGCGACAGGTGTAGCAGATGAGGCCCTTGGCAATGTTCGGACTGTGCGGGCCTTCGCGATGGAGAAGAGGGAGGAGGAGTAAGTCCCGGGAAAGCAGAGCATAGAGTGGGCCCATCCATCTCACCCCTCCCCTGCCCTGGCCCACAGCCAGCTGCCTCCCGAGTGCCCAGCCCAGCCTCTCTTCCCAGACGCTATCAAGCAGAACTCGAGTCATGCTGCTGTAAAGCAGAAGAACTGGGCAGGGGCATCGCCTTGTTCCAAGGGCTCTCCAACATCGCTTTCAACTGTGAGTGAGCAAGGCTTGCCTGGGAGGGGACGTGGGCATGGGCTAGGTGGGAGCAAAGAGAGGCAACAGACAGCCGTCACTTGCCCAGGTGCTCCTGACATTGAGGGCCTGCATTTGTGAGATGCCGCAGCTTCTGGCTCCTGTGGGATATTAAGTGACGTCATCCCTTAGCTCGTGGAGAGTGCTGCAAGGCACCCTTAAGGAGTGTGCTGTGCACCTCAGTGTTAGGAACCTTTCTGTTTCTCCAGCCCTTTACGTTTTCATTTATGTGTGCATGTGTATGTGGGTATGTGAATGTGAGTGCAGGTACCTACAGCGGCCCCAGAGTGGGAATTACAGGCAGTTGTGAGCTGCCAGATGTGGCTTCTGGGAACTGAACTCGGGTCCTCAGCGTAAGCAGTGTGTGCTCTTAACCGCTGAGCCATCGTCCCGGTCCTTTGATTTTTATATAGAGCCTCAATAAGTTACCTAGACTGACGTCAGACTTTTTCTGTATCCCAGGCTGCCTTGAACTTGTGGTTCTCTTGCCTCAGCCTCCTAAGTAATTGTTACAGGCCTATATCACTATACCTGGCCTGCCCATCTTGTTTCGCAAATGTGGAGTTGAGGGCTGAGAGTCAACTGGTGGCAGTACAGGGGTAAGACTCAGGACTCAGTCTTCATCCCTTGCTACTTCCTGCCTCACTGCCTGGCCCCTTTCCTTGTAGGTATGGTCTTGGGCACCCTGTTCATTGGGGGCTCCCTTGTGGCTGGACAGCAGCTGAAAGGGGGAGACCTCATGTCCTTCCTGGTGGCTTCCCAGACAGTACAGAGGTAAGTGGGGACCACTGTCATCTCTCAGGAGAGTTCCCTCTACCCTCACCCCACCCTGCCATCCTTCCAGAACCCTGCTTCCTAGAACAGGGATGCCAGTGTACTTGGGGGAGGAGCTGCTGCCTAGCACTAACCCTGGTCCCCCAGGGGGACACAACAGGGGGAGCCTCCAACACTTCCACAAGAGCCTTCTAAGGCTCCACTGCGCTTCCACTCAGGGATGCAGTAAGCACCATTAGCTTCCAGGCAGCTCTCAAGTGTCCCTGAGAAGCTTTCAAAAAATAAAAATTAATTGTGGTGAAACAGACAGTGGAAATGTTATTGCCTGGCCGTTCTTAAGTGCACACTTTGGTAGTGTTACACACAGCTCAGTGTTCTCAGCCACCACGACACCCATCACCAGAGCCTTGTCTTCTTACAAAAGTGAGACTTTTAAACATTAGCTCCCCATTCCTCCCCAGCTCTGCACCCCCTTCCACTTCCTGCGTCCTGTGACTCTGAGCATACGAAACACCACACAGAAGTAGTCATGCATTGTTCTTCCCTTGGTGCCTGGCAGGCTTCACCCAGCACAGTGCTTTGGGGCGGCCCTTCATGTTGTGTGGCGTGCATGTATCAGCACTGAATACCCTATGGATACCTTCCTGAACAGGCTTTTTCAGGGCTGCCCTGGCCTCAGAGCTTTCCGAAGATGAGATGAAGACCCCTGCCCCCAGGTGCTGCTTGTGTAACTTTCCTTTCCCTGCCTAGCTGAGCCCCATCCACCCCATGCAGCAACCTGGAGCTCATCTGTCACCTTGGCCATAAGGCAGCCTCAGTGGGCTGTCTCAGCGGGCTGCCCCGGCAGGCCCCAGTGAAACCCAAGCACTTCCTACTGTTGTTTCTACCTTGCTTTCCCTAGACATAGCAAACTTTAAAAACAAAAAACCATAAATATATGTTATGGTAAACAACTAAAGAGTGAGTTGCTATAATACATAAAGAGCAAAGACTTATTAGTACCAACCACGTCAGGAGTGCTCTCCCCCTTCTCAAATTGGTCCTTCCCTACAAAGGTGACACTCCTCATCATAGTGGTGCACTGTCCCTGCCCAGAGTCCTATCTTGCCATTGCTGTGACTCCACAGTTCTTAGAGAAAGACCTAGTATCTTGTTGCTGTTGTCTAGTGTGGCATAAGGCCAACCTGGAGATTGTAGAACAGTCTTGTCTGCACGATAGCCAGAGGACTACAGAGCAGACCTCACCGGGTCCCAGCTGCATGGGCACTGCCTTTGCTTCCATTTCTGCTCCACATCAAAGACCATCAGATCCTCTGGTCTCAGAAGCCTTATCTGTCCTCTGGCCCAGCAGCTGTTCCTCCCTGCCTTTGCTATCTAGGTGCTCTGATTGCAAAAGAGGTAGAGGCTACCATGTCCCTTCTGCTACCTTGCATTCCTTGTGCTGACCTAATTCCCAGGTCAGCGTGGACTCCAGTCCTGAGGACTGGGATGAACAATTTGGCTCTCTACTCCCTGGGCACATGCCTCCCACCTTCATGTTCTTCCCTGCCTGCTGCACTGTTCAGCCCTAAAGAGTACTATGCTTAGACTGCAGGGCAGCCCAGAGAGTAGCCTTCGCTGTCTCAGGCCCCTGGCCAGGTCCCCATCACCAGCCAACTGGAGGAATTGGCCTCCTTAGGAAGAAGCTGCTGTGTTTCTCTCTGCCTCTTGCTGTGTATCCAAGGGCCCATGTGTCAAGGCTGAGGTCCAAGGGGAGGGATGAGCAGGGCATCACAGCTCCAACTGAGTGTTCCTTTGGATGGTCCCCAGGTCGGGCATCTGCCCAAGCCGGCTTACTTCATCACAGTGCATGGCTGGCCCATTGTACCAGCTCTCAGAGCAAGGTCAGAGCACTCCCGTGAGTCGTGTGTGCTTTGGATTTCAGTTGTGGTTGGCCCCTTTGCTAGGCTCTAATGGATTCCTGGTTTCCTGTGAGCTGGTCACACCCACAGATAACTCACCCACTCAGCTCCTCCCTCCACAGCCTACCCACTCCTGGCAAGTGCCTATTGCCCAAAGCCTGCCATAACTCTTTCCTTGAGGGTTTTGGGGTACTTACCCAGCACCCGAAGGGTGAACTTAGTCCATAGCTTGTGGGATGGCAGTCTTTCCTCTTCTCTGAAAGGGCCCGTTGCACTCAGAGGCATATACCCGTAGGTTGGCTAACCCACTGGGGACCATGACTAAGGCTGTTGGTTGACTCATCTTTCTTAGCTCTCAGCAGGCGACCAGCCCCAGCCCTGCCAAGACAAGGGAGGTGACCCACTGTCTAGACAGATAAACACATGGCATCACCTACACATACCCACTTTTAGGGCAAGCCCACAGTAAAATCTTTGTCAGGAAATTTACTTTGGGGGCTCCCCAGGGCTTCCCCTTTTAGTCCCCTGTCTCTATTTTTCTTCTGAAAGGGCTTAACGTTTTTTTCCATCTGAATTTAAGTCCTTGCTTCTCCAGAGTCTAGTGTTAGGTCTGACCTCCCACTGTGAACCCATCCTTATCCCTGTTTAGTTAAAGCCCTCTGGTGGGCCATCTTCACCCTGTTTCCTGAAGGCCCGGGAAGCATGTGGACATACCACTGAGTCCTAGTCACTTACCCATCAGCCACTGCTGCCTGGGGCCTCTCCAGATCCTGACTCTGGCAGCAGGCAACTGTTAACTGAAGGGGGAACAGAAGCTCAGTGATCTGGTGTCACAGTCCCAGGGCCATCTACATGTGAGCCCTGCCGCTGCCTCCCCAACATAGCCGTCCCTTCTCTCTGACTCTTGTTAATACCTCTTCTCACTCTCCTCTGGCAGGTCTATGGCCAGCCTCTCTGTCCTGTTTGGTCAGGTAAGTGAGATTGCCCCAAGTCTGGGTTAGAGTCCCCATCCATCACTAGAGAGGTGTGAGGTAGGGGTGTGTGTGTGTGTGTGTGTGTGTGTGTGTGTGTGTGGCTGTTGCTGTGGCTGCTGTAAATATTGCCTATGATTGGGGGTGGGCAGAGGTAGAACAAAGAACAAGGTTTTGAATCCCAAGACCATAGTCTGGCTCCACCCTACTATGAGGGGTCTGGACACACTACAGCCCTGTCTGGTAACAGAAGCCCCCTTCCCTGGGAGCCCTGGTTTTTATCTCAACCACAAACTAGATTCCTTCTGCAGGTGGTGCGTGGGCTGAGTGCGGGAGCCCGAGTCTTCGAATACATGGCCCTGAGCCCTGTCATCCCATTGACCGGGGGTTACTGCATCCCCAGCAAGGACCTTCGTGGTTCCATCACCTTCCAAAATGTCACCTTCAGGTCAGCATTGGTGGGTAGGCTGAGAATGAGGGGAAATCAGTTGGCATTTAACTGAAAGCTTCCTGTGAGCAAGGCCCTGTGAAGAACCTTAGGGCAGTAAAGGCTAGGAAGCTGGTCTGACTGGGGCTCTCTTGGCCACCCCCAGCTACCCCTGCAGACCTGGCTTCAATGTGCTCAAGGACTTCACCCTGAAGCTGCCCTCTGGCAAGATTGTGGCTCTTGTGGGCCAGTCTGGGGGAGGTAAGAGGAAGCTCACGACTTTCATCCTCTGGTTCGCATTGTTTGGTAACCACTTGGAGCAGGGCTGGTGGCAAGCCCTCCGTGGTTCCTGCTCCTACCTGGGATGGGCACCCTCCAGTACAACAAGGGTCTGTCTTTGCTAGGAGGTTCTCCACAACTCCCCCTCCCTCCAGGAAAGACCACAGTTGCCTCCCTGCTGGAACGCTTCTATGACCCTGAAGCTGGCTCGGTGACGCTGGATGGGCGTGACCTGCGGACTCTCAACCCCTCCTGGCTCCGGGGCCAGGTCATAGGTTTCATCAGCCAGGTGAGGGGTGGAGCTGAACAGGGTCTCAACAGCAAGACTGGGGCCCCTTTCTCTCTTCCCCGCTCATCTCCCTGTCCTCTGAGGACGTCTGTGCTCTTCATGGTTCCTAGGCCTCCTCTGGATCCAGTATGTCCCTCTCCTTCTGCAGCTTTGTCCTTGTACTCCAGAGCATAGACACTGCTCCTATGGGTGGCAGTCTTAAGATCCCAGAGCTGTGGTTCTAAGGCGGCCAATAGCCACACGCAGGAAAGGCCAAAACTCACATGACCTCCTATTACCATAGGGCCGTCCATCATCACCTTTGGTGAGGTAGTCTGTGTCCTCTCTGTGTGTTGAGGGGCAGGGGGGGGGGGCTCTGTTTCCCATTAATGAGCCACCCTGCCCTCACATGATTAGCATCTGGCTATGAACTTGAGACCTGCCCTGCAATCATGGTCCTGTAAAGTAAGACCCTGGTGCACATGGCAGTCCCCAAGTTTTGAGGCTAGCTTAGAGTATAACCTGTAGATATCATCTCTGTGTCCCCATGCCACTCAACCTTGCAGGAGCCAGTCCTATTTGCAACAACCATCATGGAGAATATCCGATTTGGGAAGCTGGATGCTTCTGATGAAGAGGTGTACAAAGCTGCACGAGAAGCCAATGCCCACGAGTTCATCAGCAGCTTCCCCGATGGCTACAGCACTGTGGTTGGTGGGTCCCTTGATGGTGCTGGGTCAGTAGGGCAGTGTTGACACTCAGGAGCCATGGTTCTGTTGACATGGAGCACCTCAGCGTGTCGAGAGACAGCTAGGAGACAGTCAAGCCAGGAAAGCCAGACCATGGTCGAGGGGACAAAGATGGCTTTATGGAGACAGAAGAACCTGAGCCATGTGGCTCAGGCCTTACAGACTAGACAGGGCTCTGAGAGGAGACAGAGATTATAATAGCAAATGGAAATGGGAGACCCAGGCCACAGGCACAAAGGGCTTGTGCACTTAAACCTACCACAGCCCAGGACAAGAAATAGGACCCCTCTCAGAATTTTCTGTGTTCTTCTGGTTTCCTTGCCCTTCAGTGGCATCCCCTCAGCACAACAGCTGGGGTTGTGTGCAGGCCTTTTCTGTCTTCAGGGTGCTGGACCATACAATGTCACACTAGCTCATGCCTGGGACAACCTAAGTCGTAGATGTTCATCACCACAGCTCTTCTGTCATCTCTGGGACTACTCTGCTGACTGACGTGGACCTTTCAGGCTGTGCCCATCTCTAGCGATCCCTCCAGGTCCTAACACAGCTGTGTTCACATGCTCAGGGCTCTGTGCTGTTCTGATGGGGGCGGGGGGGACCTTGTCATCTCTATTCGGCCCTTCCTTTCTCCTTCAATTCTGGTGTGCCCCTTGTTATTGGGGCTTCCCAAGACTGCTCCCCTTATTGAGCTGTGACCCTGCCATCACTTGGCAGTCCCTCCCAGGGTTGCCCGCTGTGGTTAGCATCTGTGTGCTGTGCAGCCCATGCTTGGGTTCCAAGGAGTCTTACTGCAGCCAAGGCCAGAATCCAGAAGATGCTTGTTGGTGGGAGCTCATCTCAAGAGACGCACCTAGGAAGGGAGGCGTATGCAAGACATTGGTGTTTGGGGTGCACTTTCATGCTGGAGCATTCAGACTGACAAGTATAAACACAGCACTGTGAACGTGGGGTCCTGACAGGAGCCTGGTGGAAGCTCCTAAGTACCCAGGATCCGTTGCCCACTGCCTCCAGTGTGGGGCTAAGGATCACCTTAGACCCCTGTCCTGTCCCCTCTTTCCCTAGGTGAGCGGGGCACAACGTTGTCTGGTGGCCAGAAGCAGCGCCTAGCCATCGCACGTGCCCTCATCAAGCAGCCCACAGTGCTGATCCTCGACGAGGCCACCAGTGCGCTAGATGCAGAATCCGAGAGGGTGGTACAGGAGGCCCTGGACCGGGCCAGTGCTGGCCGCACCGTGTTGGTCATTGCCCACCGGCTTAGTACTGTTCGTGCAGCCCACTCCATCATTGTCATGGCCAATGGCCAAGTCTGTGAGGTCAGTTGGACTAGGAACGGGCAGTGGCTCGGGTGGCACAGCTAAGCTGTGTGAGCACCTGGCCTGCTTCCAGGTGCTTGAGGTCATGTTCTGGGAACAAAACCCCAACAGACCAAGGTCTTCCTATCCTTGAATAAACCCAGGCCACTACCCTCTGGGAAAGCTGAACTACAGGCTCCCGGACCAGGGGATGTGTATGTTGGTAAAGAGACTGAGGCACAGCTGGCTACCCAGAGGCTAAGCTGCAGAGAGGCTGTCTCAGACTTGTGAGAGAGGTCAGGCAGAATCAGAGCACACAAGTGTATCCCACAGCCACAGCCGAATGAGAGACAAAAGTAATCAGACCTCTCAATGTCAACTGAACAGAAGGTAGCATTGGCTGGTAAAGCTTTCCCCAAGGTAGTTCCTTTACAGTGAGCACAGAGTTGTCAAGTGTCCCTAGAAGGGTCATGAGCTTAAGTGGCTGTGAGCCTCACAGTTGATGGAAGTCAATAGGGACTCTGAGTTAGCTCTGTTGAAATGACCCTCCTTCTGTCTCCAGGCTGGGACCCACGAAGAACTCCTTAAAAAAGGCGGGCTCTATTCAGAGCTTATCCGGAGACAAGCCCTGGACGCCTCCCTGACCTCAACACCTCCTACAGAGAAGCCTGAAGACCCCAAAAGCTGCCAGCCCAAAGCCTGAGAGGCCCCCTGGGGTCAGGTCACTGCAAGACATCCGTCTGAGGCTGGAGCTCTGCTGGGGACAGAACCCTTGGAGGGCCAGTGTGCTGGAGTGTGGCCTGCACTACTGCCCCCTTAAAGGAGATGGGCTCAACAGATGGGGTAGGAAATGGCTCTCCGCCCACCTGCTCCGACCATCCTGACTCAGCTCTGTGGTCACGGGATGTACACAGTGAGACAAAGTCCCTGAACACCTCTGCTTGACCCTCTCAGGTTGGCCTGGTTCTGCCCAACACTCAGTTGTTTGGGCCCTCACTCCAGGAGAGTGGCCAGGCCTGGTAGAATGGATTGTAATCCCAGCACTTGGGAGACAGAAGTGAGAGGGTCAAGAGTTCAAGGCCATCCTGGGCTAAATAGTGAGACCCTCTCTCAACAAAAAGAAAAAAAGAAGAAAAACCTAAATAAAAAAAGAAAACTTTTCAAAGAGGCTGAGGCTGTAGCTTAGTAGCAGAGTGCGTGCCTGCCGTATGTGAGGGGCCTAGACATAATCCTTAGTACTGCAGATAAGAAATAAAATCCAGGGTTGGAGTGTAACCCAGGACCTCAGACTAGGCTCTGCCTCACCTCAAGTAGGACCGCACACCCCCAGCTTTATTCTTGCATCCGCAATGCATCTCTTGATCCGTTCTCCACACAGTTATCCTGGTTTCTAGCAGAATGAAGTGGTAATGGTCATTGTACAAGAAGCACCCAGCCTGCCAGGCTGTGCTGTTTGCTTCAGTCAGACTTGGTAAGACTACAGAGCCAAAAGCGAGACACTGGAGAGGCTGCTGCGCCATGTGTACACACAGACACAGTGCCAGTAAGATGGGAGCTAGCAGCAGGAAGTCATCCTTGGCTACACCAAGGTTGAGGCTAACCTGGCCTTTGTGAGAGTCTGCCCCAAAGGTGGAAAGCACAATTGCTATGAAATACAGTGTGAGGCTGATAGGAGTAACGTAAGCTTCATGGAAGTGGTGGGATGGTGGCCTTGCCTTGAAAGCAGGCAGCCTGTGGTCCCAAAGCTAAAGCTGCTATTGGCTTCTCAGGTGTTGAGGACCCTGTAGACTGCACCTGTGCTCCCAGAGCGTCAGCACTTTTTCTCATGCTGCTGCAGAGGCCTTGATCCACTTCACTTACGCCCGGAGTGTGATGATCCCTGCCCTTGGTACTGTAGGTCACTCCCCGAGAGTTCATCCCTGGCCAGCCACACCCAGGTTGTAGGACTCTGTGCAAACCAGGGAATGGATCGGGGGAGGGGAGCTGTAACTGCAGGGCCAAACAAGCATTCTGTATGTTTCATGTGGCAAAGGATGACATTGTCTTTCAGGAGTGACGGGTGCAGAGGGCAGAAACAGCTGCTATCGGGGGCTTATGTAGGACCACATATACTGCTGTGGGAACAAGCAACCCAAGAACCCTAGTCCATAGTGCCCTGGTTTAGTATCATCCTGGAATGTGACAGCCTGGGAAACTGACTTCTGGGGTAGCTTCCGTTGCCTAGCCACAGCACACACCCCAACCCCCAACAAATGCAGCTTAGAGCAAGGCCTCTGCTTTCCATAGACATGTCCCTTTGCCTGGCCCTACCCTACCCTTTATCCACCTGAGGCATAAAATCTCTCATGGAGCATCCAGCCCATTGGTTCCACATGCACACAGTCATCAGGCTACAGTGCACACACAAATTCTCTATCCCCTGGCAGCCACAAGATGACTGCCCACCAGGGAAGGGACCCTATGGTCAGTAGCTGGTGAGCCCAGCCCTGTGGGTATGTTCACCCAGTCACCGTGGCCTGGCTTTCCCAGCCCCTCAGTAGAGTACAGCTTGGCTACACTTGCTCTTAAAAGCTTCTTCCAAAAGTTAAGTGGCACATATTGGATTCCCACCCCTAAAACCCACAGTGTAATAGCCCCAGACAGTGGTCACATCTGTGCCATAAGCCCTTCTAGTCACCTGTCCTCCCTAAGATCTTACTTGCCTAGTCTTTGCCATTAAGCCTGGGACCTTTTCTGAAACTAAGCCCTGAATGCTTGTTAGGAGGATCAATGTCCATACAGCCAAAACCAGCACAGTGTGACCGATTGGTTGGTGGAATTATGTCCCCACCACTCATGGCCAGAAGCCACCAGGATGAACCTAGCAATCTCCAGTGCTTTTCAAAGATGTGGGGCCAGTGATACTATTGCTCAACAAGTGGAAAACCTGCTACCAAACCTGAGGACTTGTGGATGAGCAACTCCCAAAAAGTTATCCTCTGACCCCCATATGTGTTGTCACACACATACCCAATAAACAAATAAATAGTAAAGCAGCAGAAAAAAAAATGTCAATAATGGCCTTGTCTGCTTACTCTTGAGCATACAAGATTTTGCCCAATTCCTAGGTATATAGGGTAGATGAGACTTTACCCAGAACAGAACATGACAGTGACAGGAGCCGGCCTTGCACTGTGCAGATGTCCCTTGTACTCCTCCAAGCCAGCTAGCACTGAACTTGTGGGTGGCTTCCCCAGCACTGGAAGCCCACAAGCCCCATCCCAAAGCTCTCTCCTCATCTTCCTTTCTGCATTCCTGGAAGTGGCTCTAGGACTTGGTCACATGCTGCCTTTGCCCCATGCAGGACAGAGTGCAGGAGATGACTCAGTGGCCTGGAGTCCCCTCCAGGCATATTCCCTAATCAAGACTAATAGGAATGCAAAATGGCATCCCTGCTATTTAGGTGGGAGTGGGGGATCTGATGACATTTATCAAATTAGTAAGGCAGTGCCTTCAACCTAGAAACTCTTCTCTCTGTATAGCCCTGGCTGTCCTGGAACTCACTCTGTAGGCCAGGCTGGCCTCGAACTCAGAAATCCACCTGCCTCTGCCTCCCAAGTGCTGAGATTAAAGGCGTGCACCACCACGCCCGGCCCCAACCCAGAAACTCTTTCAGGGAGTTTCTCTATGATGTCAATAGCAAATCTGGTATTGAAAAGCTGGAAACACCAGTGGTTATCAGAGAAGACATAAGACAGCACTCCATATGGACTAGGACAAGTAATGAGGGTGCTTTCTGGGTTCTGGAGCTCATGATCCCTAGAATATGTTCATTTAGAGAAGAAGATGTAAAGAGGACCCTGGATACCTCTAGGACAGCAGGAGAGTCCATGGTCACTGTGAAGGAGGATAGCCTCACCAAAAGGAGGGTCTGAGAATGAGGTGGGGTCTGGGTCTCCAGGCAGAGAAGGATAGTCAGAAGACAGAGGCCACTGGATATGGAACCTGAAGAGGGCCCTTGTCATGTAGCATTACTAGGATGCTAGGGGCATAAGAAGAGATCTGCCTGGGCCAAACCTCCCACCACTCTCTAACTTGGTCAGAAGCCAAGTCCACTCTGCAAAAGAACAAATGATGTCAGATGGGTTCATGGAAGGGCAGGAGAGGCAAAAAGGAGAGGGGGTAGACTAAGAATCAGCCGCTGACCCTCAGGTCTGCATTGAGGGGCTGTGCCTGGGAGCCTAAAAGGCCTCAAAGGCATCCCAAACCCCAATGTCTATCTGGGTTTCCTTCAAGCCCTACCATGGACCGCTGTGGTTTCCTCCTGGCGCCTCTGGTCTCTGACAGCAGTGACTCCCCCCCATGCTGCACTAATGGCTCAGCCTGGGCCCCCAGGGACCTCCCCTGCCCCCCCAGACTGCTCTGCTTGCCCCCCAGCCCCCCTCATGCTGAAACCTAATCCTCTGCAGCAGCTTTAGCTCAGTCCTGCTCTGCAGCCCCTGCCTGCCACTACCTCCTGCGCCCTACTTGGTCTTTACTGCAGAGACCCAGCCCCACGGAGTCAACGCCTGTCTGTTCTGGGGAAGGCAGAGCTGACCGAAGTTCAACTCATCCAGTCCTATCAGGCCAGTACTTTCACCTGTCTTGGCTCCTCCCGTCTCTACCTTCTCCTTCTCCTCTCTCCGCATTCCTTGTGAGCTACTCGAGTCCCATTTCAATCCCCACCACTACCCTGCTAGCCCTACAAAACAGCTTCTGCGCTCCTTAGAAATCCTGTCTCCAGTCAGGAAACCTCCCTGCTCCAGCCATGAAACCTCCCTCCGGACTGGAGGAGGCCCAGCGGCGACAGGCCTCAGACATCCGGGTGTTCGCCAGCAGCTGCACGATGCATGGTTTGGGCCACATCTTTGGCCCTGGAGGCCTGACCCTGCGCCGTGGGCTGTGGGCCACAGCTGTACTCCTGTCGCTGGCGGCCTTCCTCTACCAGGTGGCTGAGCGGGTTCGCTACTATGGGGAGTTCCACCATAAGACCACCCTGGATGAGCGCGAGAGCCACCAGCTTACCTTCCCAGCCGTCACTCTGTGTAACATCAATCCCCTGCGCCGCTCGCGCCTCACACCCAATGACTTGCACTGGGCCGGAACAGCACTGTTGGGCCTGGACCCTGCTGAACATGCTGCCTACCTTCGTGCCCTGGGCCAGCCCCCTGCACCACCTGGCTTCATGCCCAGTCCGACTTTTGACATGGCACAACTCTACGCCAGAGCCGGCCACTCCCTTGAGGACATGTTGCTGGACTGCCGATACCGTGGCCAGCCCTGTGGGCCTGAGAACTTCACAGTGGTGAGCCAGTTGCCCTGAGACCCTATTTAGTGACTACAATCTTCAGCCTTGTCAGTAAGGAAACCTTAACACCCCTGCCTGGCTATCCCTTCCTTCCTGCTGGCCACAGGCCTTCCATCGGAGACATTCTTTCTGTCTAGTCCAGGAAGCTGCCTTGGGAGGCTATCTCTCTCCATCTCAGACATCTGTGCACCTGGCTATGCCTCTCATTGAGGACACCAATCCAAGCAAGCTGCAGGGCCAAGGGCTAATCAGTAGAGACACTTGCTCCTAGAGTAGAATGCAGTACCCTGAGACTATTCTGGGGCAGGAGAGAACTGATGTTCCTCTGCCTCCTCTGAATTTTGCCACCCCAAAAGAGGGCAAGAATACCTCCAATTACCCCTGTAGGGATACTGCTGTCAGGGCTTTGGTGAGAGGCAGAGAAGTTACACTGAGGCAAGAGGCTTCCCCACTCCATATACCTACATGTGAGACTAAGGACATTGAGATGTGGCCTATCAAGTTCCTTCAAGGAGGGTGGGAGAAGTGGTTTCTTTGTATGAGATCCAGTCTCAAAAAGTCCAAAGCATAAAACAAGCATGGGGGTGCACATCTTTTATCCCAGAACCTGAAAAACAGAGGCAGGAGGATCCCTGGGGATTTGAGGCCAGCCTCATCTACACAACATAAATTCTAGGACTACATAGAGAGATTCTGTCTCAAAAAAAAAAAAAAAAAATCTTAAGAAAATGAGGACAGGGTGGAAAATCAGATATATCTCCTAGACTTCATCAGCTAGGCTCCCCCTAGGTACATAAGCACATGCAGGGGGAGAGCACCCACCCAAGACCGACTGAGCTTGCACATCTGCCTCCAGAACTGGAAGGATTTGTCACTGCCATGGTGGCTCTTCCTGTGGCCCCAGCACTTGGTATTTGGAACCAGGAGGATCAGGAATTTGAGGCCAGCTCAGCTACATCAAAAGCACCAGACAAGCCCAGGCTACATAAGAATTTATCTCAATCCCTGCCCCTCCCTCCAAAAACCTAAAGGACAAAACAAAGAGAAGGGGCTCAAGGGGTGGTGTGGTTCCATTCCCAAGGGCTTGTTTGAGAGAGGGACTGTCCCTTTCTGTTCCCCCCACCCCCCCCCCCAGATTTTCACTCGAATGGGGCAATGCTACACCTTCAACTCTGGTGCCCAGGGGGCAGAGCTGCTCACCACTCCTAAGGGCGGCGCTGGCAATGGACTGGAGATTATGCTCGATGTACAGCAGGAAGAGTATCTGCCCATCTGGAAGGACATGGGTGAGGGCCACAGGGTCATTACCTGTGAGGAGGGATAAGGGTGGATGCATGCCTGAGGCTGGGAAATCACAAGACCATGGGAGGGAGGGGGAGGGGGAGGGAGAGGAGGTAGGTGTGTAGGGAGAAGTCCCAAAGCATGTAATTTTGTGAGAAGAGACAGGGCTGTCTCTTCTAAATCCTGAGGAGAGGGACTGCCAAGAGAGTCTCTCCTGGGAATGGAGTGTCTGGGGCCTTAAAGGCCCCTCCCTGCAGAAGAGACCCCATTTGAGGTGGGGATCCGAGTGCAGATCCACGGCCAGGAAGAACCCCCTGCCATTGACCAGCTGGGCTTCGGCGCAGCCCCAGGCCACCAGACTTTTGTGTCCTGCCAGCAACAGCAAGTATGTTGGTTCAACTGCCTGTGCCTCCCACCCTCCCCAAGCTCCTACCATCCCTAGAAGACCCTCAGATCCCAAGCCACAGTGCCTCAGCCTGACTGTGCCCCCCCCCCACACACACACCTCTATTACTAAACAGCCTATGTAACCTTGTCCCTCTGACAGCTGAGTTTCCTGCCACCACCCTGGGGTGACTGCAATACCGCATCTGTGGATCCCGACTTTGATCCAGAGCCCTCTGATCCCCTGGGTTCCCCTAGCTCCAGCCCTCCTTATAGCTTAATAGGGTGTCGCCTGGCCTGTGAGTCACGCTATGTGGCTCGGAAGTGCGGATGTCGAATGATGCATATGCCTGGTAAGGGACTGAGCTCTGTTGGGAGTAGGGAATGAGGATACCCTAGGGGGCGCTCTCAAGCTCTCAGACGGGTCTCTTCTTCCTATTCTAGGAAACTCCCCAGTGTGCAGCCCCCAGCAGTACAAGGACTGTGCCAGCCCAGCTCTGGGTAAGGCACATCTCTTCAGCCTCCCTGTCCCCATCCACTCAGACATTGATCACAACCCTCTGGCCAAGTGCTCCTGTCCCTTGCTTTGCGGCCTGCAGACGCTATGCTGCGAAAAGACACTTGTGTCTGTCCCAACCCGTGCGCCACTACACGCTATGCCAAGGAGCTCTCCATGGTGCGGATTCCCAGCCGCGCTTCAGCTCGCTACCTGGCCCGGAAATACAACCGTAGCGAGACTTACATCACGTGAGCAAGGGACATGGTAGCAAGGCTGGAGGCACTGTACCTGAGTCAAGGGGCTCCTAGCAGGGAACTGGACTGGAACCCTTTCGCACACAGCCCAGGCTAGAGTCATCTCTACATAACGGGTTCTGGGACTTGGGCAAACTGCTTAAATTTTCTGACTTGGGGGATGGGAACAACCCAAGGTTCTTGAAAGGGGCCAGAATGGTCACACCCACTTCCAGCTGGCCCCAGGTGGTATCCAGCAAGTAGTTCGTGCTTCTTTTCCTTCAGGGAGAATGTACTGGTTCTGGATATCTTCTTTGAAGCCCTCAACTATGAGGCAGTGGAACAAAAGGCAGCTTATGAAGTGTCGGAGTTGCTGGGTGTGTACTGAGTGCCTGGGTCTGCAGAGGTGCAGAAGGTAGGTGACCGTGAACTGACAGCACTCTGCCTCCACAGGAGACATTGGGGGACAGATGGGACTGTTTATCGGAGCCAGCCTGCTTACCATCCTCGAGATCCTCGACTACCTCTGTGAGGTGGGACAGAACCCCAGACACCATGGGGAAGAATCAGGTCACCAGCGTCTAAGAAGGTAGATGTTGGCCACCTAACTCCTGCCACTTGTCCCCAGGTTTTTCAAGACAGAGTCCTGGGGTACTTCTGGAATAGGAGGAGCTCTCAAAGGCGCTCTGGCAACACTCTGGTAACACTCCTTCACCCTCCCCCACCCCTAACATTGTAGGCCTCACCCCAAACCTTAAACATTTGGTCCAGGAGCTATAGGTGCAACAATATTGGCTGGTCTCCACCTGACTCCCTCTTCCCACAGCTCCAGGAAGAGTTGAATGGGCATCGAACACATGTTCCCCATCTCAGCCTAGGCCCCAGGTAATATGAAATATTCCCCATCATGGGGACAGGACAGGTTCAGAGGAAGAAGTGCAGGTCCAGGACAGAATAGGTGAGGGGTCCTACCCAGTGCTGTGGCTTGTCCCACCAGGCCTCCTACCGCTCCCAGTGCTGTCACCAAGACACTCACTGCCTCCCACCGTACCTGTTACCTCGTGACAAGGCTCTAGACCTGCTTGGCTGCGCCGTGACATCTTGGACATGCCCAGGCTGTACATCTTTGCCTTCTTTACCCTAATAAAGCTCTAGTACACGTGCCTCAGGCGTCTGCCTTACAGATCAGACACAAGACACAGCTTCCAGCCTCATCCATTCTCCAGCTGGGCCCTGGGCCCCAGTTAGACTTAACCATTCTCTTGAGGTGGGGTGGGGTAATTTTGAGACAAGCTCAGTCAGGCACACCTTAGTGAGGAGTTGATGAGGTCCTCAAACCCATTTTCTTTTCATTTTGTTTTTCTTGAGTACCGGGGACTACGCCTCGAGTGTGGAGGATGCCCGCCATGCGAGTGTTTTTCCATGGAAGTATCCCCCGTCACTTTTTTTCTGAGGCAGGGTCTCATATACTTCCAGCTGGGGTTGTACCATGCAGCCAAGGATTATCTTGAACTCCTAACCTCCCAAATATTGAGATTCTAGGCATAGTTGACTTCCCAGACCTTTTTATATCTTGTTTATTTAGAAACAGAGTCTCACTAGGTTTTCCAGATTACCTTGAACTCACTCTGAAGCCCACACTGCCCATGCAGCACTGCCTCGGGCTCCTTGGTAGTTTGGAATGCAGGCCTATACCACTAGGCTTACCTCCTACCAAAATCTAGGAAGGTAGTCTCTCCATGCCCAGAGCTTAGGTGACGGCCCATAGTGGGCATGGTCAGTAGGTATTCATTGCACCAACGGTGGAGAGCCGGAACGAGGTACTAACTAGCTCAGCGAGAAGGTGGAAGTGGCAGGCTACACGAGAACTAGTCCACGTGCAAGAACACAAATTGGCGTCTTGCTTTCGAAGGTTCTCGCCTTTCCAACCTCTCCATAGGAGCTGACAACCTGCTGAGACAGTGGGCCCAAGAGAGCCCTCCCTTCCCCTTCCTGTCAAGAGGGCACTCCTGGAGTTTTGCCTCAGCTCCAGTTTCCTACTCTCACTGTACCCCAACCCCTGGAAAAGTGGCAAACAGGAACTGGGAAGGGCTGTGCTTATGGAAGAGACCCACACAGCTCTGGATCTCTCCTGCCCTAGCTGACAACTCCAAGTGTGAGAACACAGATGTGGAAGGCTCTATATAGGATGCAGAGCTAGAGAGGCCTGGCCCATTCTCTCCTTCTGGCAAAGACTCAGCTTTGCACTCAGGCATCCTACCTCAGGACTGTATCTGGCCTTCTAGGCAGAGGAGAAAAGTGTGGAGGATTATGTAAGCTGAGTGTGGAGACAGGACTACCATGACACAATCAAAAGAACAGGGACCCTTGCCTCCTATTCCTGGTCTCAGGATACGTAAAGAGATAGAACAGACATGAGTAGCTCAGTGCACAAGCTGTGGGCCACATCACATTGCAGGAGTCCCCAGTCACCCTCCAGAGCCACCCCACCACCATATCATCAGACTGTGGGAAAGGAGCCAATTTATGAAATTAAATAAAGTCCACGGAGGGAGGGAAAGCCGCGGGCCAGGGTAACTCTGCCCTGGCTGGCCCAGCACAGCTGGCGCTCAGCATCCCACACCCGACTCTTCCACCCTCCTGGGAGGGAGGCTTAAACAGGCCAGGCCCCAGCCTGGCCACCGGGGGTCAGAGAGCCTATGGGGGACAGAAGTCAGAGAAGTAGGGGTGCTGCAAGGCCTCCTCTGCTGAGATGCGCTGCACAGGGTTACACTTCAATAGGTTCTGCAGGGGGGAAGAAAGGCAGAGGTGGCTCAGGCTAGGACAGCCCACCATCTTTTGACCCTCTGGGCAAGAATACAGTCTCCAGTTTCTAGTCCTGGACAGACAAATGGCCCCATCTTTTACCCGCCAGGCACCTACCTGCAACAGGTCCCTCCCCGTGGCATTGAGCTTGGGCACGACGTTCACCAAGGATGTTGTAGCTGGGTACATTGGGTAGGGCTGCAGAGGAGGGCCAGGCAGAGTCAGGCCACAGCACGGATCATAGAGTTGGAAAATAAAAGGGGCCTCTAACGAACCAAGACCTCCCATAGCCAGGCACACCTTATAGTCTGGCAGCTTGGTCATGGCAGGCCATTGTTCCTCAGTCGGTGTCCCTAGCAGTGTGTCCATGTGGTCAAGGGTCACTTGTGGGGAGGGTTACACCTACACTTGAGGGGCCGGTGGGGGGATTCCTCATTCCCACCTGACCTTCTCTTACACCACCATGCTCTATCCCCAGCCCAGCTTGAGATGAACCCCATTTTATGGTATTTAGTAGGAAACCCGACCCGATACTTGCAGTTCAAACAGACGAGTCATTTTTCTCCAAGAACCCTCTTCCTTCCTCCTAAGGCTTACTGGAAAAACTTCTAATAGCTTCATCAGGGGTGTCATCCTTACCAACAGTGACTCCATCCGTGCAAGGACAATGTGAAGGGCAAGCAATGGCTAACTCTCACCCCAGCTCTAGGCTCTATGCCCACTCCCTTTCTACAAAGAGGTGAAGGGGTGTAGGCTAAGGGCACTGGGAGGATATCGGAAGATCCTCTTCAGCTGGTCATCCACATCATTGCCGGGGAAGAGAGGTCGTCCTGCATTAGCCAGCTCTGCAGAGAAAAACAGGGATAAAAGAGTACATGAAGGACCCATCGTTCTGAGGTGCCCCTCTGCCTTCCAGCCCCAGCCCCAAGAGCTCCCTCTCCCTTCCTTCACAAGATCTCCTACTTGTTACCCCAACTGGAAAGGAGTACCTCTGCAGAACCCCAATGTGTCACCTGCAAAGATGCAGCCGGCTGACCACATGTCGATGGACGTGGAGTACAGCTTGGCCCCAAAGAGGACATCCGGTGGGCGGTACCACAGCGTGACCACCTGGAGAAGACCCCACCCACAGGGATCCCCCTCCCACTTAGAGAGCTGGAAGGAGGTCCAGGAGGAGGCTCAGAGAGCAAAGGAAACAAGGCGCTGGGGGACTCCCTCCCTTCAGCTTCATGTACCACTTCCCAGGCTCACCTCAGCAGAGTAGCAGCGGACAGGGATACCAAAGGCTCGGGCCAGGCCAAAATCAGCCAATTTCAACTCCCCATTCTGAGGGGAGATAACACAAAGGGAACATGGAGAAGGCCTTTTAAATGGGTCAGGATAGGCTCAGTTTCCTTCTCCCCATCCTGCTCCCTCAGTGTTCCCCACCCCTGGCTCCAGCGTCCACATTCTCATTCCCTGTTCCCAGAGCAATACCCTGTTTATGAGCAGGTTCTGGGGCTTCAGGTCCCTATGTAGCACGTTGCGGCTGTGACAGAATCCCAGGCCTTTCAGCAGCTGGAAGAGGAATGACTGGGGAGAGGTAAGGAAGAGGGAGTCAGGCCCACTACGACCTAGAGCCCATGTTACTTGCAGCCAGTGGAAAAGTCCAGTGTGTGTGTGTGTGTGTGTGTGTGTGTGTGTGTGCACGTGTGTGTGCGTGTGCATGTGTGAGTCCTCTGCAAGAGCAGAAAGTGTTCTTTGTTATTGTTTTGTTTGTTTACACAGAGGGATTCTCTGTGTAGCCCTGGCTGTCCTGAAACTCCATCTATAGATCAGGCTGGCCTTGACCTCAGAGATGCACCTGCTGCTGCCTCCCAAGTGCCTGAGTTAAAGACTAGCACCCCCACGCCCAGCTTGGCAAGTGCTCTTAACAACTGAGCTATCTTTTCAGCCTTTCATCTAGTTACTTTTGAGAATCTGCATTGCAGGCACTGGAGGGATGTGGGGGAGTACAACAGTAACCAAATTGTCCTTGCTTCTCACAGCATTCTGGTGGACCTTCCTGTATTTCCAGTCCATGTTGGTCTCCCCTACATAGCTGCAATTGGGTACACACACCATAAGCATCAACACAAATACAAAGTTCAGTATTACTCGGGACCCACTTCCCCTGAGACCTGGGCCAAGGCATTGGTCTTAGGCCTAGAATAGTGACTGGTACACAGCAAAACCTTCAGCAAATACTTATTGTGTTGGCTTCTCTCTCTCTCTCTCTCTCTCTCTAAGATTTATTTATTTTAAAATTATGTATGTATGTATGTATGCATGCATGCATGCACATGTGTGTCGAGGGGAGGAGGGTATGCACGTGAGTGCAGGTACCCTTGGAGGCCAAGAGTGGGTACCGGATCCCCTGGGTCTGGAGTTACAGGTAGTTGTGAGCTACATCAGTTGGGTACTAGAAACTGAATTCACATCATCGGGAAGAGTAGCCATCTGTCCAATCTCTTTTGTCTTGATTTGGCTTTGATGTTTAAGACAAGGCCCTGCTTTGTATCTCAGGCTAGTCTTAAACTTGAGATGGCCCTGCCTCAGCCTTATGAGTGCTCAAGTTAGAAGTATGGGGCACTATGCAGGCCCGGTATTTGTTGAATGCAGGACATAGTCTCTCCTGTGTCTCATCTCTGGAGTGCAGATGACATCATTGAAATCAGATACTGTCTGTGCAAGTCAAAGGCAACCACATAAATAACGTTCACCAAGACAAGTAGTCCTTGGTAGGCAGAAACAGGGTTCCCCTGGTACCCCAGTGCCCCAACCTGGCAGTCAAAGAGTGCTGATATTTATATAGGCACACCCACAAATCCTTAGACATCCTTCCTCTCACCTTCACAATCTCAGGGTCCAGGTCACCATTGCAGCTGTCGAAATATTTCTTCAGGTCCTAAATAGAGGTCAAGTGAGGAGAAGAGGACCTTAGTTCAACCTTAGTCTGGACTCCTATACCCTCCCATGATAAGTATGCCCCGCCCCCCCAAGCCCCTCTTTCACCTGATCACAGAACTCAAAAACCAGTGTCAGCTTCTTGTCACTATGCAGGACATCATGAAGCCTAGGGAAAATGAAAGGCTTAGCCACATCTCGAGGTTGGCCTCTAACATCCCAATACCAGCCCAGTCTAATGAGGAGGTTCTACCTTACCTGACAATGTTTTTGTGCTTCAGTTCTTTGAGTAGACAGATCTCCCGGAGGGCTGAACTTGGCACACCCTACAACATGCAAGGGGGTAATAGTTACACACAACCCAAGACAGACTTTAGACCCCCCTCCCTCCCAGGCCCTAGGCCTACCTCATCGTCATCATCCAGCCTGACACGCTTCAGAGCCACAATCTCATGAGTTTCCCGGTTTTTAGCCTTGAACACAGTTCCATAGGTGCCTAGAGGAAGGTTGGGGGTGAGGGAGAAGATCCTTCTCAGTATCTTAGTGTGTAAGGGTAAGTTCTCAGGGCAAAGGCCAGATGTGGAGTAGTTTTGTGAGTGAGGATGCCAAGGAGAAGGTGCCTAAAATAACTCAAGGCTTTAGCTGCAGGGAGAATCTGCCATAAACTCCGGGGTCGGGGGTAGGGTCGGGAAGTATCGAGGAGTCACCTAGGGGAGGAATGAAGGCCTGCAAAAATGTTAAGGTTGGAGGTTCTGCAATGAATTGAAGCAGGAATCCCAGGTGAGGTTTGCAAGTGATGCTGAGGCTAGGGACGAGAAATGCAGGAGGTGCCGCGGTTAGGAAGGCTGGTCCACAGAGACTGCTAAGGCTAAGAGCAAGAGTTTGCCGCAGATGCTAACACAGGGTTCATTTCTGCACTGGGTGCTGGGCTCAGCGGCCAGGGCTTTTGGCTAGTGCTGAGGTCGGAGCCTGCCGGTATAGCTGACGGTAAGGGAGCTGGGACTGCAAGTAGGGTCTTCAGAAAAAGACCTTGCAGGAACATCTCGTGGTTCCATTACCTTCCCCAATCTTCTCCAGTTTCTCGTATTTCTGCATTGCAGCGGCCGCGGGGACCCCTGCGGGCCCTCGGTTCTAAGACTCCCGGCCCTGGCGTTGCAGAGGAGGTGGTACTCACAGCTCCAGCCCCGCCCACCTGCTCACCACGCACTGGCATCTGGGACTTGTAGTCCCCGGGAAGCCATATTTCCCAAGAATGCCTGTGGCAGAGGACACGCGGACTACAAAGTCCAACAGGCTGCGCTCGGGCTCTCTGCAGCGATCAACTCCAGGGACTCGTTTCCATCGCGGAGGCAAACCTTAAACTTCAACTCCCAGGAAGCATCGCGTGTCCGCTTTTCGGGCGTCTCCGCCAAGGCGCGGAGGCTCCCAGTGTGCCCCGCTCTTGTTATTATTCCTTTTCTGTGCTCACAGCCTTCCAGAAAAGGGCCTCTCCGGGACTACGCGTTCCAGAATACAGTGAGGGTGGGGGTGGGGTGCTCTCTGCTTGAAGTTTGCGTTTGACGGCCTAGATCCCGAGCGCTGTTGGCCCGGCTCTGACCTGGTTGAGTGTTTTGAGTCACCAGCGACCTCCTGACAGCTTCAGCACTAGTTTTCACCTCTCCTAGGCCACCTGGTGACCCCAGGACTGATTGGGGAATGATTCTGAGCGATGTCTTACTGCTGATGACCTCACAGGGACCAGCTGACCACAGGGCTGGGCAGCGAGACAGGTGTGCCCCGTTAGAGTCTGGATTTGAGTGGAAGGACACACGCCAGAGTCCCCTCTTTCTGCTGGGCCCATTTTATCGTCTCGAAACCCACCGGACTCCAGCGGCTCCACTTTGACATGCCGAGGCCAGCTGACTGGAGCCTGGGTGTCCCCCAGATCCCAGTCTTCAGAGCAGGCCCACTGGAGTCAGCCAGGGTGTGGCCCACGAAGACTGGCAGGTCAGTTACTTCCCTCAACAGGCAAGACCACAGACAGATGCTACACTTGCAGCAAGCAGCCTTTACCTCATCCTATAAAGGAGTTGATTATAGATTTTCTTGCACTACTCTCTAATTGTCTCATGATTGCATTCTTGAGGGCTGTGAACCGGGCGAAAATGGCCCCAAACAGCATTCCTCAGCGCGGAACCAGAGTAGGCGCTAACCGTTTGTCAATTAAGTCACTTAAATCTGAGTGCTTTTGCATAAACAATATTGTGATTTGCCCACGTGGCAGACTGAAGACGCATAAAGTGTATTCTTTATCTGAAATAATTGATAACTTAGTTGAGAAAACATGATGACACGCAAGGGTCTTTCAAATAGAGGTGTCGGCTGTGAATAGGTTTCCATTTAGCCCGGAGGTAGTTCTAGCGAAAGGGAGGAATCTTCAACAAGTTGTCTTGTTTTCCATCAGTTCAGGGTCTCGGCCACGCAACTCCACCCACTCATTACTCCATATTCGCCTGCCACCCATTCTCTCAGGCAGACACCGGGGCTTTCTTGGTGTTTCAGTGGTGTTATTTGGGCGGGGGCTCTGCAGAACCTTAACGTCAAAAAAATCTGTAGTTCGACTCCCTGCACCTCAATTTCCTGGCCTACTCCACGTCCTCGATCCCCAACGTAAAGCTGGCTTCTTTCCTCACAGAGGTGGCTCACTAAAGCTAAGAGAAGGCGAGCCCGGAGCTTCGCCGCGGGTGGGGGGAACAGCCGGAAGGCCGCGCCGGCCGCGTCGGCGGTGTCGGGCTGTGCCTGGGAGCGCGCCCCCGCCGCGGAGGCTCAGCGTCTGCTTTCCGCCTCTCAGCTAGCCGCGCCGGGGGCGCGCACGGCGCGCTACGGGGGGCGCGCACGCTGGAGGCTGGCCTGCCCGCGGCGCGGGGGAAAGTTGAGTTGGGAGAAGTTGGGAGCGGCGGGGGCGCGCCCCGGGGTGGGCACCGGGAAATCGTCGGGAGCGCGCGAGGGTTCCGGAGGATCAGGGGAGACCCGGAGACCCCCGGGACACGAAATCTAGAGCTAGCGGGTAAGCAGTTAGGTGGCGGAGAGGGAGGGTGAGGGCCGCGGAGGGGGGGGGGGGACTGGAGACTCGGGCGCCGAGGGAGTGGAACTGGAGGAAAGGGCGGGGACTGGGGCGCAGGGAGCGAGGTTTTAGGGAGAAGGATGGGGAGGCGAGTGGGAGTACGGGTCGGAAGCGAGATTCCGTGGTCCGCCTCTTAAGAGTTACCTAAAGCCAAGGTGCCGCGCCCCCTGTCACCAGGAGCGGGTAGTCTCAGGGAGCTACTGCCTTCAGCTCGCTCTCCCACTCCCGGGCGGGTTCCAGACGACCCTGTGCCCCAGAAACTCGCCACTTTGGGGGTTGCCTGGGACCGCAACTCCCCGGATCTCGGGATTGAGAGATGGAGCCATGAGAAGGGTTGGCGGGTCAGGTCAGGACAAGAGGTCAGACAGAAGGGGGAGCAGCTGGGTGAGGGTGGGAAGGACAAGCCTGAAGTTTGAGTCCTAGGGGGCTGCCTTCTCTTCTGTAGGGAACTCCTTGCTTGGGTGTGGAGGGAGCGCTGCTTCAAATCTGGGTCCGTTTTATCAAACTCCCTCCGCCCCCCCCCCACCAGCCCCACAGCCAAGAGCTGTGGAATGTACGAATTCACTTGGGGAATGGTTAATGCCCAAGTGGGGGTCCGGACTGCTAATCCCTTGGGCTGGGGGAGAGACACTAATCCTTCGGGCCCGTCGGGGCTGGTCCGGGGAATGTGCCCCCACTAGGATTATCGGTACCGATGCCCTGGACAGAGGCTGCTTTGTATTCTACAACAGCAGGGAGGGGGGGCATGGGTAGAGGGAGGAGGGCTTGGTGGTAAAACACACTGAGGGCAAAGCCTGGAGGTGGGAGTGAGCACCTGCAGGTGGTGAACACAGATTCCCTATACCCCCCCCTAGACCAGGTCCCCTCCCTCACACCTCTCCCCCACACTGACAGGCCCTGGCTGAAGGCCTGCTTAGGGGGGAGGTGGAAAGAGCAGTCAGCTGAGTTGGAGTTCTTGCCAGGAATGTGTGGCCCAGACTCCCCACCCTGGGCTGATCCCCCCAGACCTCTGTTATTTGACCCCATCTCATTGCCAAGGTAGCTATAAACCAGGCAACCTCACTTCCTCAGCAGCACCTGAGCAGCTTAGCATTGCTACCTCTAGAGAGCATTGGGTGTGCCCTCAGTGTGCATGGGCACCCCAGTTTGCACTGGTTGGGTTCCCTCTACCCCCATCACAGCTCACAACCTACAGTCATCGTCAGGAGGGCTGTCCTGCCATCCTGCCACTCAGATTTTCCTGGCCCAGGGCTAGGGAGGGAAGGAATAGAGAGACTGCCCCCTCAGGGTTTCTGTGCCCACCCCCTTGACGATGTCACGTGCCCCTCCCCCATTATAAGCTCGCTGTCCAGCTTCTCCGTTCTTCCTACTGAGTGCGTGGAGCTGGGTTCCTGTTCTGCACTGGGGAGGCTGTTTCTGTCTTATGTCTAGGGTGGCAGCCCTGCTGGCCTGCCTGCCTTTGGGGAGCACCCCTTCTGTACTTGCAGGCCCTCTGCTCTCCCTTTTGGGTTCTCTCCAAAGTTCTTTCTAGTCCTCCTTTCTGTTTGGGAAGCCAGCGCCCTGGCCTCCACACCCCTCTTGCTCTGTGGGGTGTCTCACTCCCTACCACACCCCTTTCTGCTCTCAGGCTCACCTCCAGGGGCCCTGGTTCCTCTTCCTGCCTGGCCCTTCACTCCCAATCTTTCTGTCCCTTATCATTCCCTCCCTCATCTCCTACTTTCTTTCCAGGGCTGGGCCTTGACTCCTTCCTGCCTCCTGGTGTGCCTCTTCCCTTTCTCTTCGTCTGTTCTCTCAGCTGTCTTTGTGCCAGCCACTTTTTGGCAGTCCCAACTCTGGTCTTCTCTTCCTATACATACTTTGCTCTTTGTTCTTGCTACCTCTAAGGGGCCACTGTGAGGCCCTTCATAGCACAGTCTAGAAGGATCTTGTACAGTCGGAGACTCGGGAGTGGCAGACAGCTGAGGCTCCTTTCCTTCCTGGAGTGGGGCCCGGGCTAGCCTACTCTTCAGCGATGGTGACTAGCCCTTTCCCCCACTCAGGTTATGCCTCCACCTTGTTGCCCTGAAAGCCGAAGCGACAGCGAGAAGGGCTAAGATTTGGCCATGAGCAGCGCCCCCAGGCGCCCCGCCTCGGGCGCAGATTCTTTGCACACGGTAAGCATTGCCCGCAGGTGAGCTGGCCCAGAGAGAGGTGCTCTGGCACGGTTCAGGTCGGGGTGGGGGTGAGGGTGTAGAAACTATAAAAAAGGAGGCTATGCTGGATTGAGAAGTACAGCCATCCACACCGAGACTTTGCAAAGTGTGTGAGGATGCTGAAATGGAAAAGGGGAGGGATGGGTGGCCTCCATTTGTTTGAGGAGTCAAGGATAGTTTGGCTGTAGTTGGAGGAGTTTGAGAACCCTGGCTTTTAAACCCTGTTAACTTTGATTGGGTCTTAACTGCATAGGCCCCCAAGGAGGTCTACACACACACACACACACACACACACACACACACACCAAGGCTCTAGTTAGAGCTTGCCTGCAGTGACTGGCCCCGCCCCTGGCCCACGTGCTATCCAGGCCCGCCCTCCCCCCTCCCCAATGTGGCCACTACCCCACATGGCCCTCTTCTGATTTTCCTAAGAAGTCTAATGATTAACTCCGGTGGCACAATCAGCCGCATTATATTGGTCACTGTGGCCCATCGGGGCACGTGACTGGGAAGGGACACCGGCTGGTGCCCTCCCCCTTCTTCTAGGTTCACCCCTGCCGCCATGGACTTCCTCCTACGACCTCAGGTTCGAGGAGATGACCCGTTCCCCCTCCCCACCAGCTCCTCGGGAGCTGTGCCTTGCTGGCTCCCCAGCTGCTGCCTCCCCGCCCGCCGGCCCGCCGGCTTCCTGCTGCCCAGCTGCTGCTATTGGAAGTGGGGCAAGTGCTTGGGATAGTCTCCTGGAGCTGCAGAGAGATGGGCTAGGCAGGACCTCCCTTCTCCAGTTCCTTGTCCGTGCCTGCCCTAGGTGGCTTTTTTTTTTCTGTGTTCCCCACTTCTACCCCTGCATGTCTCCCCAAGACCAATTTTCCTCCCTGGCTTTTCCTTGCGGTAGCAGCTGGCACTGCCACGGAAGGGGCGGCATACCCTGGACTTTGGAGGTCCTGATGCCCTTCAGGTCCTGGAGCTCTTGAGCAAATATTTGGTGGTGGCGCCTGGAGCTGAAACCTGCTGGGGGTGGGGTGGGCAGGGGGCTGGACCTGCTGGGCCAAGCTGCTGGTCAGATAGCCAGGCTGAGCTTTCCTGCAGTTCTGGCCTGCACTGGCCTCGCTGGTGCTGTCAGCTGCTGCACTCCCGCAGGATGACTCAGGTGGGGGGAGTCGGGGTGGGGTGAGGGGCGGGGCTGGCCGGCTGGCTGTGAGGGGAGGGTAGTGCTGCCTGCCCTGCCGGGGTGGGCATGTGTGCTGCTAGGGAAGGGGATGGGGGCTTTCTGGGCAAGCAAGAGCGTACATTCCTGTCCAGGCAGGGATAGATTTGACTCAGATCACTCTGGGCAGTTATCATAGATGCCTTCCGAAGTTACTTTTAAGGCTCAGCAGTTATCCTCCAGCCAAAGGAATTTCTTCTGCCACAGTAATAGGGAAGTTCACAATCTGCTTGGTTGCAGAAGGGCTAGATGAGGAATTCTGTGGTGTCTTCTAGTGTGGGCCTGACTAGACACACAAGGGGGTTAAATGCTTGGGAGCTTGGAGCCTGGCATGGGAGATCCTAGTTGCTGAGGATGTGGGATTAGGTCCCTGCATTTGAAAGGATAGGTTGTACATGGAGACTCAGTTTGTGTTTTGGAGATTATAGGTTGCTGGCATTACTGGATCTCAGGTTCTGAGTAGGTCAGGGCTTTTGGGTACAATTCCCAGCGAACCCCATGTGTTCTTTCCACGCTTTCTTCTCAGCCAGAGCCAGAGAGCCTGAGCCCCGGAACACCTGGGTTCCCCGAGCAAGAGGAAGATGAACTTCGTACCTTAGGTGTGGAGCGGTTCGAGGAGATCCTCCAGGAGGCTGGATCCCGGGGAGGAGAAGAGCCAGGACGCAGCTATGGAGAGGAAGACTTTGAATGTGAGGAGGCAGACAGGGAAGGGAGGCTGAGGGGTCAGGTGAGGCTGTCCAACAGTGAATTCGCCGGGTAGTAGTGGCAGAGAGGAGGCTGGGCCTGCGAGCAGCCAAGCCCCTCCTTCTTGCAGACCACCGCCAGTCCTCCCACCATATCCATCATCCGCTATCCACCCACCTGCCTCCTGATGCCCGCCGTCGCAAGACTCCCCAGGGCCCAGGACGGAAACCTCGGAGGCGCCCTGGTGCCTCTCCCACTGGAGAGACCCCCACTATTGAGGAAGGGGAGGAAGATGAGGAAGAAGCTAGTGAAGCTGAAGGGTTCAGAGCTCCCCCACAACAACCATCTCCTGCTACTACACCCTCTGCAGTTCAGGTCAGTGTTACCTAGGCCCCTGGGAGGGGAGCTGTCTGCAGGGTCCTGGCCTGGCCTTACCTTTCCATATGGGTTCCTGTTGCAGTTCTTTCTCCAAGAGGATGAAGGTACAGAAAGGAAGACAGAGAGAACCAGCCCATCTCCCCCTACACAGACGCCCCACCAGGAGGCAGCTCCCCGGGCCAGCAAAGGGGCACAGACAGGGTAAGTACACTGTACTCTGAGTGTCCCAAGTAGACGTCCCCTCACTAGAGCAGGGAGGAGGTGTGACGGATGGCAGGGCCTGAGCTAACCAGGCTAGGTCCCAGGCCTACCTATTACCAGGGAGGCCTCACAGCAAGGCCATGGGCTGAGTAGATGCTGAGGAGGGGACAGCGTGACAGAATGGGGCTCACTGGCCTTGGTAAGAATTCCATAGTGGCTTAGCAATCTAAGCTGCCCCTTCCCCAGCACAGGCTTAGGCACTGGACTAAGGACAAAGTATGTGCTGGAGCCCCTTCTTGTTTCTTGGAGCTGTCAGTGCACCCATTTGGAAAGCAAGTGTCACCACATGAGGTGGCAGCAGACAGAACACCACTCCATCCAGTGACCCAGCTCCCACAGAGATAGCACCAGGAGTAGATAGGAGTGTGGTGTGCACTAGCCAAAAAAGACTTCCAGCAGGAAATGACTTTGAATGAAACTTCAAGGTTACGACTATCACGGACCTGTTGTTTTCTGGGTACCAGGCAGTGTGATGTGCTATGGAAATAAAGGGCATGGTGCCCCTCTAGAGAGCAAGTTCATAGGCTCACTGCATGCCAGGCTGGCAAGGGGACAGGTGGGAGCCACAGAGAAAGCCTGGCACTGAGGAAGGAAAGAAGCAGGCAAGACTGGCACAGCAAGGCCATGGGCTGAGTGGATGCTGGCCTTGGCAGAGAGTTCACTGTAGTGTCTCTGAGGGGCAAAGCATTGGTGTCTGCTGCAGTTTCAAAGCTCATTTCCAGGTTAAAGGGACAAGGAATGAATGAATGAATGTTGCTAAATACTAGGTTAAATCTCACCTTCTAAAACAGTGCTGGCCTTTGCCCACATTGTGAGGAAGGGCTCTGTCCAGGTGAACCCTGTGGAACTCCTGGGGCTGTGGCGCTATGAAAGGCTAGAGCAGGGCTTCAGATACTGGCTGTGGGCTGTCAGAGCCTGTCTTCCCATATGCCTGCCTTCCAGGAGTGGAAGCCAGGCAGGCTGAGGGAGGAAGCTGTCTTTGGGGCTCATGGCTGTTCTATCTGCAGAACTCTGGTGGAGGAGATGGTGGCAGTGGCCAGTGGCACAGCTGGAGGTGACGACGGAGGTGCTGCGGGGCGTCCCTTGACCAAAGCCCAGCCTGGACATCGAAGTTACAACCTTCAGGAGCGAAGACGAATTGGCAGTATGACAGGGGTGGAGCAGGCGCTGTTGCCTAGGGTCCCTACTGATGAAAGTGAGGCTCAGACACTGGCCACAGCCGACCTTGACCTCATGAAAAGTGAGTGCTGCCGGGGCCTACAACGACCTCATCCTTGGTGGGACACAGGATGAGAAAAGTAAGTTCTCTACTCTCCCCAGGTCACCGATTTGAGGATGTTCCTGGGGTACGGCGACATTTGGTGAGGAAGAATGCCAAAGGGTCTACACAGGCTGCCCGGGAAGGTCGAGAGCCTGGCCCCACACCTCGGGCACGGCCACGGGCCCCGCATAAGCCCCATGAGGTACACCTGTCTACGTCATGTCTTCATCTCCTCCCCTTCCACTGAGCAGACATGGGGCCCCAGAGCTGCCTCAACTAGGGATGGCCTCCCCCTGACTGCATCCTTAGGGCAGTATGATCTCGTGTGTGGTGCTATGCTTCACAGTTGAGCCTTCAGTGAGGTGTGTGCCCTGGACACCTGCTGGTCAGCCAGTCGGCTACAGTAAGTGGTCTACAGGAGGAAATACAGAAGAACCTTCAGGCTCCCTCCATGTAACACCTCATTTTCAAAGCCCAACCTCCCTGCTCAGTTGACTCTTCCAGCAACTGGTGAAGGTGGTAGGCCAGGTGGTGTCAGCCATAAACCAACTCTGTTCCAAGCTTGGCCAAGGTTACTTTGTTATTTAGGGACACTGCCCATCTTAGAGTGTAGGGCTCTGAACTTTGGCATAGTGTGTGTTGTTTTTAATGTTTTTATTGAAGTATAATAGCACTATAGTAAATTGCAACTATGCTGAGTGTCCAGTCCAAGGTCATGTTGTACCCATGCCACCCAGATGGCTACTGCCCAGCTAGAGCCTGTTCCAACCCTCAGCAAGTCCTTTTCTGCCACCACCCTGGTACTGTCCTAGAGAGGTGGCTGTCCCCTGGCATTCTTATTTGCAGTTTTTCAAGAAGGGAGGCTGAGAGAGATAGGGGTCTCACTTTGTAGTCTAGACTGTCTTGGAATTTATGATGGAACCACAGACTGGCCACAAACTCAAGGCATTTCTGCCTCAGCACTCTTGTGTCCCGAGGACTGGGACTACAGAAATACTCCACCACTCAGCTGCTGCTGGTCTTGTCAGCCCTGTGTAGGTCTCCAGAAGCCCATGGCTTCCTTGCATGGAGACTCCACTTGGCTCTATGGGTCCTGTTCACAGATTTGACTCCGTCCTCTGTCTGCCATGGACATTTTACAGATGAGGGAACTTCACATCTGATGCTTCAGCCATGCATGCCTGTGCACCCTCACCATGGCCCATGGTCACCTGACCCGCTGCTTCTGCAGAGGTCAATTCCCAGCATCCTCTGTTTCCTGCAGCACTTTCTCATCTCGTCCCAAGGTGTTTGTGGAGCTGAACGAGCTGCTGTTGGACAAAAACCAGGAGCCTCAGTGGCGGGAGACGGCGCGCTGGATAAAATTCGAGGAGGATGTAGAAGAGGAGACCGAGCGCTGGGGGAAGCCTCATGTGGCCTCGCTGTCCTTCCGGAGCCTCCTGGAGCTCCGCAGGACTCTGGCCCATGGTACAGTTCAGCTTACCTACTACGGGAACTCTTTGCTTCTAGCTCCATGACTGAAGCTTCTCTTTTTAGGTGCTAAAATGACTTGAGAGCAAAGATTTTTATGGAAAATGACTGAAATTTCTGGCATGCCTTGTTAGCATGTTTTACTTTAGAGCTATGTCTCAAATACCCCAGACTAACTTTGAACTAACTCTCTGTGTAGCTGATAGTCACCTTGACCTCCTTATCCTTCTGCCATTACCTCCTGAGTCCTGGAATCACTGGCATGTACCGCCACACCCAGCCTCTGCTAACGTCTTAGAGGATTTGGGAATATTACCTAACCTGTAAGGCTGTCTAAACTTCACTAAAGAACCACAGGTGCGGGGCTCCCAGTGCACTTGCTTCCTCCTTCCTGTTGGGCAGTCACTCCCAGTTGTTCTTTGAAAGGTTGTTTCTAAGCAGCTGAGGACTGAGATCTCCGTTGTTGGAATTGTTTCCAAACAGAAAGCGAATAGCCCGCAAGTGAGGTTTCTGGGCTTTGGGTGAAACGCCAGAGGGAGAGCTTTATCTCTTAGGCTGTTTTGTCTGCTCAGAAGCACTTGTCTATTTATTCCTTAGTTCTTTGTTCTGGAAAGTTGACCTTGCCAGATAAGTGTCTGGTAGCTTTTGAAAGGAGTTTCATTTCTATATGTCTTTGAAAGCCCACTGGGCTTGCAGAAGTGAAGCAAGAAGTCTGGGAACTTTTGGTTGATCCCAGGTTGCCATGTGGACAAGGCCACAGGCCAGCTGGAATGTGAGGGAGATCCAGGACCCTGGGAACATCATGGGGAGGAAGCACCCTGGGTTAATAACAGGAATAGCTTTCTAACCTCAAAGAGGACATAGCTAGAGTGGGTGCCCTGGGTCACCTAAGCTAGGTGCTCCTTGGGTAGGGCATCAGATAACTAAATTGTGGTAGTTTCAGTGAGCCTCATGTGGTATTCCTAGGAGGGGAAAGGATGGGGACAAAGAGGTCAGAAAGATAAGTTGGCAGAGGCTTTTAGGAGCAGAGCTGGCACTCAAGTTCAGGCCCTGGCCTACACTACCTGGCTGCCCAGCCTGTCCCCACTCTCCCTCCTATCTGCTCCTCACTGTTGCTACTGGTTCTGGGGTGACACGTTCTCTCTACCACCTTCTGGCAGGAGCTGTGCTCTTAGACCTCGATCAGCAGACCCTGCCTGGGGTGGCCCATCAGGTGGTGGAGCAGATGGTCATCTCTGACCAGATCAAGGCAGAGGACAGAGCCAATGTGCTACGGGCCCTCCTGCTAAAGCACAGGTATGGCCTTCAGGCCAGGAGAGCCCAGTCACGTCCCGCCTGCCTGGCCCTGGCCCCAATGTGGTCTTTCCTGATGCTCAGTGTCCTCTGTCTACTAGCCACCCAAGTGACGAGAAAGAGTTCTCCTTCCCCCGAAACATCTCAGCGGGCTCTCTAGGCTCTCTACTGGGGCATCACCATGCCCAGGGGACCGAGAGTGATCCTCATGTCACTGAGCCTCTCATTGGTGGTGTTCCTGAGACCCGACTGGAGGTGGATAGAGAGGTGAAGGGGAATGGGTCCTGCCTAGGGGCTGGCAGGAGGGTCTGAGCAAACCCAATGTGAAATACAGCTAGGCATGTGGGAGGTGCTGCTTGGACTGAGTTCTGTCCTGTTCCTCCCATCCCGTCCCCCAGCGTGAGCTACCACCCCCAGCGCCACCTGCAGGTATTACCCGCTCCAAGTCCAAGCATGAGCTGAAGCTGCTGGAGAAGATCCCTGAGAACGCGGAGGCTACAGTGGTCCTCGTGGGTATGTGAAGAGAAGCTGGTGGGTATTAGCAGCTGGAGGGGTCCTGCCACCTGCTCTTGCCCATAGCAGTTCCACATCTCTAGGCTGTGTGGAGTTCCTCTCCCGCCCTACCATGGCCTTCGTGCGGCTGCGGGAGGCTGTGGAGCTGGATGCCGTGCTAGAGGTGCCTGTGCCTGTGCGCTTCCTGTTCTTGCTGCTGGGTCCCAGCAGCGCTAACATGGACTACCATGAGATCGGCCGTTCCATCTCCACCCTCATGTCTGACAAGGTCAGTTGTTTTTCCTTCCACCCTTTCCTGTAACTGCCCCAGTTCCCAACCTCTGCCTCCTTCTTGTATCCCTATTCCTTGATCCCATCTGCTTGGGCAGCAATTTCACGAGGCAGCCTACCTGGCGGATGAACGAGACGACTTGCTGACTGCTATCAATGCCTTCCTGGACTGCAGTGTTGTGCTGCCGCCTTCTGAAGTGCAGGGCGAGGAGCTGCTGCGTTCTGTTGCCCACTTCCAACGCCAGATGCTAAAGAAACGAGAGGAGCAGGGCCGCCTGCTGCCCCCTGGGGCTGGGCTAGAGCCCAAGTCTGCCCAAGATAAGGGTACGCCCGCCCAAGTAGGCCTGGGCCAGGTGACACTAGCTTAAGGAGGGAGCTCTTGAGCAGTGGACGGGCCTGTAGGCACCTGACCAGAAGCCGACTACATTGTCTCTGTCTGTAGTCAGTATGATCTGCATTCATGGAGGAGGGCCTGATGGGGTGGGTGGGAGGGTGCCACAGGCGCCCTGATGGAGGCCTGGATTGCAGCACTCCTGCAGATGGTAGAGGTGGCAGGTGCAGCTGAAGATGATCCCCTTCGGAGGACAGGCCGGCCCTTTGGGGGGCTGATCCGTGACGTGCGGCGGCGCTACCCCCACTACCTAAGTGACTTCCGCGATGCACTTGACCCCCAGTGCCTGGCTGCTGTTATTTTCATCTACTTTGCCGCCCTGTCTCCTGCCATCACCTTTGGGGGGCTACTGGGTAAGGAGAGGTTTTAGTGGGAGTGGCAGGTGTGCACGGGCCTGGCCACCAGATACTGAGCTTGCTCCTTTTCCCCTCCAGGGGAGAAGACAAAGGACCTGATAGGAGTGTCAGAGCTGATCATGTCCACAGCGCTGCAGGGAGTGATCTTCTGCCTGCTGGGGGCTCAGCCCCTGCTGGTGATCGGCTTTTCTGGGCCTCTGCTGGTCTTCGAGGAGGCCTTCTTCTCGGTAAGAGCTCCTTCTGTCCTACTTGACCGTCCTTCCCAGACATGGTTCCTGGCACCCCTAAGGGCTTCCCACCTTTCCTGCTCAGTTCTGCAGTAGCAACGAGTTGGAGTACTTGGTGGGCCGAGTGTGGATTGGCTTCTGGCTGGTGTTCCTGGCCCTGCTCATGGTGGCTCTGGAGGGGAGCTTCCTGGTCCGATTTGTCTCCAGATTCACCCAGGAGATCTTTGCCTTCCTCATATCACTCATCTTCATCTATGAGACCTTCTATAAGCTGATCAAGGTAGGCATGCATGGGATACAAAGGAACTTGGGGCATCCTGTCTTGTCCTTAATTCAGTTCTATTTATTATCTGTGTGTGTGGAGTTCAGAGGACAACTCAAGGGAGCTGGCTCACTCTTTCACCTTTTGATGGACCTCAGATTAGCATCTTTACCCACTGAGCCATTTTGCTGGCTTCTGTCTTGCCCTTGCTTTCCTCATTTTATGTCTGTATATGTCTTGTATCTTGGTTCTTCCTTCTGGACTACAGGCCAGGCAAATTCTGACATCCCCTGGAGTCTGTTCATGAGCACAGAGTAACATGGAGTCAAGAGAGGGTTGGAGGAGGTGGGTGGAACAGGAAGCCCATTGGGAGTGCAGCAGGCAGAGATGAGACAGTGCTACAGCTGGCCTCCGCCCCACCTAACCCCCCCCCACCATTCCCACCTCCCCACCCCCCACACCCACCTTTTCTGTGGCCGCCTCATCACTGAACATCACAGCAACTTTTCAAAAACTTACAGGTTTTAAAAAAAGATTTATTGATTTATTTCACGTATGTGAGTATACTATTTACTGTCTTCAGACACACCAGAAAAGGGCATAAGATCCCAGATGGTTGTGAGCCACCATGTGGTTGCTGGGAATTGAACTCAGGACCTCTGAAGAGCAGTCAGTGCTTTTAACCACTGAGTCATCTCTCTAGCCCCGAATTCACATTTTTAATAACAAGGATAACATACACTTAGAATCCAAGACTGTAAAACCGAGGGCCCAGAGGTGGTATACTCAGCAGCCTTTGGAGCCCAGCCTTGGCTCTGGCTCTCCCACTCCTGCCCTTCTCTGTCTGAGGCAGATTTGTGCTTGCTTATACCACACTCTCTAGTCTCAACTAGGTCCTTTGCTTTGATTTCATTTTCAGTCTCAAATTCTTTATTATATACATCATGCTTGCTCAACATGAGGCTGAACAGTTGGTTTCCAGCATCTCTGAATATTTTCTAGATACCTACATGTGACTATGAAAATATTTGGCATTTTAAAAAATCTGAAATTCTGAACAGGCACGTGTGTGAAGAGAAACATTGTCACACATAGATACCGACATTTAAGGAGCTGCTCCAAGACATGGTCCCTGCAGCCTTTGGCCAGTGAAGAGGAAGATAGTTACTTCTCAGAATGCCAAAATAGGGGCTACAGTTTTACCTCAGGGGTAAAGTGCTGGCCTAGCAAGGCCCTGCATTTGGTTCTTAACTCCAGAAAAAGTTAAAAACTTTTTGCCATAATAGTAAAATAAGCTTAAAGAAATGTAGTTTGGAGCTGGGCAGTGGTGGTGCATGCCTTTAATCCTAGCACTTAGGAGGCAGAGACAGGCATATTTCTGAGTTTAATGCAACCCTGGTCTACAGAGTGAGTTCCAGGACAGCCACGGCTCCACAGAAAAACCCTGTCTCAAAAAACAAAACAAAACAAAAAAACCAAAGAAATGTAATTTGGGTTTTTTGGGACTCATAAAATTAACAGAGAAACATGTGCTGAGTACATTAAGAGATACTGGGGCTGGGTGCAGTGGTGCATCTTTAATCCCAGCACTCCATCAGAGGACGCAGAGGCTGGTAGGTCACTGTGAGTTTGAAATCAGCCTAGTCTACATAGTGAATTCCAGGCCAGCCAGGGCTGTCTCGAAAAGGGAAAATGAAATATTGGTAGAGGGCCAGCAAGATGACCCACTGGGTGAAATTACTTGCTACCAAGCCTGATGACTTGAATTTGATCCTTGGGACCCACCTAATAGTAGGAGCACTGGTTCCCAAAAGTCATTGCAACCCCTACAATGGGTTCCATGGGTGGCACATGCATGCCCACACACATACATACATGCATGCATACATACCTATGTGCATACATGCATGCATACATTCACACACTAAATAAATAGAAAGCAAAAGAAAAAAAGTAATGTTGGTGCAAAAACCAATGAACTAAGTTAACTGAAAGTAGTTTCCATACATTTCACACCCTGTGCATGTGAATTTGTGATGGTAACCTTATTTTTTTTTTTTGAGGTAATGATTTAGTGTTAACTTAAAATAGACTTGATCAAGTTTTTAAAATTATGGAACACTGTAGAGTTGCGTATCATCCCTTGTACAGGGCCATTCTGATCTTCTCTGTGTCCAGTTTCAGTACATGTGCTGTTGAAGCAAGCACTCAGTCATTGTCTTAACCTGCTAAGACAAGTTTCTAGAAGGCAGGCTGTAGCCCACCAACATCCAACCTGGCCCCAGCTTAGGTCCTATGTGACCTTTCCAGATCTTCCAGGAGCACCCACTCCATGGCTGCTCAGGCTCCAACGACTCAGAGGCAGGCAGCAGCAGCAGCAGCAGCAGCAGCAGCAATATGACTTGGGCAACAACCATACTGGTGCCAGACAACAGCAGCACTTCTGGGCAGTCTGGGCAGGAGAAGCCCCGGGGCCAGCCCAATACAGCCTTGCTATCGCTGGTGCTAATGGCTGGCACTTTCTTCATTGCCTTCTTCCTGCGCAAATTCAAGAACAGCCGGTTCTTCCCTGGCCGGGTATGTGGGTTTGCAGACTGGAGGAGCTGAAGATAGGAAAGGCTGGCTTGGAAGTATTGGGGAATTGCATGGGATGAAGGCCTCTGAGCATGGTGCTTGCCCTCTTAGATCCGGCGGGTAATTGGGGACTTTGGGGTGCCCATCGCGATCCTCATCATGGTGCTTGTGGATTACAGTATTGAGGACACCTACACCCAGGTAAGGCATGGGCTGTTTCCATCCCGTCTGTTCTGGTGTTCCACTGAGTACCTTCCATGTAACAGCACATTATCCCTGCCTTGCAGAAGCTGAGTGTGCCCAGCGGATTCTCAGTGACAGCCCCAGACAAGCGGGGCTGGGTCATCAACCCCCTCGGAGAAAAGACCCCCTTCCCTGTGTGGATGATGGTGGCCAGCCTGCTGCCTGCTGTTCTGGTGTTCATCCTCATCTTCATGGAGACACAGATCACCACGTGAGCCATCCTAGCTAAGGGAGCAGGGTCCTCTCAGATGCAGGAATGTAGGACCTACTGCCATTGGGCCCTGAATGCCAGGCCAACTAGCTTCTTTTCTAGGTAACAGAAACGTCACTGATGTTAGCTGGGGTTGGACAGGGCACAGGCAACAGGCATTGTAGGCTCCTAGCAGGGCTTGCTAGGAGAAATCCTGAAGGTTCAGACTGAGGACAAAAGTTCTGTTACGGAGGTCCAGTCCCAGGGGGATGGACAGAATCCACCAGAGCCAGCTGGGCCATGCTGGAATGCTAGGATCTCCCATGCTGCAAGTAGCCTAGGTTTCACAATGCCTCCCTCCTCCCAGGCTGATCATCTCCAAGAAAGAGAGGATGCTGCAGAAAGGCTCTGGCTTCCATCTCGACCTGTTGCTCATTGTAGCCATGGGTGGCATCTGTGCCCTCTTTGGCCTGCCTTGGTTGGCTGCTGCCACTGTCCGCTCTGTCACTCATGCCAATGCACTTACTGTCATGAGCAAGGCTGTGGCACCTGGGGACAAACCCAAGATTCAGGAAGTCAAGGAACAGCGTGTGACAGGGCTGCTGGTGGCCCTGCTTGTGGGTATGCCGCCCATTCTCTGAACCTCACCTTCCATGGGGGGGGGGGGGCCCAGGTTTACTATGGAGGGGACCAACTGTTTTTTTCCCTTTTCCCAGGCCTCTCCATGGTCATTGGGGACCTCCTGCGGCAGATCCCCCTGGCTGTGCTCTTTGGCATTTTCTTGTACATGGGAGTTACCTCCCTCAATGGGATCCAGTTCTACGAGCGGCTGCACCTGCTGCTCATGCCGCCCAAACACCATCCAGATGTCACCTATGTCAAAAAGGTTAGTTCCTGCACTGAGGGCAGCCTTGGCCAGCCTGTACAGAGATCTGGAAATCCTCGTAGTGTAGTACCTCATCTCCTAGGGGGAGGGGAAGGACACTCCCCTCCTTTTGGCTGGCTGGGATGTATGTCTAGGCTCACCTCATCTCTGCTTCCAGGTTCGGACCATGCGGATGCACCTGTTCACTGCCTTGCAGTTGCTCTGCCTGGCCCTGCTTTGGGCGGTCATGTCCACAGCCGCTTCCCTGGCCTTCCCCTTCATCCTCATCCTCACAGTGCCTTTGCGCATGGTGGTACTTACCCGAATCTTCACTGAGCGAGAAATGAAATGTGTAAGCAACCCTCACCCTCTTCTCTTTTCCTTCCAGTCCTCTCTCCTATGATTCCATAAAGGTCAACCCTTCCCTCCTTTCTGTCTCCTCACAGCTGGATGCTAATGAGGCAGAGCCAGTGTTTGACGAGTGTGAAGGTGTGGATGAGTATAACGAGATGCCCATGCCTGTGTAACTGCTGTCCAGAGCCACAGCAGAGGGACTGAGGGGCAGGGGGGCCATGCCTGTGTAACTGCTGTCCAGAGGCACAGCAGAGGGACTGAGGGGTGAGGGCTGGGGGTCCTCTCCTCCTGCCCCTCCTTATTTTTATTTAAGTGAATAATTTAAAGCCCCCTTCTCCCTACCCTGCAGTAAAGCGCTTCAACCCCAACCTAGGCTTGGTCTTGTTTCTTTGGTGGTGGGGGTCATGAATGGAAAGATGCGGTGGCCCAGCCCAGTTATCCCAGAAACAAGATTCAGCATCAGGAAGGAAAGGGATTTTAATGAAAAAAAAAAAAATAACAGGAAGCCAAAGTGCAAATTGTCTGCCCTCCTCCCCATAGGGGATCGATCCTGAGCCCTGTGTGTACCTCCTCACCCACCCTCAGGTCCCCAGCGAAGACCTAAGGCCTGAAGCTTTTGCCTCAGGTAGCTCTTAAGCTGGGGCAGGCCTCTTTGAGACTCCAGTTCTTCAAATGGCAGCTGTGGAGAGAAGACAGGATGCAGTGGGTTGGCTATAGGAACACACATGCACCCATTGAGTGGGACAATTTCTCACCGGTAGGAGTTGGTAGCCCATTAGGCCCAGGTGCCGCTCCCTCAAGGCCCGCGAGCCCAGCAGCACTCTGCCGTCACGGCAGAAGTGCCAGCGTTCTCTCAGCATCAGCACCACCCTGGAGAACAGGGGACTTGGCTCAGGCTGCTGTTAGACCAGCAACCAAGGCTCCCAACCCTGTTTCATTTTCCCTACCTTTGGGCAGGGTCTTGGGTTGTGGAGTTAAAGTTTGCCTGGTCCTGTTGGCAGGACCGTGGTGGGTAGGGCAGGAAGGGGTCTTGTGTCCTCATAGGCAGCACAGCACCAGAACTACCCACACAGAGTAGAAAGTCTGCAGGACAGGTAAGCCTTAGCCTTAGCCTTAAGCTGTGGACCACCCCCGTTCCCATCCACACCTCACCTGTGCAGTAGCCCGGAGGTACAGTCAGATTCTGACGGTAGTTTTCTTCCCCTAACAGCTGGCGTAGCCCCTCAGCGACCATGTCCTTGTGACTACAAGGAAAGCACAGTGGTAGAGGATAAGTATCTTCTGTTAGGAACCATTGGCTCTGGCTCTCCTGCTCTGCTCCTGGGCTGCCCCTCCCCTAGCCCACCTGTATTTGCAGCGTGCACGGTCAGTGATGAGGGGCTGTGGGAAGATGGGCACTCGCTGCCTCTGGGGAAGGCGGGGGCCTTGGTATCCTGGGAGTTCAAGCTCCACAGCCGTATCGAGTAGAGAGAGGTAGCGTCGCACAATCAGAGAAGGAGGGGTGCCTGTGGGGAAGCAGGGACTGGGGGACACTGGGCGGCTGACACCTGGGCATGCCCCTGCCCTACAGCTCTTGGCCCCACCAGCCATTTCGTGTGCATACCATTGATATGGTTGATAAAACTGGGAGAAAAGACAAACTGCAGGGCTCTGAAGGGCAGGCACTGCAGCTGGCACAGTGACATCAAAATGTTGACTGTGGCCAAGGGTGCCACCCCTGCTTCCCGAGCCAGGATCCTCTCAAGACAGGGCATAAATTGCTGCTCCAGGGGCATGTAGTTCAACCTCCCAAAGGGCAGGACCAACTTCTGTACCACCTGCAGAAAAAGGCAGCATTATCCAGCAGGAAACTCCGCTCTGTGTCTTTCTTTCTTTCTCCCATTTGAGACAGGGTCTATGTCTCTAAAGCTAACCTGGAACTTGCTATGCAGACCAGGCTGGCCTCGAACCCAGAGTCTCCTGCTACTGCCGCTGTGCCAGGATTAAAGGCACATGCCAGTATGCCAAGCTCTCTGGCATGTTTGATAGGTACAACCTCAGGGAGGTCTGGTTGAGTCAGTAATTACTTTCAAGGCAGAACGCCCTCCGTATCAGCACATGCCCCAAGTTCTGCAGCTTAAGCAGTGTCTTGAGCTACATGTAGGAACATAACTGTGGGGTATGGCTCACAGGACTAGAGCAGAACTAAGCAGCTAGGCAGGAGCTTTGGAAAACTTCAAGGCCTTAGACATACTACTCTACTGATTATGGGAGTTGGACAACCAGTGAGCAAGAGACAGATGTCCTGGGGTAAGGAACACAGCCTAGCTGGAATGCTTGCTCCAGGAGAAGCCAAACAAGCTGGATAGGGGCTGAGCCTGACCAAGTTGTTGAGGACAACTCAGAGAAACATGGAAGGGTGGGAGGCCAGCCCACCTTGCTGTTGAGCTGGGCTTCCTGAACCACCAGGAAATGAGCAATGGCTTCCAGAAGTTGGGGTTCCCGCAAGCGGTGCCGGGCCAGGTGTTGGGCCAGAAGCACCATTACGTGAGGAGTCAGTTCTTCTGGCCTTGCCTCTGTGAAGAACAGCCTGTCATACAGTGTCTCCAAGGAAGACTCCTATGGGCTAGATTGCACCTAGCCCAGGTGGCTCATCCCAGTGGCTTCATCTCATCCCTTGCCTCCCTTCTGCTTTTAACCCTTGGCACCTGCCAGGCTTCTGATCAGATGCTGACGAGGGTACTGCAGGAAGCGGGGGCAGCTCAGGGCCACTTCCAACCTTTGACCACCATAGATGGCAGGCTGATGTGGGGAGGGTGGCTTTGGAGGGAGACGGGACCTGCGCTCCTGCTCGAGGGCACACAGGAGTGGTCCATCTGATGGAAAGCCTGAGAGGGAGAGGGACGAAGACCACCCTGGTAAGAGAGCTGGGGTGTGCCATCTTGCCAAGTGGAGTGAATGAGTCCCCAAATTCCTTGTCATCGTTTCTTGAATGGGAAAATACTTATTTCAGTGGAGTGATATGGTATCATGTGAGCATGATGTATCAACAGTGTGTGAGGAAAGCCTTATACAAAAGTCACCTTGTGCCGAGTATGACTGTGGCTTCCTAGAGCACTGTATTAGGAAGAACCTAGTACCCGGCATTTAGAAAGATGCTGCTTGACTTGGACACCCACCATGGATACAGAGAGCAATCAGCAAATGTGCTTGGGGGGGGGGGGGATGGGAATGTGAGTGTTATCAATGGCTTGGGTCCTCTACTGCTCTCTCTTCCTCTATTCTTCCCGAAACACCCACACCTTCCAATACCCTCCTCACCAAGTAACACTGCAAGGTGGAGACACACATGGATGGTGTGAACGTCAAAGGAGGGGCAGTTTCGGATGATGAGCTGACTCAAGTCCTGCAGTGTGGCCTGCTCCACAGGAGAGGGCCTAGGCTGAGACACCAAGAGCTGGCCCAGACGCCGGAGTGCCACAGGGTAGTGATGAGCTCGCACCTTGGTGGGGTTCTGGCTCAGCCATCGCAGTAGCTCCCCAGGGTTCCGTGCCTGTTCCAGAAGCCGTTGAAGGCCTTGCACAGGGCCTCCTCCAAAAGGCCGGTCCCCGGACTTGCTGGGTCCCAAACAACAAGGCTGTACTGGTGGGATGAGCAGCAAACCAGACAGCCGAGCAGGGGAAGTCTGGGCAGAGAGCAGGATTCGAAGCATGGAGCTGGGTGGTGGAGACCCTGAGGGGGTGGCCCAGAAAACCAGGTGAGGTTTCCTCCAAGGGGAAAAATAAGCTATCTAGTCCTTACCTGACTCCCCATCCAAAGGGCCTGAAGTTTAAAAAAAAAAAAAATCCCGTGTGACTGCCCTGGTATTCTTCCCCACTCTGCCCCTCTTCTCCCATTCCTTGACATAGAAACCCTAATTCTTTAAGTGTGCTCAGTGCAATTCTATTCACATTTCACATGCATATCGCCTTCGATGCTCCGTGCAAGCTGATGAGGAGTCGCAGGGCTGTTACCTCATTTCTCAGGTGGAGAAACAGGCCCAGAGCGGCGGAGAGGTTAAGCCTGAGGTCATTCACAGGGCTAGTGGTCGCACCCAGCCTGGGAACCCCGGTGGTCCGGGCGATGAGCCCTGAAGACCACCTCCCCGTCCCGCAGAAGGCGGCGGCGGCGGGGTCGGTGGAACGCAGGCTCAGCAGCGGGCCGGTGCTGGGTCCCATGCTGGGCGCTCCCACTTACCAGCTGCGTGACCTTGGACTAATGTCTTCGCCTCTCTGCCTAAGCCTTCTCACTAGTGAAACGAGAACACAGCGCAAGCTCGCGGGGCGCGCGCCGAGCCCGAGTGAGCCATCTGCCAAGGCGCTGAGCCGATGCTGTCCGCGGGAGGGGCCCCCACACCCTGTCCGGCCCCAGGAGGCGAGCAGCCCGTGGTCACCACCACTAACACCAGCTCCCGCCGCCCTCCCGAGGTCCGCCCCTCAGGCGCCACCCTACATGACTCCCCGGGCCCCGCGTAGGTCACTCTCTCAGCTGGTCTTGGGGCCCGGGAGCCGGGCTCCCCCCGCGGCCTCCTCATCAGCGGGCCACCGAGTCCGCCATCTTCCCAGCAGCCCCCGGATCGCCCCCAGACGCCAATCGCAACCCAGCGCCAGGGCGGCGGAGACGTGGCTCCCAGCAGGCGCTGCGAGCAGAGGAGCCGCGAGCCCCGCCCTCCGCTTCCGGGAAATGCGCACGTCGCGGGGGCGGGGCCACAGAGCTTGCGCTGAAAGGTGCAGGGAGCGGCGGTCCGCTGTCCAGCCCTGGGGTAGCTTGGGCACTCAGGACCTAGGGCAGGTTCCATTCTCGTAGAACAAGGGCTCCCCACCCTCAAGTAACACACAGACACACTGGGTATGAAAACGTCACAGTTTCTTTAATCTGCACAAATTCCAGAAAACAACTCTGCCCCTCTCGATTCCCCTTCACCAGTCTCCCAGTCCACCAGTTTCCAATTCAGCCTAGGCAGCTCTTTGAAATTAGAAGTATCTAGATCCTCTGTCAGCACACTAAGATGGGCCCATTGGGGTGCCCTGGCTTTGTGCCGGTCCAAGGCAGCGACAGCAAGTGCCTGATCCAGAAGAGCCCACTGCCGGCGAAGGCTGAGGTCCAGCAGCCCCAGGAGATGGCCTAGAGCTATGAAGATCACACGGAGCGGCCTCCGCTAACACCCGAAGTCCTCTGCGGCGCAAAGCTGGGCTCCAGGGTAGTGGGAAAAGACAGGCAGCGGGTGAAGTGGGCCTGGGCAGACAGCAGCTCCCTTTGCGCCTTGGGGAATGAGGTCCAGAGGGGCTGGCTACACTGCCAAAAGCCCGTGGAGGCACTATGGCCGATACATGGCAAAGGCCAGGAGACTGAGGAGCAGGGTGAAGCCGGCCAGACCCAGGGTAGCGGTCAGGGGAAAGAAGGGCCGGTACTGGATCTGGCAGTACCAGAGCAGGAGCAGCAGCAGAAGCAGCAGGGGCAACAGAAGGCTGCCGATTTCCAGCCCGGAGGGGCCGGGCTCTGACCCCGGTGGGCAGGGAGGATGTGGGGGACCGACTCTCGTGGACACGTGGCAGTGGAGAACGCAGTTGGGGGGCAGGTGGAGACTGCCTAGTGTCTGAGTGTCGTCTCCTAACAGTTGACCTTGGTAGATGAGCCGAACCTGCTGTTCCTGGCCTGGAAACTGGGTCCTGAGGAGAGAGGGACCTGGGTAAGAGAGCAGGCCTCAGGCAGTCCTGGCCCATTGTTCAGAGGACCAATCCCAATTTTCACCACCCCTACACCTGACCACCCAGATCCTGGCCTCTGGGGGACAGGTTAACAGGAATGGTGTATAATGTGAGGAGACAGTTCTTTCAAACAGAAAATAAGGGAGAGCTTCATAGGGTGACCCTTCTATAGACACCCACCCCATTTTTAGCATTTTGCTCTTACCCTCTTCCCAGCTTACCTTTTTAAGGAGCCAATGGTGTCCTGAGGCCAGGCCCTGGCAACCTGCTCAGAGTCATTGAGAAATTTCAACCGTAGAAGTAGGGGTTCCTGCGGAGAGTCTGGAGGTGTTGATGCTGTGACCCCTGTGTCAGGCTCTGGCTGTGCAGATGGACCTCTGTGTCTCAGGCTGGGACTCTCAGCCCCTGGGGCCTCCTCTCTGATGCTGTCAGTAGCTGACATGGCTTCACTGGGCTGTGCTGGTGTTGTGGTCCCCGACGGCTGTGGTTGGGGGTCTGTACTCTCAGTGGTATGTGTTGAGACCCAGGCGAGGGCCAGCACCAGAAGGCAAGCAAGCACCGCAAAAAGGACAGTCACCTCATCGCCTACGCCTTCAATCAAGGCCATGGCACCCGTGCTGCTGCCAGAGGTGCTAAGGAGCTAGAGAGGTGCAAATAACTGGTGAGGGACTACTTCCTGGTCAGAAGTCATTCCAACTTCAACTGTCCTACTAGTTATTGTATGTGCTTGCGCACCCAGGATGCAGCATCCTGTAGTCCCAAACTTGCCTTTTGGGTAACGTCCCTTTCCATCACCAGATTCCAAGTCCTAACTTTGCTATCTGAGTTCTAGATCTTCATTCAGCTCCCGATTCACCCAAACCTTACATTCAAGAAAGGGCCTTGCTTTTCTAAGCAACCCTCTCCTTAAATTTAACCTTCATCAAACTTTACCCACAAGCTTACCTATTCTTTGGTTCACTTCATCCCAAAGTTCACTCCTTCACCTATTTATAGCAAAGCTCATCTGATGCCCTCTCGCTTAAGTTTCTCTGACAAAAGTGTCTCTATAGCCCCCTGCCCTCCCCCTTACCATTTACCCAAACCCCACCCACAACACAGACCACTTCCCAAAGCTTCCTAGACAACCCCAAATGTCAAACTCCACCCTTGGCCAATCTGGAGTCTTGGGAGTTGTCTACTCAGCTCGGCACCTTCTCGGGTCCACCCAAAGCCCACCCCGCAGCAGTCCGACTCAGCGCCTCCTGGGCTCCAAACCCAGAAGTCTCCAGACCCTTGATCCCTCAGGGAGAACCTAGACTTAGCCTTCCCCACGACTACTCCATCACTCCTCCCATCTGCCCGCCCCCCAGAGCTACTGGAGGGCACCAGCTATCTCGGGGCGGGGCAAGCAGGGCCCAGCTGTGGCCTGGGGCGACCCGGTGGGCGCGGCCACGCACAGCGACTCACCGCCCAGCTCCACCAGCTCCATCTCGGCTCCTCGGGCACTTCCGGGCCGAAGGCACCGAGGTCGCAGACACCTGAGGTCCCTCTCCTTCCCTGCTGCCGCGGCCCGGGAGCATTGTGGGGATTGTAGTTCGCCCTGTTTAGTTCCCGCCCTCCTCCCTGTGAACCCACGTGCCGGGCTGGACCAGATGTTGCCGATACCCTTGGATCGTCGATGGGCCCACGGGGAGGACCCTGGGGGTTCTGCTTGTCCACAGAGATTTGGTCAGCAGCAAGAAACTCTATCTCCGCTGCCAGCTGCTGGAGCATCTGTCACTCCTGACACCAACGTCAGCCTGCAGCATGTCAGAGCACCCGCGTTGGTGATGCAGTGATGAAGGCTCTGGGAAGCGCAGGTGGCCACTACCCAGCCAAGCCTGTGTCATTGTGGACGCCAAAAAGCAGCTTGGTTTTCTAAATTGACTCTGTAGCTGAGAAGGTGTAGGTTGTCTGCCCAACTTGCTAGGGAGAGTGCCTGACGCCCGCTATCTCCTGGCCTCTGCTGCACTGTGTCCCTATGAGATTGTAAAGATGGCATAGACTTTGGAACTGAGTGTACATCCTGAGGTCTCATGTAGACACTCATCAGCTATATAATCTCTGGTGGGTTATTTAATCTCTGAACAAGTATAATTCTTCTAGGTCAGTTGGAAAGAAGAAACTCGTTTTATTAAATAAGTATGACAGCTCTGTAAAATTTATGTCACTGTATTTTGCTCGCCTAGTATTAATGCATTGGCTTCACCAAAACGTAAACTGAGAAACTGGCTAAGTATGGTGACATAGCCCTGTAATCCCAGCACTGGGAGGTTGAGGAGGTTGAGACGACCTTTGGTCACCTAGAAAGACCCTGTTTTATTCTCCCACCCCTAAAAAAAGTGTTTCCACATAAAGGATATAGCGATGGATCTGTGACAGCTAATCTCTGTAGATTTTTCCTTATTCCTTTGACTCCGATATCTGCAGAAATCTTGAATCCCAGATTTTACAGACCAGTTTTTTTTTTTTTTTTTTTTTTTTTTTTTTTTTTGGTTTTTCGAGACAGGGTTTCTCTGTATAGCCCTGGCTGTCCTGGAACTCACTTTGTAGACCAGGCTGGCCTCGAACTCAGAAATCCGCCTGCCTCTGCCTCCCGAGTGCTGGGATTAAAGGCGTGCGCCACCAGGCCCAGCTCAGACCAGTTTTGACTTGGGAGTTTGCACATGCATGTGTGTCTGTGTGTGTGATGCATACATGTGAGTGTACACATACCATACAGGACTTGTCTCTGTTCTCTTATGCTAAAGTTACAGGCAGAGGCTCCCATGCCTGGCTTCTGACATGAATACTGAGGAGTCAAATGGAGGCCCGTATGCTTGCAGAACAAGTCCCTAGTTTTAAAAAAACAAGGGTTTGTATATCACATTTGTATGGATGTTTGCCTGAATATATGTAAGTACACCACACTCAAGCCTTGCGTCTCTGGAGGTCAGACGAAGTACTAGAGTAATAGGCAGTTTCTTGGAACCGTGTAGGTGTTAGGAACCGAATTAAGGTCCTCTGCAAGAGCAGCAACTGCAACAGGTGCAGCAAATGTTCTTAACTCCTGAGCCATGTCTCCAGCCCCATCCAGTCCAGTCTTAATTAAAGATAACCTACTCTGCTCTTCTATGGATGGGACCTCTGTTTAACTACTTCAGTTTCAGATTAAGACCAGATCAAATATTGCCTTGGGCACATTAGTTTGGATTTATAAAGGAATTAACTTCTCTTATAAAGTAAGGAATTAACTTCTCTCTAGTTTCTTCATATATCTTCATTTATGCTATATTTGAGTATATATGTTTTATATGCTAGGTATTGTGCAAGATACTGGGCATATAATGCTTTCTCTCCTTTCCCTCACTGATACATACTAATAGAGGAACAGATATGCAGACAGACAATCAATGAATGTTAAGGCAGGCATGCGCTGGTGGCTGGGGCAGCACTTTGGAGTGTTTCCCTCTCAAGTTCTGGGGAACTCCTTGCTGCCAATTCTAAGCATCTAACAGAGATGCTATAGGTTTGTTGGTTTGTAATTTTGTTTTATTTTTCAAGACAGGGCTTCTATATGTAGCCCTGACCTGGAACTCTTGATGTAGAGCAGGCTGGCCTTGAACTCACAGAGATCTTCTGCCTCTGCTTCCTGAGTGCTGGGATTGAAACCATGCACCTCCACCACCTGGCCAGAGCATTAATATTAGTTTTAGAATTGTAAAGTAGAACTATACTTTTTTTTTAATGAGAAAAGCTATATTTTTGTTGAACTACTTCAGTTTTCAGATTAAGACCAGAAAGTTTACAAGACATTCCTAACATCATACAGATAGAAGCTCGCATCACTCAATAGCTGGGAGTTGATTGGTTTGTGCCTGATCCTTTGGAAACTAAGAGAAATATGAGAAGGTATGTATAAAGTAAAATACTAGGCAATTTTATTTTGGGGAAAAGTCCAAGTTGCCCTTTGAAGTGGAAATGAGTGTAAAAAAGATGACATGTGGGCTGGAAAGATGGCTCATCGGTTAAGAGCAGTGGCTGTTCTTTCAGAGGACTTAGGCTCACTTCTCATTACACCACACGGCAACTCAAGAGTCTCTGTAACTCCGGTCCCAGAAGATCCTGACCTTCACAGGCATCAGGTACTTGTCTGTACATAATACATATTTGTTCACACACAGGGGAAACATATAGACATACACATATATGTGTAGAGCATTTGCCCAGGAGGGTTAGTAAGGCTCAGCAGAGAGGTCTGCAGGGCATGTATCAATGGTGAACTGACCCCTTAAGGTCGGATTGATTACTATGTTGATTAAGTTAATTAAAAGTTTTAAGTTTTTATTAATGGTCAGACCAAGAGTTGGTTTTCATCTCTGAAGTCTGTTGGTGTCCAAGTTCAGGGGTACAGAGTTAAAAGGCAAAATGCACAAAGACCATAATCTACATCAAAGTTAGATGACAGTTATAGAAACCTTGAAACATTTATGCCTGACATAGCATATTATTTCAGACATAATAAGACTTTTTTTTTCTTCTTGTGACAGGGTTTTTCTGTGTAGCCCTGGCAGGTCTTGAACTCATGGATCTGCTGCCACTGCCTCTGCTGGGATTAAAGGTGTGCACCTTACCACTGCCGTGTGTTGCTTTTCATTCTTGAGACAGAGTTGGTGATCCAGATTCTGCTTTCCTAACACCAGGACTTTAGTCATGTACTCAGATTCATCTCGTTTCGTTGTTTGTTTGTTTTTTAAAAACGGTCATATATAGCCCAGGTTGGCTTTGAACTCCCTATGTAGCTCAGGCTGTCCTTGAACTAATCCTCCTACTGTATGGCCCCTGTGCTGGGCTAACGTGTACATCATGATACCTGGCATCCTCTAGCAGATTTATTCCACAGGGTCATTGTCATTCCCTTGCACTTGCCACCTCCAGGTTTGAGGATCTGTGTTGGGGGATGTGGGTTAACACAGCTGAAGACAACTTTGATAATGGGAATACAGAAGAACTGGGACATTGAAGGGCGATCTCTGGCCCTAGGAAGGCATAAGATAGACAGGGTCTATCAAGAAAAGACAAGGTCTGTCAAGAAAAATTATGAGACCCATGTGGGTTCTGGTGAGTTTCTGTAGTGAACCAATGGACCCTTTTCAGTATGGCAGGGAGGGTCTTTTGGGAGATAAGAATTGGGACACTGTTGTTTTAAGCTTGCAGGAGCCCTCGGGTGAAACTCTCAGAGAGAACTGGACATAGGAACGAGGAGCCCGTCCCAGTCTCTCCGGTGCAATCGACAGTGGAGACTGGGGGGCCGGGGGCGGGGGCAGAGAGCCAGGGAAGAGAAGCCTGGCAAGATCCCTAGGGCTGACCTCGAGGCCTGGAGACAGAGGAGCTGCTGCAGCACTAAAAGAAGGAGGGTGGCGCCGCTGGGCCTGGGCGAGCTTCTCGGCCAATCAGTCCCACTTATCAGCACCCTCAGGCACAGGGAACAGTTCCTAGTAGCACAAGTATTCCACACGGGCCTAGAGCGACTTAGAGAGGTAGCAATGACAGCTGGCCGGACGTGGGGACAGCGTGATCGTGTCCCCAGGCGGGAGGCCCTCGAGGCGTCTAGCTTTGGGGCGGGCGAGCGGGCGGAAGGGCCTACGCGGGTGGGTGGGGCCGCGCGTCGCGGCCAGCACGCGGCTCTTGGGGGTGGAGGCTAAGGCGCCTGCGAGAGAGGAGGGGCGGGGGCGCAGGGCGACGCTGGAGGGGCGGGGGCGGCTGGGAGGGGGCTAGGCTGCGTGTGCCGGAGCCGGCGGGGGCGGCGGTGCGTGCGCATGACGCGGGGGGAGGGCCCGGGCCGCGCGCTCCCGGTCCCGTTGTTGTTGCCGCTGGAGGCAGCTCCGAGGCGGTGGGATCTCAGCGCGGGTAAACGCCGGGCGGCGGCCCCAGCGTGCGCGGCCGCGCCTTCTGGCCTCGGCTCCGGGCCTCATGCGCTAGACCGGCGCTGCGCGCCTCGTAGTTAGGGTTCCGCCAGCCCCGCGCGCCTAGTCGCCGCCGCCGCCGCCGCCGCCGCGCCGCCCCAGGCCCTGGCTGGGCCCGCTTCGGGGCCCGCGCCTCCGGAGCCATGAACTTCCAGGCAGGCGGGGGCCAGAGTCCTCAGCAGCAGCAGAGCCTGGCGGCTCCGGGGGCCGGCGGCGGCGGCGGCGGCGGCGGCGCGGGGGGCGGCGGGCAGTTCGGCGGCGCGGGGCCCGGAGCCGGAGGTGGCGGCCCCTCGCAGCAGCTGGCCGGCGGCCCCCCCCAGCAGTTCGCGCTCTCCAACTCGGCCGCTATCCGAGCCGAGATCCAACGCTTCGAGTCGGTACACCCCAACATCTACGCCATCTACGACCTGATCGAGCGAATCGAGGATTTGGCGCTGCAGAACCAGATCCGGGAGCACGTCATCTCCATCGAGGGTAAGCGGAGCCGGGGGCCTGCGGGAGCTGAGGCGCGGTGGCCTTTGCAGCGCTGGCCGGTGGCGGGTGCGGGGCGAGGGTCCTTCACGGCCCCGGCCCTGCCCCTTTCTGGCGCTCAGGGGTCTTATGGGGCTGAGGTTCACGGTTTGCTAACCCCCACTGCAGAACCCTAGTCCAGGTTTTTCCATGTCTCATACAGGAACACTTTTTTTTTTAGGGGCGGTGGGTTCGGTCCAGTGTCAGTGGACACGTTTTTTGTTTTTTGTTTTTCCTCCGTGACCTGGGATGTGAAGATGGTTGTCGCTCCAAGGACTGATGCGCTGAGTCGCCAAAGACCGGGAGGGCCTGGGGCCACATCTGGCTAGGCACGGTCAGGCTCGCTGGGTGCGACGGAAGACCTTGGTGGGTCGTGAAGGTGGGGCTGATGCTTGAGAGTAATCTTAGCTGCTGCCCTGGCCCAGCCGGGCTGTAGGGGTGGAGGATCAGAGAGAGCTTTGGGTTAGTGGATGGCAGCCTTCCTGGGCCTCTCCTGCAGGCTTTGGAGGGTGGCGCTCCCCGCGGCGCCCTCTCCCGACGCACACCCACCCCCACGCTTCTGCGGTCGGGCGGGCGCGGGCCTGGCCTGGGTGCAGGACTGGGGAGCTGTGGCCGCGTGGGAGACTCTGGATGATCCCTCTGCGCTTGCCAGTCCCCTCTAACCCCCAGGCATCCATGTGGCTGTCAGGATGCTGACTGACCTCCAGGGAGGTCGGGCCTGGATGTAGGGGGACTGTAAATAAACCTCAGGCCATGCACTGCTCCTACTAATGTTCCTTCCTGTGGGCACATGGGCCTGAGCCCTGGCAATTGAAAGGCACGTTAATTGGGGGGCACACTGCTGGCAAGAAGCCCCACAACCTTTGGTGTAGTGGAGGCTGGCTGGCAGTAGCAACAGGCACCCCAGTGGCAGTGTTGACCTTCTAGCAGGCTTGGACAGATGGGCCTCGCCTTGGTCCATCTGCTTCTTTTTCCAACTCTGCTTGAAGGGGGACGCCCACCAGCAGGTGGTGGGTTCTGCCTTAGTGGCAATGCAGGGAGCAAGGCTAGTTGCTGCTGACTTGGAATTAGGAAGGGCATGTCCACTATTTGGGCCCTTCAATTTAGATCCTGCTCCCATCTTGTGTGAGGCTTTGGAGCCATCTGTACTTGAACAGGCCTGTTTTGCTTTTTTGAGGTACCCATTGCTGATGAGTCTCCGATCTTTTGTGAGTAGAGCCCCCCCTCCACCTTTAGATCTGTCCCCCTTTGTTGTAACATTCCCAGCTGTCTTCCTTTTGATCTTTTCCCAGCCTGTTTTCTTCTCTTCCCTTTCAAGGCAGAGTTCACTGTGAACTAATTAGGTGACAGAAAAAACTCATTAACATGGATTTGAGTAAATGACTTGCCACTGCTAGGCTGGGGATTGGGAGGTAGCATTAGTGTGAGCCCAGGGTCTTCAGAAGAGATGAGGTGGGTTTTTCCCCTTAGATTCAGAGGGTGAGGCCAGAAGAGACTGTTCTCTGAGCTTCCCTGTTCCTAGAGGAAGTGGCAAGTTCCTCATCAACTCCCAAGATGATTTTCCGTGCAAAGCTTTTTAGGAGGCTGAAGCAATTTACTGGACAGCCACCAGTGTGTGTGTGTGCAGCCACCAGTGTGTGGGGGGAGGGAGGGAGGGAGGGAGGGAGGGAGGGAGAGAGAGAGAGAGAGAGAGAGAGAGAGAGAGAATGTATGTGTTGGGGATCAGCTGTCCAAAGACTTTCAAGAGTAGGGAGAAGACAGGCTGAGCAGGCTCCACACCTAGTTCCTGTTTATTGGTATTATTAGCGACCTCAGTCATCCCTACTCACATACCAGATTGGGCATCTTCTGTTCGAGTCATGGTCCCAGGAAGTACTTGGGTCGGTTTTGATCTCTGTCCTAAGTAAAACATGATAGGCAGCATTTCCTAGAACCTCCCCCAGAACAACTTCCCCATTGAGGGTTGGAAGTACCCCACCGTCCCATCTGCTTAGCCTGGAAGCTTTGTATCACCTTGATGAAATCCTGGGCCTTGGTGATCATTGTCACCAGACTGACCCAGATGTTCCCCATACACACACAGCCCTCGGCTCTGCTGTCCCCAGCCTGTCCCTGTCCCTTCTGTCTGGGAAAGCCTCCCAGTGCCTTCTTTCACCTTCGCTTCCCAGCCTGTCCTAGGAACTCACTTTTTTTTACCCCCACCCTACTGGCTCCCACACTTCTGTCGGCCCAACTTTTCCACTGTAGGCAGGCTAAAAATTAAAATAAAATAAAAAATAAGGAGCCTAACCAATCAGGCTCCTTCTCCAGTGTTCAGCCCTGTGTGCTTCCTGCAGTAGACTTCTCCATCTGTCTAACCATATTGGTCTGTTCTACAGGGCAGTGCTCCCACCTTGCCCAGTGAAGGGTGATAACACATTTTGATCTTTTCTGTGTAAAGCCCAGCAGATGTAGGATGTTACATGCACACAGAGTTGCCAGGGGCCTGTGCTTCAAGGGGCTAACATTTCACCTTCCTTCAGTTAATCCCTGGTGAAGGGCTTGTTCTGTTTTATCAGAAGGTGACTACCAGAACCATTTAAAACACTGAAATTCCTTTCCTACTCAAGAGAGAACACCTGTCCAGCACTTATCCCCAGGGAATGAAAGAAACCACCACCAGGGCCTAGAGAATAGAATGTGCAGGAGCTCTGAGTCACTCAGCCTCACCAGTGGGAAACTGACCCTCAGAAATGGGAGGGGCCAGTGTTAACCCAGCCTCTCTCCTTCCCAAGGAAAAGTGAGTCTTTTGGTTGCAGCTGGGGCTGCATCTTAGAAAGAAGAATGCATGCACACCAAGGTTTCTCCTGATGGCACTCAGTGGGGGAAGGAGACTCTGGGAGACCTGGACATCAAGGACCCCAGGAAAGGTGTTGGGAGGAGAGTTCTAGGGGTCTCTGCACGTGGGTCTGAGCAGGTATATGTCTGCCAGGGATGGGGCTGTGGGGCCTACAGCCCAGCTCAGTTTTCTGTTTGAGTTCTGGGCTGGAAGTGGACCATGCCTCTGTGTGCGTGCCATATGGCTGTTACTGTGTATGCAGGAACCCAGCTTCATCTGCTGCATGAAACCCCTTTGTTTTTCCTTGGGGTTTGTGTTTCCTCAGAGCGGGAGAAGTCCCTTTGAGCACTCCTGCTCTCCCTGGATTGTTCTCTTTCATGCACTTCCCGTTCCGCCTGCCTTCCTACCCAGGCTAAGGGGTATCCCAAAGGAACTGGAAGGAAGAGATGGGGCTTCTTCCTGTTTGGTTTAGGCCGAGCAGGGGCCAGGTGTTTTGGGAAAGCCAGAGGGAGCAGCAGGAAGAGGGTTCCAGCCACAGTATCTGCCTGGGCATCCTGAGGTTAATGTTATGGCTGCGTTCCCCATTGTTCTGAGAGTTCTCTTGTCATACCCCTGCCATAAGGAAAGGACATGGAAGCCCCATCCTGACTTTGCTGATTGTTCATGGTCGTCTCCACTCTGGCCAGGATTCTTGCCACAGGTCTGCTGTCTTGTGCAGTGCCCAGGATCGGCTTTTCCCAGCGGCCCTAACTTGTAGGTCAGGAATGGGTTGGAGCCTACATCTGTCGCTGTGATTCCTACAGTTACCGTTTCAGTGGGGAGGGCCTGTTGGGGGCATGGCTGCTGATGTAGGACTTCACACAAGGGTTCTAGGAATTCTGAGAAAGGACACCCATGTGGAGTGCTGGTAGGCAGCAAAGAGTATTCGTTCCCAATCTGTCTCTTGATCTCCTCCTAGGTGGCCCAGTTATATCTGGGACCTCAGAACACAGAGGAACAAAGGGGGTGGAGGGAGAAGAGACACAGTAAGGGCTGGCTCAGAAGGCACCTGCAGTGGTAGTAACGAATCTGGCTCTTCTGAAACCAGGGCAAAGCTGAGAGGCCTGCTTCAGGTTAGAAAGGACCGTGCTTCCAGACTATGACCTCAGGGAAACCCCTCACATCATTGGCTCTAGGGTCAGTGTCTCTTTTACCTCCCTCATCAGGAAAGCAGACTGTGCTCCTAAGGACCACCTGCTGTCACTTCTCAAGTGTGAGCTAGGCCTGCTGGTTGGAGGGTTTCCCACCCACAGGGGACAGGACTGTGTTAGGAGTGGTCTATAAACATACATGTGGTATTCAGGGTATATAGCAAGTGAGTCTCTGTGCCTAGCCTCTGTTCATAGGGGACAGTTGATGGGTGAAATGGACCCTGGTGAGGGAAGTTTGTTTAATTGAAAAAAAAGTCCTTTTTTCATATTCTATTTTGATGGTGTTTTCCCCTCTTCCTGTTTCTCCCAAGCCCCCCACCCCACCCAACTTCATGTTCTTTTTCTTGACCTTTTAAAAAAGATAAAGGAATAAGCACACAAAACCAGAAACTAAAACATACAAGTCAAAAAGATCAATAAGAAAATAAGTCCTGAAGAAAACAAAATGAGGCAAAAGTCTACAAAAACAGCATTGAGTTTGTTTGTGCTGACCTGGGCATGGGGCATGCCTTGAAGTGTGCTTAGTGCACGCTATCAGAGAGAACAAAGTTTTCTTTTACTGGGGAATATCAGTTGTAGATGGCTTCTTAGGGATGGGAGCCTGCATCCACTTCTGCCTCTCAGCACTGGGACCTTATATGCTTTGAACCTATGCAGGTCACGGGTATGCTCTCACGGTCTGAGTTAGGTGTGCATCTGGTAGACACCGTTCTCCTGGACTCCCCCATGGTCTCTGTCTCGTACACTCAGTCAGCCACTACTTGTCCTTATTAGCTCCCTGAGCCTTGAAGGAAGAGCTTCAAGATGTTCCATTTAGAGCCGAGTGATCTAAAGTCCCACTGTACAATGTCCATGGGTGTCCATGTTAGTTGGGAGGGAATTTTTTTTTTAAAGATTTATTTATTTATTATATATAAGTACACTGTAGCTGTCTTCAGACACACCAGAAGAGGGAGTCAGATCTTGTTACAGATGGTTGTGAGCCACCATGTGGTTGCTGGGATTTGAACTCTGGACCTTCAGAAGAGCAGTCGGGTGCTCTTACCCACTGAGCCATCTCACCAGCCCCGGGAGGGAATTTTTAATGCTCTCTCCTGTAGCTATTCATTTCTATCTTCTAAGAGCTCCAGAGACCATGGGAGTCGGTGCTTCCTTCTGCAGGACACAGGTGGCCCGGGAGGGTTCAGGCAAGAGTATGGAGTGGTCTTCATAAGAGTAGATCCCTCGACACGTGCCTTTGAGTCCTTGGCCAGCTGTTAGCACATGTCATGTTGGCCCAGGTGCAGGGGAGCTCTGACCTTGTTAGGCTGGTGTCACTAGGGAAGACAGATGCCTTCCTGCCCCTCATTACCTGAGCACCAGTCTATGCTGCCACATTCTCTGTACTGTCAGGTAGACCATGGCGTCTGCCACGGCTGGGTATGACAAGAAGGTGAGCAGGTATGGGTCAGCCGTGCTGCCTACCAGCTCTCCGTGCTCCTTGGTCTTCAGCTGTGTCCTGGAGGCAACACAAAGACTTCCTCAGTTTTGTAGAGTTAGAGTCCCTACTATGAGCCACAGAGCCAGGACTAAAATATGCAAGTCAAAAAGATCAATAATAGTTTAGTTTTTGTCTGGTGGTCCTGTTCCTCACTTGGGTGGTTTGGCCAGGTGTCATGGTTGTCCACATAGTTGGCCCCAAGGGAAGCATTTGAGATTCAAACTGCCCTGGAGTGTAAACTTGTAGATCACAGTGTACGGTGGTGACTCAGCCTCCTCTTTTCTGGTGTAGCCTTTTTCTGGTTACATGAGTCCCCATCTGAAGCACGGCACTTTAGGGTATTACTTCCACTCTGCTGAGTGCATGGAGAATAGCATACATAAAGAGGTGCTCGCCCCAGAAACATGATAGAATGTGTTCTTTTTAAAAAAAAAATCTCATGTGAGGGTGGGAGAGATGGCTCAATCCTTCAGAGGACCCAAGTTCAGTTCCCAGCACCCACATGGCAGCTTACAACTGACACCCTTACACAGACATACGTGCAGACAAAACTCTGATGCACAAAAAAATACTAACAATGGATGGAATTAGAAAATATCATCCTGGGTGAGGTAACCCAGTCACAAAAGAACACACGTGGTATGCACTCACTGATAAGTGGATATTAGCCCAAAAGCTCGGAATACCCAAGATATAATTCACAAACCACATGAAGCTCAAGAAGAAGGAAGACCAAAGTGTGGATACTTCGGTCCTTCTTAGAAGTGGGAATAAAATACCCTTGGGAGGAGATACAGAGACAAAGTGTGGAACAGAGACTGAAGGAAAGGCCATCCAGGGACTGTCCCACCTGGGGATCCATCCCATATACAGTCACCAAATGCAGACACTATTGTGGATGCCAAGAAGTGTTTGCTGACAGGAGCCTGATATAGCTGTCTCCTGAGAGGCTCTGCCAGAGCCTTACCTATACAGATGTAGATGCTCGCAGCCAACCATTGGACTGAGCACAGGATCCCTGATAGAGGCGTTAGAGAAAGGACTGAAGGAGCTGAAGGGATTTGCAACCCTACAGGAAGAACAACAATATCAACCAACCAGAGCTCCTAGGGACTAAACCACCAACCAAAGAGTACACATAGAGGGACCCATGGCTCCAGCAGAATATATGGCAGAGGATGGCCTTGTCGGGGATCAGTGGCAGGAGAGGCCCTTGATCCTGTGAAGGCTTAATGCCCCAGTGTAGGGGAATGGGAGGGTGGGGAGGTGGGAGTGGGTGAGTGGGTGGGGGAACTCTTATAGAAGCAGAGAAAGGGGAGATGGGATAGGGTTAGGGGAGGGGTGGGAAAAGGAATAACATTTGAAATGTAAATAAAGAAAATACCCAATAAAATAAATAAATTAAAAATAAACCATATAAAACTTTTATTTTATTTTATGTTTTGGTTTTTTGGGACACGGTTTCTCTGTATAGCCTTGGCTGTCCTGAAACTCACTCTGTAGACCAGGCTGGCCTTGAACTCAGAAATCTGCCTGCTTCTTCCTCCCAAGTGCTGGGATTAAAGGCCGTGTACCACTACTGCCTGGCATAAAAATTCTTATTTGAGCCACCATAATGGTGCACACCTTTAATTCCAGCACTTGGGAGGCAGAGGCAGGTGGATCTATGTGAATTTGAGGCCAGTGTGTGTGGAGAAAATCTCTTGTGAACTATCGAAGCATCACCTGTCAATAAAAAGACTATGGCCAATGAATTGAGACAGAAAACAGGAGATGGGAGTTCCAGGGGGTGGGGGCGTTGGGGAGGAGGAGGGAGACTGAGGAGAGGTGATCAGTAGCAGAACTTAGAATAGAATAAATGTAACAAAGTTATAACCTAATTGGGAGACAAACCAAAGCTAATGGACACAAGCCTGTGCGGGGAGTTCAGCCAGCCAGACCTTCATAGTGAGAACCAACCTCAAAGTAAATAAATAATAAACCCCATTTAAAGGGCTGAAGAGGGGCTGGTGAGATGGCTCAGTGGGTAAGAGCACCCGACTGCTCTTCCGAAGGTCCGAAGTTCAAATCCCAGCAACCACATGGTGGCTCACAACCATCCGTAATGAGATCTGACTCCCTCTTCTGGAGTGTCTGAAGACAGCTACAGTGTACTTATATATAATAAAAATAAATAAATCTTAAAGAAAAAAAGAAAGAAAATGTATGAATATTAAAAAAAAAAAAAAAGGGCTGAAGAAATGTCTCAGTACTTCAGAGCACTCAGTGCTCCTGTAGAGGAACTGGGTTAAGTTCCCAGCATTCACAGTTGTGGTATCTGTGACCTGCTGCCACCGCCACCGCTACTGCCACCACCACGGCCTCAGCTACCTTTCTTACACCTCCCTAGGACCATCTGCCCAGGGCTGGAACCATCTACAGTGGACTGAACCAAAAAATGTGCCACATGCTTACCCCCAGGCCAATCTGGTGGGTACATTTTATCAATTGAGGTTCCTGCTCCTCAGATGACTTTAGATTATTCACACAGTAATTAATTATCCAGCACACAGGTAAAATACGTACACAGAAATCTTTTAATACATGCTTATGTGCTGAAAATGTACGTTTGTTATACCCAACTCATATAAAGGAAGTTTAACGGTGCCTGTCCCTCCTTCCCTACCTGAAGTTGCTGTCAGGAGAATCTGCCATGCCTCTTTCTAGACTCTTTCCCCCTCTGGATTTTGGGTGGATTTTTGTATGCTGGTGTTTTTACAGCAAGGATAGAATGTTTTGTCTTGGTTTTGTGGGTCTGTGTGCATGCTTGGATGTGCATGTTAGTAAGTGTGCACTCACGGAGTGAGGATGTCAGCACTGAGTGTCTTCTTCCGTTGATCACTGACAGTTTCTGAGATGGAATCTCAGTGAACTGGGCCTCACTGATTCAGCTAAACTGGCCGGCCAGCAAGTCCCAAGGCTTCTCCTCTGTCTGTCTCTCCAGTGTGTGATTGCCAATGCATGCTACCATGCTCGGCCTTTCTATGTGGATGCTAGAGATTGAATTCAGACCCTTTTACTGTGTTTCTTTGAGAGTCACAGTGGTCCTGCTGGCCTGGAACCTGCTATGTGAAGGGGGATAACCCTGAACTTCTGTTTCTCCTGCTTTTTTCCTTCACAAATGTTGAGATTATAGGTGTGCATGTTGGCTTTACACTTAAAAAAAAAAAAAAACAACAACCTACTTACATGCATGAGTATTTTGTCTACATGGGTGAATATGCACAATGTGTGCACTCCTGTTACCAGAGGAACTGGAGTTTCGGACAGTTATGAGCTGTCAGGTGGGATCCCCAGTCCTCTGCAACGAATGCTCTTAAGCACTGAGCCATCTCTCCAGCCACCTTACCCCAACTTCTGTGCTTGGCTTTTGTTTTGTTTTGTGACAGACGCTGCAGTGGGAGAAGAGGAGGTTCAGATACCACAGCAAGAAACATTTGTTAAGTGGCAGATCCTTGGGCTGGAAGTGAGGACACTGGGTCCTTGTCCCCGTGCTCCTGCCCAGCTCAATGATTTAGGCAGCTCACTGCATGGCTGTGCCTGTCCTCCAGAGTCACCTCAGGTGTGTCCACCTAGCAGCTGTACAGCTACAGGATTGAGAATCATTTCAGGCTTGGCTCTCGGGACAGGTCCCAGCTGCTAAGTATAGGACTGAGGAGGACTCTGCTCAGTACAAAGCATAGAGTCTTGTGGCTTCTACGATGTCTCACTTCAGAGCCTGCAGGGACCTCATCAGTGGAATAGAGCCTGTGGGGGAAGGAGAGTGTCTCTGCCTTAGTTTACACACTTGACATGTCTTAGTCTGGGCGTGCTGAGGACAACAGGATCATACATGAGCTAGGCTGGTACCTGGTACAGAGCCAGCCCATGTTGATGGTAGTCATTATTCCAGACGGCTGTGCAGAACCCTATTTATGATAAGGGCACACTGTTTATTACCTAGTTGTGCATTTGTCTGATCATTTCCTTTGGCCAGTTTCCCAGATGAAGATGGTAAGATATGGAGTTTGCACATTTTAGGGCCTCTGCCACTGTTCCAACTCCCAGGGTTAAGGTGTCCTTTTCCCTGCCCACTTCTCTGACAGATGAGAACAAAAACAGAAAGCCGGGCGGTGGTGGTGCACATCTTTAATCCCAGCACTTGGATGGCAGAGGCAGGCAGATTTCTGAGTTCCAGCCTGGTCTACAAAGTGAGTTCCGGGACAGCCAGGGCTATACAGAGAAACCCTGTCTCGAAAAACAAAACAAAAAACCAAAAACAAACAAAAAAAGAAAAAAATTAAGTGGCTTTCCCTGTTTGCACCTGTATTTCTTTGATTATGGCTTGTTTTTCTACGCCATTGACTCTAGTAGTAAGGGTCATTAAAGTTTTGTTGGGCTGAGGATAGAAAACTTGTTTATCAAATAGGGTCCTGGCTTTCATTCCTGGCATAACACAGCACATGCATGCGTGTGCACACACACACACATACAAAATGTCATTTATTCTCCTTTATGTTAATTCTATTCCTTTGGTTCGTTACTCCAGGATTTGTTCAGGTTTAAAATAAGTTAGTATTTTAAGTTAGTATCTTAGTATAGATTTTTCTTAGTCGTTTGTTTTCTACGTTCGGAGAGTGAGCCCCTCCACCCTGCACTGTTCTCATCAGCACTTTGGCCCATTGTGCTCTAGCAGGGCTGACAGGGCTAGCCCCTGATGTGTCTGAGGCCCTGTTCCTGACCATGGTAGTGTCTGGTGGGTGCTTTGTTTGACAGTATTGCTTTCTCTTTCCCCAGCTCCCCTCCTTGCCACAGGTGGGTACCACTCACAGCCCCTACCTCTTGCTTTTGAAACTGATGTGGCTGTGACATTTGTACCTAAACCAAAATGGAGGATGAGGGGAATCTAGACCCCTAAGTCTTCCTGCTGTGCTCTGCCAGGTCAGGTCTCAAAGGCATCGTGTTTCTGGGACATTGAGTATCACTCTTGTTTGGAGGGTATTTCCTGTTAGGGTCTAACTGCCCTACAAGCCTTGTTCTGAGGAAACTTGCAAAGATTTGTCTGCTTTCCACTCGAAAAACGCTGCTGCTTGGCTCTTATCTCAAGATTACTCTTGACTTTCTACGTTGGAAGAAGTAGTCAAAGCCTGTAAGGAGGGCTGGAGAGATGGCTCAGCGGTTAAGAACATCGACTGCTCTTCCAGAGGTCCTGAGTTCAATTCCTAGCAACCGTAGGAATTGGCTCACAACCATCCGTAATGGGATCCAATGCCCTCTTCTAGTGTGTCTGATGACAGTTACAGTGTAGTTACATATAAATTAAAAAAAAAAAAAATCTAAAAAAAAAAGCCTTTACGGAGTGGAATTAAGAACCATGTTTTAGAGCTGCTGAGGTCACTTGTTGCACAGGCCTGAAGGGCTCTGCTCCTCAGAGTCCACAGCGGAAGCCAGCTCCTTAGAGTTGTTCTGTGACACGCCCCAGAGATTCACCTGCACACGTGTGCATGCACGCACACACGCACGCACACACACACACACACAAATAATAAGTGTTACTCAGATGGCTCAATCAAGCCTGACAACCCAAGTTTAATCTCTGGGATCCACATGATAGAACCAACGTTTGCAAGTTGCCCTCTGACCTCCACGTGTGTCCTGTAACTAGAATGTGCATGTGTGCATGCATGTACACAAACAAATTTATGTAAATTAATGAACAGATAAGCAGAACTGTGTTCTGGAACTCAGCTGAACAGATCTGAATGTCACTGCTGTGCTGCTGTGCAGTGACCCTGGATGGCTCCTTCAGCCTTCCTGCTGGATTTATCTTGATAAGATGTGGGTAATTGGTGTCTGATTTATAGTGTAGTTTATGAGGCTTAAGTAAGTAAAAATAGGTGAAGCTGGGGAAAGGAGGAGCCAGGAGGCCTTTGTGGCAGCATGGGCTGGTGGGTCACTGGTCTTAGCAAAGCTGCCAAGAGGTCAGAACCAACTGAGATGCTCAGGGTAAATGCTCGCCATTCTGCCAGGCAGTTTAGGGAATTCAGGAGTAGCCCAGATGGGACAAGGCTCCATGACAGGTGCAGACCCAGGAGCCATTGGATCATCTGGGTTCTCTGCTCTCTTGTGTGTGCCTGTAGCACTAGGGTTTTCTAGTTTCACCTCTATATGGACACCTCGTTAGTCCAGTCATGTCAGTAAGGCCTCTGAGGCTGGCCTCAGACTGAGGCTAACCTTGGCACCTGCCTCCCAAGCACTGCGATCACATTCACACCACCATACCTTGTTTATATGGTGCTAGGGATTGAGCCCAAGACTTTGTTCATGCTAGGAAAGTATTCTACGTAATGAGCTACATCCATAGTCCTGAGGGCCCATAATGTGGCTGATTTTCATGGTACAAGAAAACAGTATCTTAGTTACTTTTCAACTTCTGTGACCGAACACCATGCCCAAGACAGCTGATACATGGAAAAGGATATTTGGGCTTATCCAGAGGATAAGAGTCCATCGTGGTGGGAGGCGTGGTAGCAGGAAGCTGGGAGCTCACCTCTTCAAACCCAGGCACAGAGCAGGAGGGAGCCAAGCAGAGGCTGTATGGTGTCAGCCCACCCCAGTGACACACTTTCTCCAGCAAAGCTGCACCTCCCAAACCGTAACCACCAGTTGGGAACATTTCTCATTCAAACCACCATACTATGGAGCTTATAAACTATAAAATAGTATCGTCTGTGTAGGTCTTGATCCCTTAGAACCCATCAGGAACAGACTGGCCCTTTCATGTGTGGAGTAGTTCTCTCCACGTGACTGCACCTTAGTCCCTGTGCATTGTTAGAATGAGCCTGGCGCTGTCCAGCATCAGTGCCCCACCTCCAAATCAACCTTCAGTTTTCTCATCCATCCCCTCGCTCATAGTAACATATTGCCTTAGCTCATCTTGCTCACTGTGGGTCCCATACATTTTTTTTTCTCCTTCTGACAGCCCCTTACTCAGCTGGGTCACCTTGCCCACTTTAGCCCCTCTCTCCTCAAATACAGTAGTAACCTTCCCCATTCTGTAATTCCAGTGACCTGGAGCGGCTCTTGCTGCTCCTAGTTGGCATGTGTTCTGTGCTTGTGTCTGTTTTACTTCTACTTCCTGATGAAGCCTGAGCCCTGTGCCTATGGCAGAGCTTCCCAGGCCATGCCACGCCCAGCTTCTCCACCTAGTACCCTGCCTGATGTGAGTTCTTGAACCTCCGAGAAACCTTCCTGATTCCACATTGGGTCAGAAAAGCCTGAGCCTGCTCCTGTGGCACAGATGAGGAGAGGCCTTACAGATCAAGGGCCCGGACTGCTCTGCAGCCAGGGCAGTGAGCGTGGGCTTTTCTAGGCTACCAGGTCAAAGACCTGTACATCACTCTTCTCTAAGGTCTAGAGGCAGAGAGGCCATTTACAGTGGCCTGTATGCTCTGCTGAAGCAGCAGTTCTTCTGACTCATGCCTTCTCTGTGGTAAGAATGCTAAGATAGCCAGTCATACAGTTTTTGTTTTGTTTTGTTTAAGACAAGGTACTACATAGCTCTGGCTGTCTTGGAACTCACTCTGTAGACCAGACTGGCCTCAGAATTAGATCTGTCTGCCCCTGCCTTCCAAGTGCTGGAATTAAAGGTATGCACCACCATGATTAGCCATTCCTGAGTTTTTTACTAGCCCAGGAGCTGTGCTCCGCCTTAGGCAGGACCAGATGGCTAGGGAAAGATAGTACTATGATTGTCCACTAAGGGGTCAGAATTGGGACTTGGAAATCACAAGAGCTTTTGAGCTCAGGCCAGTCCAGGCCTTAGGGTGGTACTGGGAGGAAAGCTTGCAGGAAGCAGAGTACTGCCCTTATTTGGACCCTAGCCACATGGAGATGAGTAAGAACCTAGGAGCTGTATAGGTCAGAAGCTCAGGTGACTGTGGAGCTATCAAGAGAAAGAAGGAAGCTTACAGAATGGTGTGGTCTTTCTGTGTGGGTGGAGACAGTGAGCCCCGCAAAGACCCTCTGAGTGAGTATCAGATGGGGAGGGGAGGGGACCACCCATGGCCTCAATCCAGGGAAGAGGAGTAGAGACCAGGCCCAGACTCAGGTCCTGGTTCTACATGTACTGTCATAGCTCTGAGGACAGCACAGGCCATCTCAAATGTATGCTGGCATCTTCCTTTCTCTGAGCTGTGAGATCTGCTTTGAAGTATCTTGGGCCTGCTGATGAGACTATATCTCATGGGCCTTGTTAAGCAATAGACTTTGATGATGTTTGGGGTAGGATAGGGAGAAAATCTGACCTGTTCCTTACAGTAGGGCCTAGAAAAGGGCTACATTCAGGAGGGTGGGGACAGCATCTCAGGGATCTTGGCAGAGGATCACTTCCTGGATAGTCTGTTTGACTGCCTCATCCCTTTCTGCCTGGGAAGCTGGGGTGGACTGCACCAGTCCAGGAGGAGGGACCATAGGGGAAACAGGGCTGACAGAGTTAAGGTCTAAACATGGGGACAGCAGCATCACAGCCTTTTCTTCAGGATGCCCAAACTTGACAAGCAGTACAGTCTGTTTCTTTGACAAGCCAGGTACCCAGGTTGGAAGTGGGTCACGTGGGTGTGAATGCTCTCCTGTTGCTGTAAGCAGGAGATGGGCACATGTGTGCAGTGTGATGGTGAACTGGCCGTCAAAGAAACACTGTGCTTTCAGAATCCCAAGGGCACAGGGTTAGGGCAGGGGATCGGTGCTGGGGCCCTGCTGGCTCTGGGGTTGGGTGGCTGAGTAGATGTGGCCAGTGGCTGCAGCACTGCCTTGACAAGCACCGCCGGACAGTTTTCCTAGAGTAGTGATGTGATTGTGAGAATTGCTGCCGTGATGGGTTACAAACCGTATAAACGCGCCGCCCGCCCTCACTCCGGCACCGTTTGTGTTTGTGCTGCAAATGTCACAAGATTGACAGCTCGTGCTGTGAGTGAGGAGGAGCTGCAGGATTCTGAGCTGGAATCAGCTCCCACTACCTCGGGCAGGAAAGCAGTGAGAGAGGGGCTTTGGTCTGGCACTTGTGGTAGCCCTGATACTGCCCACCACACTTGTCATTCTAACTGTGAGTTTTAGATCATTTTCCCAAGGTATTTTTGACTCCATTTTGTAGGTGGGGAAACTGGAGTATGGAGAAGTTTAAAAACACACAAACAAACAAAAAAAAAGGACTTTAGGCTGCTTGGTCATCATGGCAGAGCATTTGAAACAGAGAGGTAGTAGCTACCTAGAGCTCATCTCCTGTCCCGTGTTAGTAAGCTAGGTTGTAGAGGAGTACATCCACACCCCGGAAATAAAGTCTATACAGTCCTTACCCCACGCCTCAGCGGTCCTTCCTTGTGTCTGTAGCCCTGCTAGGTTCAGTGGATAGACTGTTCCTCCCTTCCCTCAACAAACACTGTTCTTGTCTGGTGGGCGGCTGGTGGTAGTTTTCATATGTTCTAATCCATTACAAGCCAGTCAGTATAATTACATCTCTTATCACACTGTGTACGTGTACTGGATAAGCAGCTAACATGTTCCCTTCTGCAGAGAACTCCTGCAAGTTGTTAAGAAACAGATTTGAGGGCTGGAGAGATGGCTCAGTGGGTAAGAGCACCCGACTGCTCTTCCGAAGGTCCAGAGTTCAAATCCCAGCAACCACATGGTGGCTCACAACTATCCGTAAGGAGATCTGACTCCCTCTTCTGGAGTGTCTGAAGACAGCTACAGTGTACTTACATATAATAAATAAATAAATCTTTAAAAAAAAAAAAAAAGAAACAGATTTGAAAAACGCAAGAGAAAAGCAGGCAAAGAATAGGATGAGAGAGACATGAACAATAAATTCATGGAGTCAGTCACCATGAAAAAATGTTGTCCTCGAAATCAGAGAAACACACATCCAGGGAGATAAAGCTACTGTATGCCCTGTCCACTGAGCAGAACTAGGAAGTTCTGTGGGGTGTGTATGTGTGTCTGTCTGTCTGCATGCATGCACCTGTAGCAAGGGTTCATGCTACCTTTCTGGTGGATGATGAGTGAGTTCCATCTGTGTAACTGGGATGACCTTGAACTGGTCCTTCTACCTCTCAAATGTTGTTAGGCTTTTAAGAATATGCTGTTATCATGGAGCGTTGATAGGGTGCTAAGGGTGGGTTGAACCCAGATCTTTGTGCTTTGGGCATCTTGACAAATGCTCTGTGGACTGAACTCAAGCGTCACTGCAAACCCTCCACTTTTTGAGACAGGCAGGGTCTTTAATCATATAGCCATGGCTGGCTTGGAAGTTGTTACCCTGTCTCAAAACTTAGTAACGAAATGAAGAGATGATAAGATGGGGTTTAGAAACCCATTGAAGCTGACAGTTCAGTGGTAGAGCCCTGGCCCAGGATGCATGAAGCCCTAGGTCCGAGGTCCCTGATGCTGTGGCTTTGCAGTATGGTGACCCCAACCATAAAAATTATTTTCATTGTTACTTCGTAACTGTAATTTTGTTACTTTTATGACTCATATGTAATATGTGTTTTCTGATGGTCTCATAGGGCACCCATTTGACTCCCAAAAGAGTTTTGACCCAATGTTTGAGAACCACTGCTGTTCAATACCCGTTGCCAGACGGGGGAAAAAGAAACAGACACATTCAGCTAAGGGAAGCAAAGGTTTAATCATGGAACTTCTGTTCTTTTTAAAGAAGTCATGGCAGTCCTGCCTCAGCCTAGGACCCTCAGAGTTGCGATTACAAGTATGGACCCACATCTGGCTGCTGTGTGTTCAATTCTGAAAGAAGAGACCTTTTTTAAAAAGAAAGAAATAGGTGAGGGATGCTCCTGCAAAATCACTTTCTGGATTGTGGATCAGACGGATTTGGGACAGAGAGGAACCAGCAGGTTGGTCCTGGTCCTCTCCAACGAGAGCATGCATGTCTGTGGGAGTGTGTGTGTGTGTGTGTGTGTGTACTTGGAAGCCTGAGGTTTGAAGTTCTGGGCCTCTTCTGGGCTCTAGTACCCACAGACTGTCCAACCTTAGACAGTAGCATAGTTGTCACCTCCAAAAGACTAGGCTGTAGCCTCTAAGTTGAAATCCTGCCAGGTTGCAGGGGCCTGGGAATCTCCCAGAAACCACCCCAGCTCAGAGTTTTTTTTTCTATAGGGCCCTTTTGTACTTTCCTTGGGCAACGAATCATAACAAATTACCATGAGCCAGATAGCAATTTATCATATTTCATAAATGAAGAAGTCTGACAAGATCAAGGTGCCACCAGGGCCACACTGCTTCTGAAGGTACTAGGAACACATTTGCCACAGGCTTCTCCTTGGCTAATAGATGGCCATCTTCTTGTGTCTTTGTTTTTAAAGACAGGGTCTTATGTGGCCCAGGCTGGCCTCGACTCATGATGCAGCTGAGAATGGTCTTGACCCTCTGAGTACTGGGAGGACAGCTGTGCCTAAGTGGCTGGTTTATACTGTGCTTGGGATCAACCCCAGGCCATGTACATGCTAAACAAACTAGGGCGGAGCTGCACCTCCAGCTCCACTGTGAAGATTTAGATTAGCAGTCCTCTGCATGGTTAGGCCAAATGTCAGATCAGGAGCCCACCCACTGCAGTCTTAAGTACAAACACAACACTGCTGTCTCCACATGTTATGTCTGAGGCCTACATCTAGGGCCTCAAATCTCCAGGGCCCCCAGCTTGGAGGGTAGAGGGGACCAGCCTAGGCTTGGCTGTCCTGGCACACGTGAGCTGCAGCCCTTGGCCTGAGTGTCTACCTAGCCTATTGGGCGTGCGGCACTAGTTTTAATCACTCTTGTTTATACACCCTTTCTTACCTAGTGGGGCTGCACTAGTTACTGATCACCTGCAGCCCACCAGGGTTGAAGACCCTGTCATTGCTCTGTTTACAGCTTGAGCTGGGAAAGGGGGTTTTCTCTATTTTATACACCATATCTGAGGCTCAGCAAGATTCCGATGTGGTCACACAGCTAGGAGGTGCCTATAATTAGCTGCTTTTTGTGTTTCTGTGACCAAAAAGCAACTTCAGGAAGGAAAGGTTTCTCTTGGTTTGCATTTGACTGTGCTGACCATTGTAGTGGGGAAAGCAGGCAGCAGGAATGTGGGGCAGCTGGTCACATTGCATCTGAAGTCAGGAAGCAGGAGTGGTGACTTCTGTGCACCACTCTTTATTTAGTCCAGGATCCAGTCTGTGAAATGGCACCACCCACATTTAGGGCATGTCTTTCCACCTGAGCTATCGCCACCTAGAGTCTTCCTCACAAATGTGCTCAGAAGTTGGACTCCTGGGTGGTTTTAGGTCCTGCCAGGTTGATCCATGGCACACGCATGCTGGAGGTGAGTTTGAGCCCAGGTTGTGATTGTCCGCTTTGGGTTTGTGTGGATTATGATGTTGTGTCTTACGGTATCAGCCGACTGTCCAACCAGGGACTGGCTCCTTAAGGAAGAGCCCTGGCACACAATTCATGTGTTGCCAGAACTCTAGTGAGGTTACTCTAGTGGGAAGTAGGATGTTCGTGAGGAAGGCATGCCAGAGTGGAGTTAGGTGATATTGACAGAGGTCACTGAAGGGAGGGACAGTTCCATTGAGTTCCAAGTAACCAAAAGGACAAGGGATGGATAGATACTGTATAGTTAAGTGGGGGTGGGGTGGGGGTGGGGATAGGTGAGATCAAGCAAGGTTGAGCACAGAGACATAGTTGGATACAGTGTCATGGACTGCAGGGCTCTGTTGGCAGTGACAAGAAGATCATTGTTTTACCAGGTTACAGACATCTTCATGGACATGAATACCGATGTCAGTGTGGTAGCAGATGGGATAAGACCATTAGGAAGTTGATGTGGTAGCATAGGTGGTTATTGGGCAGAGAATCCCTTTTTGAAGAGAGGTAATAGATGGTGGGAACCTGTGGCCAGCCCAGGGCCCTAGTGCTAGCATTCCTGGCGCAGGAAGATGCTCTGCTGCCACCTTGTGGCCAAAGAGAACTGTGGACCATACAGGCCATACCTGAAGACCTAATACCTCATCCTTGGGAAGCCAGGTACATGTAAACTTTGGTTTCCAGGCAAAATCTGTCCTTTGTAGAATGGCAGCTGCCATTTCTTGTGGATTATGTGGCAGTCATTGTGATTATCAGTGCATCAGTAGCAAGCACTGGAGGCCAGCTGGAAGCCTGTGGGAGTTGTCCTTCTCCTCTGCTAAGGTGTGTCTCATCCCTGCTCACGAGGTCCTTCTCTTTCTGCCTAGAGACTTCTCTGTTCCTGTGCCTCTGCAGGGGGCTAAGGCCCAGAATGGCCAAGGCATCAGTTGTTCATCCTGACCTAGAATGGATACTCAGGACTTGAGAGATTCATCACTAATCCTTCAGAAACTTCCAACGAGCCATACACACAGCCCCTGTGAGACAGATGCAGCCTGGCACTTGAGAATCAGCTGCCCAAAGAGGGGCTGGTTCTGTGGGTTCTGGTTTTCCTGAACAGGTCTGAGAGGGGATGGTTCTGTGGGGCTCTGGTCCTGAACAGGTCCAGCACAGCTTTCAAGGCCAGCCTTCCTGCTCTTTGTAGGTGATGGCTATTGGAGGAACAGAGCGTGGTTCCCAAGAGCATTCAGGGCGGGTGTATGACTGTATTACACGACTAGCACCCGTCCCACACAGCTGTTCTCACATTGCTAAAGCAACCCATTGGGCCCCTTGTCCTCAGACACTGGCTTCTTAGCTACTGTCCTGTACTTGGATTTTCACTGGGAGTGCATGGGGCTGTGATGGGCAGTCCTATTCTTTTGTGGAAGAATAGATACCTCCTATGTGTGGGACAGACAGGACAGGTAGATGAAGGCAGGGAACTGTTTTAGGGTTTCTGTTGCTATAGTAAACATCACGACATTAACAACCTGGAAAGGAGACGTCTTACTTTGCTTACACTTCCACATCACAATCAGTCATTGAAGGAAGTCAGGGCAGAAACTAAAGCAGGGCATTTGGTACTTACTGGTCTGCTCTGTGTGGCTTACTCAGCCCACTTTTTTTTTTTTTTTAATTCTCTCATACATTCTTACCTTAGTCTCCACATGCTCCACCCCTTCCAGTCCCTCCCCTCATTTCCCCTCTCATCCAGATCTACACAAAAACCAGAGTAGACCTCCCAGGGCTATCAGCCGAACAACAGCATAACAAGTTACAACAAGACCAGGCACAAACCCTCACATCAAGGCTGGATGAGGCAACCCAGTCGGAGGAAAGGGGGCTCAAGAGTAGGCAAGTGCAGCCAGAGACAGCCGCCCCCGCTCCCACCTCCCACGCTAAGAGTCCCACAACCATAGCATGCTGAGGACCTAGCTCAGGCATGTGCAGGCTCTGTGAGCCCCTGTGAGCCCTGCTCAGTTGATTCTGTGGGCATGTTCTTCTGACAGTCTGGACCCCTGTGTCAGCCCACTCTTGATAGTTCTCAGGACTGTCTGCCCAGGGATTGCCCAGGGGTGAATCAAGACAACCCCCCGCCCCGCCCCCAGACCTGGCAGTTTTGTGTTTATTTATTTATTTATTTACTTATTAAAAGATTATTTACTATATGTAAGTACACTGTAGCTGTCCTCAGATACTCCGGAAGAGGACATCAGATTTCATTACGGATGGTTGTGAGCCACCATGTGGTTGCTGGGATTTGAACTCGGAACCTTCGGAAGAATAGTCGGCGTTCTTATCCACTGAGCCATCTCACCAGCCCCTGTGTTTATTTTTTAAGTTTACTTTCATGTGCATTGTGCTTTGCCTGTGTGTGTGAGGGTGTCAGGTCTTGGAGTTACAGACCATTGTAAGCTACTGCATGGGTAGTGGGAATAGAACCCAAGTTCTCTGGAGGAACATTTAGTTCTTTTAACTGCTGAGCCATCTCCAGCTCCAGCTTGGCAGTGTTAGTAGCTCAAGAAAGCTGGCTAACTTACACGTTAGAAATTGTAAGTCAGGAGTGCTGGGCTTTTGTTTGTCCCTGGGCCTTCCTGAGGTCCTGGGAAAGGCTCCTCTGTGGAACTGCCTATTACCCCTGCTACAAGGAACAGGGAAGCAGCTACCCTCTCCACTCTTAATTACTAGTCCCACGAGAGAGAGCAGAGAGAGAGGAGAATGCCAGAGAGATCCAGCCCAGGGCTTGAAAGTTTCCGGCTCTCTTTTCTCGGAGCACCTTGATTGGAGAGGCCCTGCCTTCCCAGGCATTCCCCCAGCCCCAGCCCCAGCCCCAGCCCCCTCCCCCACTCCCCCTCAGGAATTTGCTGCTTTTTCTGTCTGCCGGTTCTCACTGAGACCAGGAGGTTCTGAAGCTGAAAGGGCCATGGGGATGGGCTGGGCTGGGTGGAGGCAACCTGGGAGGAGGATCAGTCTCCAGGGACACTCAAGCACTACCTGTTCTCTCCCAGTCTGCTCCTGGTGCCAGTGCTCGTCTTACGTGGATGATGAAGCTGCTGTCTGGCCAGGAGTGATGAAGGCAGTGCAGGATCAATCACAGACAGAGCTTTACCACAGCCTGGGCTAAACCCGAGTTATCAGGGCAGTGTGTGATGCCACTTAAGACGCTGGCTTTGTAAGATTAGGGGTGTTGGAGTTTGCAGTGTCAGCTCTGGCAGGTAAATGCCCAGCTCCCCTCAGTGCTACACTGAGTGGCCCTAGCTAGGCGGCAGGGGCTTGGCGTTCCTCCTGGGCACTCAGGTTTACCTTTTGCTCTTTTTTTTTTTTTTTCTGCCCTTTGGCCCAGTCCAAGCAAAATCGTGTCTTCTGAGTTTTATAATCTCCAAAGAAACAGGCTTCCTCAGTCATCAACAGCACCTGCTGTAGCATCAAGCACCTCTCAGCCTTAAGAACATCAGAGTGGAACTCTGAAATAGGGTCACTTCGCTAAACTCTCCAGTTTACAGTCTGAAGCCCAGAGAAGGCATAAGATTTGCTTGTCTCCTGGCTCAGAATTGGGTCTTCTAACGAATCTGGACGGCTCTGGCATTCTGGGTCTTGGTCCTCCCTCTTTGGAGAAAGAGAAAATGGTTCACTTTTCTGCAAAAACGGTCTCTTGTGGGGTGTGCTTGAGGACTGTTATTTATTTGGCCTGCTCTTAATGACAACTCCTCACCTACCTGCCCAGTCTTAGGAGGAGCCCTGGCTGGAATTTCCTGTTTTCTGAGGGCTCCTAGGGGCTGCCCTGCACCGCCGTTCCTGGGTGTTCCAGGCCAGACTTGCCGCCTCTCCTGGTTAGGCTGGCTCCAGGCCCTTCCAGGTCTGGGCTTGCAGGCTCAAGTGGAGGAGTCGAGGGACTCCATCGGCCCGCACCAGGTGCCCAGAGGCCGAGGTCCGTGCGCCCCGGCCGCGGCCCCGGCCCGGGCCCAGCCCCGCGTCCCTCGCCATGGGCCTGGCCTTCGCCTGTGGGCCCTGAGCATGGAGCGGGGCTGGTCGCCGGGGGAAAGCTGCAGCGGGGAGCGGCCCGCCGTCTGCCGCCGCGCCCTCAGCGTCTGCGACTCGCTGGACCTGCACAGCGCCTCGGCCGACCGGACCGCCGCCGCCCTACAGGCCGCCTTGTGCGCCGCACGCGAACAGCCTTCGCGGCCACGGAGCGTGTGCTCCGGGACTCCGGGGTCGGCGCCCTCCGGAGCGCGCGGCCTGCTGCTTGGCCTCTTGCGCCCGCGCCACGGCCGTCGGGGCCCTGCGCCCTCAGAACGGCCCGGCTCGCCACCGCCCAGCCCTGAGCTCAGCCCCGCGCCTATCCGGCGCAGCCGCGGACCTGGAGAGAGGGCATCCAGGCCGCGGCCCACCAGCATGACGTTCCTGGAGGTGAACCGTCTAGAGCTGGCGGCGACGGAGGCACCGGGCGCAGGGCTTGGCCGCACGGGGAGCTCGGGCTTCCTGCGGGGAGCGTCCCTGTGGAGTAGCCAGCGCTGGCAGGTGTTCCGTGGTGGTGGCAGCCGCGGCACGGAGAGTCCCCGGCGCGGGCTGTCGGCGCTCAGGAAGAGTTTTAGCTTCCGTCTGCGCCGCGGCCAGGAGATCCGGCGCTCCGAGTCCGGGCTGCTTGCCCGGCCACCCCGCGCGCGCACCCGCAGCGACGGCGACGCCAGCTCCCTGGGTACCTTCCCCAGTCGCCGAGATTTGCTGGGCGCCGATACCCCGTGCGCGCCACCAGAGCCCGGCCGCCCCCGCGCCGCCGCCAGCCTCTGGAAGCTGCTCACCAGCCGCTTCCGCCGGAGGGAGCCCGCTCCCTCAGCGCCGCTGTGGAGCCGCCGGGCAGCCGCAGCCCCAGGACTCCTGGGCGCGCCAAGCGGTAAGGGGGAACGCTGTGCACCGTCGTCGTAGTGGCCTCTGGTTGAAGTCTGGCAGAAAACACTTTGTGTCGGAAACCTACCTGATAGAGACCGGTGGGTGAGCATTGCCTAGAATAGCTAGGTCTGGCCCAAGTCCCCTTACTGGTTAGATGGTATGCTTAGGGTCGTTGGAAGTGTCCAGAGGAGATGGCAGTGGCAGAGGATTCTAGGCATCCTGGCGTGTCATCCTAAGAGACTTTAAGGACCTGCGTTCCAGTGCCAACCTCTTTCTATACGGTGGCTCTTTCTATACATCTTTCTATACAGTATGGCTGCTCAGGAAAGGAGCGAGCTAAACTACAGAGTTTCTTAGCTGGGGGCTGACCTCTCTCCTTAGCTGCCTCTACAGCTGAGGTCAGGGACTGATTGTGGCCTTGAATGAGATAATGCTGTGAGACATCTGTGGGCCGGGCTAGTGAGTGGGAGCTGGGCAGGACAGCAAGTACTGCCCAGACAAAGTCCTGCCCAGGCCAGGCTGTCTAGAATGTGCTGGGGAATAAGAGATGAGTGCTGGCTGTCAAGTCAGGGGCACTGAGCAGCAAGCAAGAGGCTTCCTGCCCGAGGACCTTGTCTGAGTCGAGGGCCAATGGTGCTGAGTATGAGCTCATGAAAGGGAGCCTGGAGGCTGGTCTCCTGCAGAGGGGCTGGGGAGAAGGCCTGGCAGGGCCTGATAGATGTGCCTCATTGGACCTGCCTCTACAGAACAGGGCCAGGTGAGGCTCCTCCCTCTTCATCCTGGCTCAGGAATGTGGTAGGTGGCCCCACCCTGCCAAGGGTGAGCTGTTCCTACTCGCAGGAAGGAGACTGGTCCCCTTGCCAGGGCCCTGCCCATTTTGGGTCTGGTCTGAGACTTGCTGGAGAGGCCTCTCATCTAGGTGAGAGGCATCAGGCAACAAGCCAGGTGAGCTCATGTGGACCATAAAGAGGAAGACGAGGAGGGGCAACAAACCTGTACAGTACAGGCAGGATGAGCATCAGCACAGACCTGCCCTGAGGACTGTCTTTGCTCTGTTCCCTAGGGAGCTAGGGGTGAGGGTCAAGGTCCCACGGAGGACAGTGGTCTCTGGTCTTGACCGAGAGTATTGTAGGTGGTAGGTGTGTGCACACCCCTGACGGCATGGCTCTGTCTTCACAGACTCATTTGTGAACAGCCAGGAGTGGACCCTGAGCCGCTCTGTGCCGGAGCTTAAAGTGGTGAGTGGGTCCTGTGTCTGGGTGGGCCCTGGCTGGTTCCACCCTTTCCTCGGTGGCCTTGCTTCCTCTCCCTGGCTTTTTCTGGGCCCCTCTATACCGTTTCAGCTTGTACGTTCTCCTTCCTCTTAAGCTTATCCAGTCTCACCTTTTCCTCATGCCTTCTGACCACTATTTTACCCATTCCTCTCCTGCAGGGCATAGTGGGCAACCTGTCTAGTGGGAAATCAGCCTTGGTTCATCGATATCTGACAGGGACCTATGTCCAGGAAGAGTCCCCTGAAGGTGAGCACCACAGGCTAGGCTGGCCATAGGTTGCCTCTTCCTCCACCATTATCTCTGTGTGGGGCTCTGGCTCCTCTCCTGGCCCGTTCTCTTCCCTTCTTCCCTGGGCACCCGGGCTTCTGCTCACACACATCCCCATGTGCCGTTTCTCTGCATTTGGTCCTGACCTCTACTCTGTCCTAGGGGGTCGATTTAAAAAGGAGATTGTGGTGGACGGCCAGAGTTACCTGCTGCTGATCCGGGATGAAGGAGGCCCCCCTGAACTCCAGGTGATGCGCCTGCTGACTTGCCTGCCTAGTGTCCGAGTTCATCAGGGGCGATGGGTGCTGACTCTGTTTATCTCCCCAGTTTGCTGCCTGGGTGGATGCAGTGGTGTTTGTGTTCAGCCTGGAGGATGAAATCAGCTTCCAGACGGTGTACAACTACTTCCTACGCCTCTGCAGCTTTCGAAATGCCAGCGAGGTGCCCATGGTGCTGGTGGGCACACAGGGTGAGGCAGGGCATGCTGTATGGCAGGGTACGGTGGTGGACTAGTAAAGTCTCCAGAAGCAGGCCACAAGACTCCAGCTCCCACTTCCTGCCCAGCAGTGAAAGGCTTGCTCTTAACTACCATGGGCCCTAAACACAGGGTCTTCAGTCTGCTTTTCTCAGGATGACTCCCGATCTCTATACAGTTATTGTGTCCACAGTTTTCATCATCATCATCATTGTTGTTGTTATTATTGAAACATGGTCTCGCTCTGTAACCCAGGCTGACCTTGTCTTAGCCTCCTAAATCTGGGATTTTAGGCATGTGCCCCAAAACTGGGTTGTGTCCACATGTGTTTTCAGGGTTTGTGCAAGGACTCATCAGTCATTGGCTTGTTTTCATTCAAAGAGACAATAACAGAATGAAATACGACCCAGGCACCCGAGGTCTCCATGCTGCACATCCCACTTGGGCCTCTGCTGGCCCACCAGTGCATACATAACCCTCTATTGCTTCTCAGCCAGCTGAGTGATCCTCCCATCTCCCAACAGATGCCATCAGTGCCGCCAATCCCCGGGTCATTGACGACAGCAGGGCCCGCAAACTGTCCACAGACCTGAAGCGCTGTACCTACTACGAAACATGCGCAACCTATGGGCTCAATGTGGAACGAGTCTTCCAGGACGGTAAGCCAGTACTCCAGAGCTGGGTATAGGGTGGCCTGTGGCAAGCAATTAGTGCTAAGTATATTAGGGGAGCTGCCAACCTGGATTTTGAACCCCTCTCTCCAGCAAGTAGAATTGATTTTGCTGTTCCCTGCAGTGGCCCAGAAGGTGGTAGCTTTGAGGAAGAAGCAGCAGCTGGCGATCGGGCCCTGCAAGTCCCTGCCCAACTCACCCAGCCACTCGGCCGTGTCTGCTGCCTCCATCCCAGCCGTGCACATCAATCAGGTGCGCTGCGTCCCTGCATCCTGGAAGTTTCCTGCGTCCTAGGCACTGCTCACCTCTCTGAACTCCCAGCCTGCGGGGCTCCCGTTCTGTCGCTTGCATGGGTGGCTTCGGTCTGGCCTTTGCCATGTGGTGGATGTGGCGGTGCTCCTTGTCTTGGTCTCTGTACACTTCACTCCACTGTCTTCCCTCATCACGAGCACGTGCTCTTGTGAACTCTGAAGTACTGTGTAGGGAAGCCTTACCTAGCAGGCATGGAGAGAGAAGAAAGTTCTTTACCATGTGCTCACCACTGCCCTTGGTGAGCAGGCCTGACCCCTTCTCTAATGGCAAACCCTTCCAGCTGGTTGCACATACAGGGCCTTCTTCCTGGAGAGGAGGAGATAGTTGACAGCCCCAAGGCCAGCACGCACCTAAGCTGGCTCTGCACTGTGGCAGTCTTTTTGTATTAGAAGGGCAGCATATCCTCATGAGGGTGTTGGGCCTTCAGCTCTACTCGGGATGTGTAGATTCTGAGCCGCTCCTGCATTGAATTTGGACCCACCATACCATTTGGACATTTGTCTAGATCTGGGCCTATCACAGGGTTTGTTTTTTAGCCCTGACATGTAGACCAACTTTTGGTTCCATAGTTACACACCCTTCCCGTTCTACTTCACTGCCCCTTGCTGCAAGCACAGAGTCATCCACGGTGGGCAGTCAGTCATTGCGCTTCCCAAGGACAGTGTGGCTTCAGTGTCAGGACCCTCATTAGGACTTATGAGAAGGCACAAGGACTCTTACACCAGCCCTTAATGAAATGAGGGAGGAGGAGGGGGTAGGCAGGGGGCATTGCGGTCCCTGGGCCAGTTTGTGTGGGAGATGGGGCCTGGCGCTCTAGTGAGGCCTGATTTTTCACACACTATCTATCTGGTCTTTAGAAGACCCTTGTGTATATTCTGTCTCCATCCTATAGTGGTTTGTGGTTTTCTCTTTCTCCTCCTTTTCCATTGCCCATTTGCAGCTTATTGTACCCAGAAGCCTTTGCTCTGTTCTGCACTGTACCTCAGGCTGTTCCTGATGCTTTCTATGTCATGCACTTTGTCAAAGCAAACCTCAGATTGGCTAGCATCCAGAGCCCAGCCCCAACTCACAGAACCCATCCCCCAACCTCCTGCCCTGATTTTGGGAATTCAGGAAGGGTGACCTGCTTCCTTGTCCCAGGCCACATGCAGATCATGACGCCATTACTTGTTCACTCTCAGACTGTGTCCCTGCTGTGTGATGTCAGCATGTGCTTAGCTCTCAGGTTGGCACAGACACATCCCCATCCAATCCCTTCTAGAGCCCTGGAACAGAGGTACAAAGTTCCTTATGGTGACCATTGGATTATCTTGGCCTCCAGGACATGCCAGCTCCCCATGATAGCACCTTTATGGCCCTTCTGCTGCCTCTCGTGCTGTGCACCCCTCCTCCCCCACCCCCTGCCCAGGGTCACTCTCAGCAGCCCTCTCTATTCTTAGGCCACCAACGGAGGCAGCAGCGCCTTCAGCGACTACTCGTCCTCAGTCCCCTCCACCCCTAGCATCAGCCAGCGGGAGCTGCGCATCGAGACCATCGCTGCCTCCTCCACCCCCACGCCCATCCGCAAGCAGTCCAAGCGGCGTTCTAACATCTTCACGGTACGTGCCCCATCCTCCCCCCTGCCCAGCTGCCATCACTGCACAGGCAGGGCTGCGCCGAGCTCCCGAGCAGGAGGGCAGGCAGCACCAGGTCAAGAGGATGCAATCTCTCTCACACTTAGACACACAGGGCTCCTAGAGGTTCCTCCTTGGACCCACAGCATCTTCCAGGCTGTACCTCTGAGCCCAGGAGGGGCTTCCCTCAGGCCTCCCCCTGTGCATATGCTCGCCCCTGTAGCCTCCCTCCCTCCCAAGCCCTAGAGATTCTGTATCAGCTTGAAGGGATCTTTGGACTCGGTGGCCTAACTTCCCTGACCCCCTTTGATTCAACAGCTAATGAACCGGAGGCCGGAAGGCTGTTTGCCCAAGGCGACACAGAGGGTTAGCTGGCCGAGCTAGAGTCCCAGCCAGGCCTCCCAGTCCGCCTTCCGGCTCTTTTTCCGTTACCCCACTGCCGAGGGGAACATTCATGCTTCCCACCTACCGCTGTGATTGGTTTAACAAAGGCTTAGCCATCTTTTCCTGGGCTTCACCACGCTGCCTCGTGCCTCCCGCTCAGGTTTGTCCTGTCTCCTTGTGAGCTCCTTGTCCTTCCCCACCAACCTCATGCCCCTACCCGGGGTCCATTGAACCTCCCTGCTCAGGGCCAACCCCCTCAGCTATTTGGCCCCTGAGCTTGCTGCTCCCCATTCCAGTTTTGCACACCATGCCCCTCCCTGCTCCTGCTGTGGCCCTTCTGTGGGGCTCTGGCTGAACTGTTCCAGGAGCTGTGGGCAGAAAAAAGGTGGGTGAGCAGCCCGTCCCTCTGCATCACTCCACACCTCTTTCTGAGAGCCAGTGCTTGGCTCTTGGCCTGGGCCTGTATCCCTCTGGCCAGGCTAGACTTTCTGGACCCTGCCCAGACAGAGCCAGTGCCCCTGGGCCTCTATCCTCCATCCTCACATCTGCCCTGCTCGACATACCTCTGCCCTGCATCCCTTTGTCTGCTGGCCCCTGATGTGCGCGCTCACTGGCCTCTTTCTGCTGATGGCTGCTGCTGCTGGGGTGCACTGTGCTTGCACAGGTCCAGTCCTCCTAGACCCACAGCTTCTCCTCTCTGTTCTGTTCCATCCATGGAGATATGCAGAGCCTTGGTGGCTGCCTGCTCATGTGCACACCTGCTGCTGTTACTGTTGCTGTAAAGCCCTTGGTGCCTCTGTCACAGTGACCACATTGATACCCTCCACAGCCTTCCTCTTCCCCAACATTCCCATCCTGCCTCACTCACCGCTGCCTTGATTCCATTCTTAGCATCCTTCCATCTTCCTCCACTGGCTGGTTCAGCGTCAGGGCATCCCTGTCTCCCTGCTTGGCCCCCTTGCCGCAGTGCCTTCGAGCTCCCTCCATGTGCACTCTGCTGCCTGCCTGCTTCAGCTGTGCTGCCTTGACCCGCCACACCCCTTGCTGCTTGGAGCACGGCCTTCCCTCCAGGCCCTTCCATTTTCTCCATCTTCACAGCAGCGACCTTATTTTTTCTTTTCATCGTTTCCATGGTGACCTCACTTGCGCCATTGTCCCTGAGACAGCCTCAAGGCATGGTCAGCTCTATGGGTGTATCTTGGGAATTCACCCCATCATTGCTGTTGGGGTCACCCTTCCTTCATCCCTCCTAGAGGAGACACACCTGCTCCAGGGGTCCTGCTGTGTACTGCCTGTTCTGTGACTGGTGACTCCTTGCTGGGCATGGTTGTAATGTCCCCAGTCTCCCCTCATGACTCCATGTGCTCGTGTTGCCACTCTTGCCCTGGTTCCAGTTCCCATCCTTCACGGAGACTACTCTGGGCTTCTGGGCTTTCTGGTAGTTGGCAGCCCCTTGGCTTACCAGCCTGGCTGGGGTAGGCCACATTACACTCATTCTGAGACCCAGTGACAGCAGTCCCTTCCTCCCTCCTCCTGGGGCCAAAGGGGCAGAGGGCTTTAGCCTTGGGCTTTAGCCCTGGAGGGGTATGGAGGTAGGTGCTGTCTGTGGAGCTGCTGAGCACTAATGTAATCCTTAGCCATTTGGCCCAGTTCTTTCTGCGCCCCCTGCTGGGCTTTCTCCCACATTGTAGTTGCAGTCCTTTGTCCCGACCTGTGCTCCAGACTGCCTGGGAATACAGGAGGGATGGGGCCTGGGCAGCAGAGTGGTGAACATTCCCTGCTCACATGGACTGCTGGGCCACAAATGCCCAGCAGTTGGCGGCTGCCTCCTTCTCCTCCTCCTCCTCCTCCTCCTCCTCCTCCTGCTCCTCCTCCTGCTCCTCCTCCCCTCCTATCCTCCTCCTCTTCCTCCTCCTCCTGCTCCTCCTCCTCCTCCTCCTCCTCCTCCTCCTCCTCCTCGCATCCTCCTCCTCTTCATCCCGCTACCGCCTCTCCCCAGGCGCCTGGGTCTCTGCCCTCACCAGTGCTGACCGACTTTTGCGGGGCTTAAGTATAACTTGCCAAAATCTTTATTCTTTCGATATTTGCAGATATGTGCCACTGTTTCCAACTTTTCATCAACAAAAAGGCCTTTCCAACTCCTTCCAAATTAGAAGACCAGGTGGTGATACACAGCACCTCTGGACATTCCCCCTGTGCGGGCCGGAGGCGGGCCGGGCCCTGGGACTGCTCTCAGATGAGAAGCGGCCGCCGAGCTCCCCGCTCCAGAGACCCACAGGAACCTTTGTAACTAACCCTACCCCCAGGGAAGGCTAGGAACGCCGGAGCCCGCGCTGGGGGCTGCCGGGGGACCAGGCCCGGCTGGATGCTGCGCCAGGCTCGCTGAATGGAGAAGAAGGGAGCTCGGCCCACGCCGGCCGGCCAAAGCGAAGAGGCCCAGAGGGGCGGGGGCACTCAAGCCCGCTGGCCCAGCTGCTCCTGGGGGGAGCTTTCCTGCCCCTCCCCTCCTCTGCTCCTTCCTGCATGGACTTCTGCCGTTCCTGCTCCTGCTCCGGAAGCCGCCGCCACCGCGCTTGCCTTGCCCCCTCTTTTTGGCCCCTCCCCCCTGTTTCCTAGGATCCGCATTTGGGTGGACTCTGCCCCAGGAGCTTGGCAGGGTGCAGGCCCTCTTCTGGCCTCTCTCCTCTCTCTCTCCATCCACTGTGCCCCTCGGGCCACACCGATATGCTCGGTGCCATGTGGTGTCTGTGCCGCAAACGAGCACCTGCCCGCTCACTTCCGGACTTTGCTCTCCCTGGTTGTCGTGCCCTGTGCTCCTGGCCAGCCCTCAGCCCCACTGGGCCACCTCTCCTCGTCCCTCCCTTCACTTAACAAACTCCAGGCCCTGGGCTGCACACTCATTGCGCCCTCCGCCCTCCGTATTTCGTGTCCTTGCTCTTTGTGAGGGGCGGGCCTGGCTCAGTGACCTGTGCTGCTCTGTATGGTGCCGTGTGTAAGAATAAACCCATTGGAATACTCGTGTCTCGGTTCCTTCCCGACCCGCCGTCCAGGCCAAACCCAGAGTTAGGACTGCCCAGGAGAGGGAGGAAATCGGGAGGGTGGAGAACGACAGGCGGGCAGGACTCGCCAGAAAGGCCCCAGACCTCTAACGTGTTTGTTCTTTTCTCTTTCAGTCTCGAAAAGGTGCTGACCTGGACAGGGAGAAGAAAGCTGCGGAGTGCAGAGTGGACAGCATCGGGAGCGGCCGGGCCATCCCCATCAAGCAGGTTAGCCCAGGACAGGAGCCTTCTTCCCGGGGCCAGGATCCTAGGCCTACCGTTTACCAAGGGACTGGTGATCCTCCTAGTCTGAAGCGTGAGGCCCAAGAACCTGGTCCCCAGACAGCTGCCTTCCCTCTTCCTTACCACTGGAGAGCAGCAGAGAGCCACCTGCGGCCTTCAGTTGGCTTCCGGACCTGATGGTTCGCTGGTGCAACCTGGAGAGGGAGCCTCCTGGACTCTGAGCTAAGGAAAAGACTTGGGGGTGGGGGTGGGGGTGGTAACGTAGGGGCTGGGTATGGTGGCCCAGGACTTTGGAGGCAGAGCAGGAGTATGTATAATTTGAGCTACCTTGGGTTGTTTAAGGAATCCTGGGTCAGGCTCCACAGCATAGCAAGACTGTCTCAGAAACACAAACCAAGCCAAAGAGAGCCTGAGTAAAAGGCAGCATGGAGGGGTACTCATGTCTGGGGTTTACTGATGCAGACCACCACTGCAAGCATCTCTGTTCTTTTTCTTTCCTCTTATCCACTGATTCCCAATTACTGTTGCACATGCACATGTGCACACACATATACACACATGAACACACGCACACACATACACACACATACTGCACGCACATGCACACACACGTACACACACATACACACTAGCGCACACATGCTTTCTTGGTAAGTACATCTCACCCTGATCAAAGCAGCTTCCATTTGCAGCAGATAGAGTGAAGCACACCTGGTCAAAACAGAGAAGAAACAATTGTGGCAGGAAGGTAGAGAGGTGGCCCAGTTAAGAGCACTGGCTACTCTTCCAGAAGATCTCATAAGCTAATGAGGGCTTAGAGTGTAGGCCAGGGAGCCACGTGCACGCCCACTTCTTTCTCCTGTCTCCTTGTCTTCTTCATCCCTCTGTTGATTGAATTTATGTCTGCCAGGGACCATTCCAACTGGGACAGTCTCTGGGAGGGAAGTCACCTGAACAGGCTGAGAGCACAGAATGGCTGCAGTGGAAGTCCTCTGAGACTTCCTGTCCCTCTGTGTGTCAGTGTGATTGAAGGCCAGGGCCTTCAGTTGCTGGTGCACTGTGGACTTAGCCTGAGTGGAGGTGGCGGTGAGGATGGCAGTGCCTTCAGAGTGTTGGTACTGTGGTTATACCCACCCAGACGTTTGTTGAGTGATTGCGAGTACTTGCTTGCCTCAGCTCCCACTGGCTTTCCTGTCTGGGGGTTGCAATAGCGGGGATGGGGGTGGGGACTGGATCAGTTGTTCTCTGAGTCCTCCACGTGTAAGGATGAAGGGGAAAGAGTGCCCTGTCAACTGGTGCCTGGAAGTCTGGTGGTTGCTTGGGTGTTAGATGCCCTGAGCGACTCAGGAAGGCCCTTCCTAGGTTAAGGCTCTGGGAGCTGTCAAATCAGTGCCATTTGTGCTGGAGATTACATTCGTCCACCTGGGGGCGGAGTGGGGGTGGGTGCTGCCCATTAGGGAGGCTCTGCCCATGAAGGTTGAGGAGCAGAAGACTTTGACTGACCTCAGCCGCCCATTAGGTATCACTGTGCCACATTCGTGGCTCCTCCCCTTTCCCGCCCCCTTGTCCTGTGCTCCCCTTTTCCGTACCTTCCCCTCCCCCTAGCTCCTGCTGGGAGTGGAGATTGCTTTTCAGTTGCCATTTGCATTCCCAATCAATCCGGACTCCGCAATTAAGTCGGCTGGCGGAGCTGGGAGGGAGGCGGCGGCGGGAACGGGTCCTCTGGGGGCTGTCGCCTCCGCACCGCTCCCATTCCGCCCCAGATTGCTTCCTGCTCCACGGTGCGCAGCCGGCCGGCCAGGGAGGGAGCGGGAACCCCGCAGCTTCTCTCCTTCATGGAACCCTGGTTGGAGGGTGGGTGCAGCAAGGCTGGGCAGAGGGCTGGCGGCCAGGGTCGCTCTGCCGCCCTCTAGTCTGCTGGTGAGCTCTGGGCGCCCCGCCTACACCCCTTGCTAACGAACCTCATTAAGCCAAGGAAAGCTGGGTGTTTTGTCGGGCAGAAAGGGCTTCGCTCCTGAGCTACCTCTGCAGCAGACTGACTTCTGACCCTCTAACTAGTTGGAGGAGTACCTGGGTAGATCCGGTGGTCTTCAGGCAGCTCTGGTCCAGACAGACTGAAGCTTTTTCGATGTACCTAGCCAGCTGGTGGCATGAAGGGGAGCCGGGCCGGGGCTTAGAAGCAGTGCCTAGCATTGGTGACAAGAGGGTTCAGGTGTGAGGGTTCTGGAGCTGGTGGAGTGAGAGGAAGACCTCTTGATGACCAACATCAAGAAAGTTGTGAAGCCCGCTGGGTTTCCAAGGAGATTCTGCAGCCTACCGTTTCACTTGGCTTCTTCCCTCCTCTTCTTGATGGTGGTCTGTCCTTAGAGGTGACTTGCCCTTGGATGCCATTGCTAAGAGTCAGGGAGAAGGAGCAGCTTGGCTCCCTTCTGCTTCTACAGCTTGCCTGTGCCAGGAACACTATGGCCACAGACAGGGCACCAGGCAATCTTCTCAGGGCCCTTCACAGACTATTTAACTGGGGCACTGTTGGCTTTTTTGTAAAAGAAAAATCCCAGGCTGTCTTCAAAACCTCTGTTTGAAGGCAAGGTCTCATCATCAGGAAGCAGGAGATGTCCTGGATGCTCCACGTGTTACTGCATCTACTGAAATGACATCTGTTTCTCAGGGGTGGGAGAAGAGGAGGGAGGAGGGGACTTATCAAGGATATGGACATATCAAAAAGTGGGAGCTGGAAACTGAAGCTGTTCAGGCTTCCCTGGTTGAGCACTCTTCCTCAGCGCCGGTTCGCCCCCTAGTGGCCAGGGGTGAGATCACTTGTAAATCCTTAATTGTCTTTTATGTAATCTTGGCTGGCTGGCTGGCTGGCTGGCTGGCCCACCCACCCCGCTGGCCTTTAACTTGCCTTCGGCCTCAGTCTCTCAAGCCCTCGGGCTCCAGGCATGTGTCACCTTTCCCACCCCTTAATCACATGTATTCATGTCATCCACTAGGTCTAGAAGGACCCAAGGGAAGTGTATGGCTGAATCTGATACTCGGCTGCTCATTGGCATTCCTCCATGGCCATTTTTACTGACTGGCTGAGGGCAGGGCCTGCTTTTGCCTCCACATATGGGCATTATCATCCTTTACCACCCATGGACAGCCCAGACTATACCTTTCTCCTGTCGCAGCATTGTCTGTCAGAACTCCTCCCACCAATTCCCAGTTTGTAACTAGGACCACAGGCCTCTTCCTGCCTATACTGAGTTGGAGGCTTTGAGGGACCAGCCACCAGAGTTCCGTGTGTAGTACTCAGGTTCCCGCCTGTTCGCCTGTGCCGTGATCTTGGAGTAATTCAGAAGACATCTCTAAGGGACTATAGAGGAGTTGGTTTCTCCCAGCGGGAAGGAAGGAAGGCAGGCTGAGGGAGGTATTGCCAATCAGGTTCTCCGTCCTGCCTTCATCTCTTGGCAGCCACGCAGCACAGTCTTGGCACTTTTTCCAGTTCTTCCAGCAGACACTTGTGGGCATCTGTTCTGGCCCAGGTGCTGACTGTGCTGGGTGCTGAGTTATTAACAGAGCCCACACAGATAATGTTGTGCTCATAGGCCCCGCTCTTGTCCTTGCCTGTTGGACCTACACTCGAAGAACACATCATGCTAGGTCTTGTGGTGTAGGCTTGCAATCTCAGCTACTCAGGAGGCTGATGCAGGAGGATGATCGGTTCTAGGCTCACCTGGACTATCGGGAGTTTAGGCAGTTTGGCAGAGGCTGTTATAAAGAGGAAACTGGGGATATAGCTCGGCGGTAGAGAGCTGATAGGCCAAACAGGGGCACTGGGGGACAAGAGACATCTCATTGGCTTGCATGGGCAGTTTGGTGGCTGAATGGGAGACTTGGACTTCTTGGTGCCTAGCATAAGGTCTGGAGCATTGTTGGGATGGGATTTTTCTGCCTCGAGCTCCCTTGGTGGGAGAAAACCAGAATCCTCTACCAGTTGTCCTTCTCTCTTGTAGAGCCTTCTAGCTTAACAGTGGCTCAAACTGCTTCCTGCTGAGTGGCCAGTGGGAAGATGTGGCCTCCTGCTCTACTTAATGCGCTGCAGGCCCTTAACCCCTCTGCCCAGATGCAGAGCTTTCAGCAGGAAGCAGGGTGAGGAGACCTGGTCACATCATGACTTTCCTGTGCTGGGATGGCTTCTGGGCTCTGCTCAAGTCCCAGGCATCAGCACAGAAAGGCCTTTTGGCTGGCCTCTGGTTGGAATCCTGCCCCTGGGACACAGCGACCCCCAGGCTGACTCCTGGTCTGTAATTGTGCCTTTCTCCCTAGGGGATCCTGCTGAAAAGAAGCGGCAAATCCTTGAACAAGGAGTGGAAGAAGAAGTATGTGACGCTGTGTGACAACGGGTTGCTTACTTACCACCCTAGCCTGCACGTGAGTCCAGAAGGGTGGGGATAAGGGACTGTGACAGAGGACTCCTGGTGATCTCTAGGGGTTTCTTTTGAAAATGCACCATACTTTAATAGTTTGGAAAGGGCATATGAACTGGGGTTTGCCTTTCCAGCAGAGCAAGCTCCCCACCAGCTATGCTTAGCTGGTGCTGCTGCGCTGTCATGGCTAGCCTGCCCTGCCCTTGCCAGCCAGGCTCTATTTCTCATGTAGCTATTGAACTTCTGTAGCCAAGGGCATGCATGTTGCTGATCCAGGGCCTGGAGCTGGCCATGGTGATGAGGAGCGTTAGTCTCCTGGGCCAGCAATGATAGGGAGCCAGGATGTTGAGTTTGGCCTAAGGAGGAGTAGAAGGTTCTGGTCTGAAGAACACATGGCTTGTGCCCCAGCAGTGGTGACATGGGTATTCCAGGAATTGTAATGTGGCCCCTGTGGCAGCTCTCCCTACCCTCCTTCCTTCTCCTTCCCTCACTGCGTGGCTCCAGCACACAGCTGTCACCAGAATCCATCTCTGTCACCACCCCACTGTGGGGCTAATGAGTTCTCCTGTGAAGCCCCTGGAGCACAGCACGTGGGCCAGCCCCACCCCCCACCCCCACCCCCACCCCCGCCCCCGCCCAGAGCCTCTGGGCTAGCCTCAGAGGGTCCCTAGCCCATCTTTAAATCTGCACACAGTGTCAGGGAGGCCCTGCCTGACAGGTGCCAAGGGTTTCATTTCCTGGCCGTTACCTGGTCCTACCAGGCCTACCCACACAACCCTCCAAAAGACCTGACATGGCCATAGGCCGGGCAGAGCAGGCCTCAGGCGGCCTCCACTCAGGCCAGATTGCGACCTGGGCTTCTTGTTGGTCTTCCCCTTTTCTGACTCCTCGAGGTCTTGGTCATTCTCCTTACCTTGGGTAACACTGGTTGACTCTTAGTCCCTGGGCCAGAGTGCCAGGTAGTAGTGAGCCCTGAGACAGAAGGACCCAAACTCCAGCAGACTCTCTTCTCAGCTTGACCCACCCTCCTTCTCACACAGCCCTCAGCCTTCTTCCATGTCCTCAAAAGACAGTAGGAGGCAAGTGGCCCTGCCTACAGAGATCGAAAGTGTCTTAGACCAAGAGTGTCCTCTGCAGATGTAAGGCCTCCCTCCCCATCCTAGGGAGGGCTGGGGGAATATGTGCGAGTAGATTCAGGGTTGTCTCCTGCAAAAGGGATTTGAGGTGTCTTCCCTGGTTTCAGGAGAAACTGGGCTGTGAGCTGAGGCGCAGAAGCACCTGCCAGCTCTCCTGAGTCATGTCTCCCCTCTGTCCCAGACAGGCTACATATGTTCTCTGCATGTTTGCATCTGGACCAAGGAACCTGAAAACTAGCTGCCTCCCTCTTGTGTGGGTGGTTTCAGCCTCCTGCCTACATCCTCAGTAGTGGCTTTCTATCTGTGCACCTATGGCCAAGTGTGGGGTCCATCCCTTTTGCTGGGATGGAGATCTGGAGGGTGGGGTCAGTTGTATCAGGCTATGCTCTGGTTTGGGGAAAACCGGAAAAGAGGGAAGATAGTGAGAATGTTATCTCTACAGCCACAGCTTAAAGTCTTGGCTTGGAGGTTCTGTAACAATGTTAAAGCTACTACCTAGCTGGTAAGTGAACAAAAAATGTGGATCCATTATCAACATTACCCAGATTTGCCACTGTTTGCCAAGAAAATCTACTTCTGAGACTGACTGGAAAAGTCAGAACAGAGTAAGTTAGGGAAGCCACCAGAGGTCTGACTGAGTGTCCGAGATCCCGGGAGTTCCTCTCATCATACTTGTGCTTTGTGCTTCAGGGGCCTATGACAGGACCTGGGGGCCAGGAACTTCCAGACCTGTCCTGATGCCCTTGCAGGTGACAGCCAGCCCAATAATCACCTAGCCTCTTGGTTTCTAGCCCTTTAGGTCCCCCTGGGATTCTGTGGCCATTGTACCTAATAGCTGGACTTCTCAGGCACCCAGAAAAGCAGGTCCTTCCTGTTGGATTTCAGGACACCAGCAGAGCATTGGGCCTAGCCTTCTCATCAGACTTGCCAGCTCTCTTGAAAGCTTCCTATTAGACACAGCATGAAGCCAAGAGCTGTGTTCTCAGGCCCAGTTCATTCCTGTGCCCTTCCTTTCCCCTTCTCTTGGCCTGTAGCTGTGGCTTGCATGACCTCACCGGCTGCTGGTGCTCACCTGGGTCCCATTTGACACCTTCCTCTAACCTCAGAAGAGCTTTAGCGCAGCAGCGACCTAGTAGTCTAACCTGCAAGAATCAAGAGTCCCTGGGTTGCTCAGATCTTAGCAAGTAAGAGAAAGCGAAAGGCCTCTCACTCAGCCTTTTAGGCAAGATCAAATGGGAGAAAGGGTTCTCTAGTCCCTACAGAGGTTCCTTCATGACTTGGTTGGGCCTATCTGACTCTCCTGAAGGGCACAGATCTCACCTGAGAGGCAGGACCACAGTGTCTGGGCCTCTCCTGTTAATGGAGTTGGCTGGCCCATCATGTGGAGCACAAGTTGGTGGGCAGGCCGCAAGCTTCAAGTCTGGAGCCGAATCTCGCCTGGCCCAAGAGAGCCTGCCACAGCTTCCCCCATTTTGCAGCCAGCGGAGCCATTCACACAATCACCTTCTGTTAATTCTATCTGCAACATCAATTAAATTGTTTGTAGAAACTAATTGAATGTGGCTTAATCACACATCTTAATAGCTTTCCACGCTCTGAACTCGTTGTTAATTCCAGTAATAAAACGAGATGAGAACGCTGGCTGGGTAATTAGCGAGGAGGCTGGGGAAGAAATTGCTGTTTGATGGTGGGTAATAAAGGCAGCCGTGGTGACCGCTCTCCTGAGCAGCCGCTGCCACCACCCTGCTCCCCTGTTCTGCTGACAGAGGGAAACACTATTGCTCTCCGCCTGCGGTCCCTTTTCTGCTGCTGCCCCGCCAGGCTCCTCACGGTTTGTTTCCCTGGGCCCAGCACTCGGCCCAGACTTCTGAGGGTGTCATGCTGCTGGACCCACAGGATATGGTGTGATCAGATGCAGAAGTTGGACAGTCTCTTTCTCTGCTAGGCGGCTTCTAGCTCCTTGGCCCTGAACAAAGTCCCTCTGTGTGACTCTCGTTCTTGGCCTAGGGTCATTTTCTCATACTACATATCAGCTTTGGGCATCTCAGAGCTTGAGTGGGCCTAAAGAGTGATAACTGCTGTGACCTCCTTGTGAACTGGAGCAATCCAAACCCTCCCTCAGGAGAGCGACTGCAGCTGGGCCTTTGGCCCAGCCAGCTGTTGGCACTTGTCTAGAGCAGCCAGTGCAAGATGCGGGTCTAAGGAATGATGGTGAAGATGAGCAGGACAGAGATGAGAACCTGTGAGATGAGATAAGCCAAGAGAGAAAGGTTAAGATGGTAAAGTTACTTCTGGACATGAAAATAAGGACCAGAGGACCAGCAACAGTTCCTGGTGAGGCAGAGAAGGGTCAGGTGAGGCAGAGAAGGGTCAGGGACGGCAGCAAAAGGCCTGTGAGCTCCGCTGCACAGCCAAGCTCTAGGTCTACTTATGGTACTGTGGCCTGGAATGTGATGTCTGGTGCGGTCAGGTGCTGGTGAGGCTCAGAGCTGCAGCTAGAGCTCAGTGGATGCACAGCCAGAACTGTCAGGGTCTTCCCGGATTGGAAAGCTGATTCTCTGATTTCTCAGGAGATCATTCTATGGATCAAAATCTCAGAGCATGTCTGTCTGAGTCGGGCCCCGTCACAGGAATAGGTAGCAGGCAGGTACTGTCCTAAGTCAAGATGCTGAGAGCACTGTTGCAGCTGGAAGCACTGTTGCAGGGGTTGAAGCTCTTCCCTGGGCATAGCTTGTAAAGGAGCAGACTCCCCGTGGGCCTGCCTGAGCCTTCTGGAGCGTTGTCTACCTAGAAAAGTGTCGAGCCCACCTTAAAACCAAGGTGACCACAAGCTCAGGCTTCGGGGCTCTGTGTGTAGGCAAAGGGCTTATGCAAGATTTTCAAGAGCTTTCATGAAAGATCTGACTTTAAACCTGATTAATACAACCCTAGATTCTTCTCTCAGAAAGTTATATGACCAAAGAAGAACTTTCTGTCAAATATTACAGAGATGGAGAGGCTGGAACCATCAGTGAGCTTGATGAGGATGTGGAAGTCAAAGTGATCTGGAGGGAGGAACAGGAAGCCAGGCTCCCAGACGGGTTCAGCTTTAACCAGGAGCTGCCAGGACAGAGGCTTCTGTAGACTTGGGGCTGTAACTTGTAGGCAAGTCAAAGCTTCTGGCTGAGGATGTCCCCTGGGAAGGACAGCCTTGGGGGTCTGCAAACCTGCGCATGGTCCAGCTCCACTGTGGCCTTGGGTAGATTAACATTCCTAAGCCTCAGTTTCTTCATCTCCAACATATGGCAAAGAATACTCTGAAGGCTGAGACAGGAGGATTGCCATGAGTTTGAGATGAGCCTGGAAACTCCTCACTCAGCTGGTTGGGATTTGAAATGTACTGACATATGAATGTAGATATATGGTACTTAACACACAACCCAGGGATGGGCAAATGACACTCTACTGATGAAACACTCCCAAGTCCACCAAAAAGAACCAAGGACTGGTCAGAAACTGTCCAGCAAACTGTTGTCTGGGACTGTGCCAAGGGCTGATTGATTCCCAGTATCCTGGTGTGGATGGTAGCTTGTGATAGGAGCTCCTCAGCCACATGGGTACTCTCCTCAAACCCTCTCTTTACCACCTAAGACATCTCTTCTAATGGCTTTGAGCCTAAGTGTTTGGTTCCAGAGCTTTTGTTTGCTCTTCCTCTTGTCTTCCTAGCTGAACTCCACCCCTCTGGGCACCGTGGAGACTTGAGCATAATCCAAACTTGGAGATTTGTTTGGCTTCAGAGATCTGCTTTCTGGGACTAAGTGCCTTCCCTGGCACTTGTCCCCCAGTTAGCAGAGAAGAAGATGCCTAGACAGTGAAGGGCAGTCAGTGCTGGAGACAAGTTGCTGAGGAGAACCAATCTAAAGCATCTTTTGTCATCTGTCACCTTTAGGATTACATGCAAAACATCCACGGCAAAGAGATCGACCTCCTACGGACGACGGTGAAAGTGCCAGGGAAGCGTCTGCCCCGAGCCACACCCACTACAGCCCCAGGCACCAGTCCCCGTGCCAACGGGTTGGCAATGGAGCGGAGTAACACACAGCTGGGTGGGGCCACAGGTGAGGTTGCTGCTGTGGTGGAGAGTGAGGGAGGTTTTGGAGATTTGGGGAGTGGCTCTGTGTGGGCCTAGCAGAACAGGCTGCTTCTGATGCCTGGGCATCAGGGCTTCGTACGTGCTCACCAGCCAAGGTCGACTTGAGAATCCTCTCCACCAGGAGTCATGGCCAAGATGCAGATCTAGTGCAGTTTGTTGAGGTAGCCTTGGCTATCAGGTGGGGCTAGGGCGTGGGGACAGCTAGTGATCCTCAGACTATCTCCATGCATTTTTAGCTAAGGTAGGCCAACAACTCAGCTCACCACAGGAGAGGGGCAGAGTCACCTGACATCATTAGGAAACCATCTCAGGTCTGTGGTACGTGCAAGATCTCTGTACAGAAAGCACTGGCTCTAAACCCAGTGGTTCAAGAGGGCACACCATGGAGAATAGAGAGTCAGGAACCGTAGGTTGACAGCTGTGTCTGGGCAACTTGTCTGTGGCTATATTCTTTTATTACGTCTGTGGTGTGTGTATGAGCTTTCTGCATTTCTCATGTATGAGAGTGTGTCTGGGCATGAGTGTGTGTGAGTGTAGAGTATGCGCACAGGTGTTTGTAGGGGCCAGAGCATCAGATCCTCCCAGGGCTGGAGTTACAGGCAGTTGTGAATTACCTGATGTGGGTGTTGGGAATCTGACATCTAATTACTAAGCCGTCTTCAGGTCCCCTGCTCAACTCTTACCTTTGTGTGTAACAGTGTGTTCTCAGGGAAGGCCATCTGCCCCCCAGGTCCTAGAGCTGTTCATCCTCCTGACCCTCTTTCCCTCCCTTCCCTCAGTCAGTGTCTTTGCTCCTCAGCCTGCCCTGGGCTTCTGGGCCCTTCTTGAGGGCTCAGTGTCCCGGTTGCCCTACAATGTTAGTCCCTGAAGCTTCTGCTTAGGACATAGGTATCTTACCAGTGCTGAGCCTGTGCCTTGCCACAGAGGCCCACTCACAGCAATGTGGACTTTACCGAGATTGCTGCCTTACCTAGGAGGGGGGGGGGTGGTGTCATAGACACTGAGTAAACAGGGATGTGCCTAAGGATACTGAGTCCCGTGGACTGGACAGGAAGACCCAAAAGTAAAAACGTTTTCATTGTAGGTACTGGTGGGATTTGAACCCAGAGCCTTGTTCACACTAACATTGCTGAGCTGTGTCCCCACCCTCTAAGAGTACTCCTTGTTTGAGGCGAAGTACCTTATGTGATTGGTCATTCTAAGTGTGCTGGAGATGTGGGGAAAGGTGCAAGAGGGTTCTGGCTTCATCAGTTGATCTGTGCCATTATAGCAGATGTCTCAGAACCAGGTACCAGGGCCACAGCAGCACTGTGCAAATTAGTCTCCAGTTTCATGAGGAGACAACAGTTCTGGCGCTGTGAAAGCACACTGTAATTAATGTGTCTATATACTATATGTCAGGGGTCTGGGATCGTACCGTACCTGAGCTGAGCTCTGCAGGTGTACCAGGAAAGCAGGCCAAGGGAAAGGCAGTCCTCCTGGGAGGCAATATGCACGAGCCCGGCCTGCGTGGCAAAGAGAATAACTCCCATATTGTCCTCAGTGCTGAGCTGCAGTGTTCCAGAGTTCTGTGCAGGGAGCCTGTGTGGCCAGCCTCAGCCCTAAGTGGAAACTTAGGTGTCTTACACTGCTACCACAGGAGGGAGTAAGGTGGCCAAAACAAGCAGACCTTTCCTCGAAGATGTATAGTGAGAGGAAAACGGGGATATCTCCCAAAAATGGGAGGCACAAGATGCCTCTGGCTGTCCCATTCCATCCTGGGCCCACCTAGGATGCCACCGTTGGCGTGCGGGAGGGGGCCCCAGCAGCTTGCTCCTGTAATTACAGCACCCACACATAGAAACACATGGATGATGCTTCGCAAGCATGAGTCCCTGCTGCCGCACGCTGACACCGACCCTCATGCACACTCACATGTCTCTCGCTCACCGGGCGATGTTAACATCTCATTATCTTTGTTACTGTAATTACATTATCCGCTGCTTTATGCAGAATTATCCTCGGAGGACTAATTGATGGCTCCATGTTTAATTCATTAATCATTAGCATCAAATTCGACAATTACAGTGCACACTGATTGTGGGATTGCAGGCGTAATGAGGGGAGAATTAACAAAGAAAAGGGAAAGCACTTCCCTCCCTCAGGGTTTTGGGTTGGGGGCTTGGGGAGGAAGATGGTTGATGCCTTTGGTTGGGGCAAGGAGCAGGGTGGGGAGTCCTATCTGGAATCTAGGAGGCATAGTGAGGGTCTAGGAGGAAGTAAGGGGAGAAGCAAGAAGCCTCAAAGGTTTAGGGAGAGCTAGGAGAGACCCGAGACCTGAGGACAGCAGCTGAAACCTGGTGGGTGCCAAGTGCAGGTCACCGGCACTTACTGTGTCCAGCCATTGCAGGTGTTACAGCAGATACACAGTGATGCAACAGTGCACTCAGACTCCTCCCTGCCTGTGGGGCTACTCTTGAGGGTGTCTGCATCATGTGGCCTCCCTCCCTCCCCTCCTGCAGCTGCCTCAGCTCCCTGCTTCCTTAAGCATCGAAGAATCCAGATTCACTTGTCCACTGGCTGCAAGGCCTTCTGCTTAGCATCTCCCCTGGCCTGCCACTGCCAGCCTCCTCCTGCTTTGGCTGGCTCAGCAGTCTCCACACCGGAGCTTCTCAGGAGACAGAAAACCATGTGGCTTTGGCCTACCTGTCCTAGGCTCTCTGGTGCTTTCTTCCTGGCCTCATCACCACCCTGTCTTGGGGACACTGAAGAAGGTGAAGAAAGTCAAGGTTCCTAGTCTCTGGAAGTGGCACGGGCTCTGAAGCCCATGTCTGCTCCAGACTATGCAGAAGGCCTCTGGCGGGCCCTAAGTGAGGTCAGAGAGAGCCGAATGTTCATCTTCCTTGCCCACGGTGGGCTGCGCCTGCCCAGCCTTGGACTCTGCAAGCCTTCCATTCATTCCCCTTGGCTCCGCCATGCTTCCCTGATGGGAAACGAAAGATTAATTTTCTCCAGCCCAACAGGATAATTACTAATACTAATTAGACATAATTACTTGAATTTGATACACTTATTTCTCTTCAGAATGGCAGCAAAGCTGAGGCAAAGCAAATGACATATGTGGACTGAGATGTTAGATGCAGGGACCTAGGTAGGGCAGGATTGGGGGGAGTGGCGCTCGACCTCAGCCGGGAGACCTCTTGTGATACCCAAGGCCCTACCTTTCCCAGCTCACACTCATAGGGATGAGTGTGGTCTTCATGGTCATAGAGAAAGGATGTGAAGGCTAGAAGTCTCCTTCCCTCGTGGAGTCTGCAGGAGACCTTGGCACACCCCAGTGAAGACCAGGCCCTCCTTTCTGGTCACTGTCCTGCTGGGGTTAACTCAGGTTCTGCCCTGCAACCTGTTTAGCTATCTCTTTGCAGCCCCCACCTGCCCCTCCTCCCAGTCTGATCCTTCCCCTCCCCCAGGTGCCCCCCACTCGGCCAGCAGCGCATCCCTGCATTCTGAGCGCCCTCACAGCTCAGCCTGGGCTGGCTCACGCCCCAGCCCCGAGGGGCTGCACCAGCGCTCCTGTTCGGTTTCCAGCACTGACCAGTGGAGTGAGGCAGCTGCCCTGCCTGCCAGCATGCAGCACCCTGGTGAGTGGCAGCTCAGCTGCTTCCCACCTCTTCTGGCATCTGCTTAAGCAACAGAGAGAGGGAGCCCAGATGCCCAGGAGCCTGGGAGACTGATGGGGAGGGCCCATCAGAATCCTTCAGGGCTTTTTCCTGGTACTGTGATGCAGGGCTAGATACCTTGGGCTCAGTCCCTTCTTCAGCATCCACTTTACCAGCTTCTCTGGTCCCAGGCCTAGGTCTGGACCCTCAGCCAGGGTTTCAGGCTTGCCCTTTGTACCTCCTCCTTCCTGGTTCCCAAGCATTGCTGGTGGCTCTGCTGTATCCCCATCAGCCCCCTGTGCAGCCGGCTCATCAGCCTCTCGGCAGGAGGACAGGGAGAGCAGAATAGACTAGAGGCTCCAGGCTGTACACAGTACGCAGTGAGAGCCTTGTCTGGGGCATCACTGGCCTCCCATCGTGGAGAGGTCCTGCTGTCTTGATTGGGTGTGCCCTACCTCTCATGCCATTCCTATGCTCGCCCCAAATCTCATCTCTCCCACCCCATAACTTTTTGGCCATAGACCCTTTCTGCCCTGTTTGCCCTTTCCCCTAACCCCCCACCCCCAACTCAGGGGTACTTTTGATTTTTCTCCCAGGGGCCTCTCATAGATACTCACAAACACATACCCGCTACATGTCCCCATCCAAGACCAAGGCCACCTTCGGGGGCCGGGGAACATCCCCTTAGGTCATGGACCCGTGGCCTGTCTGGCATCGGTGAAGCCCCTCTGTTGAGTCTGGAAGGAGTTAGTCAGGGAGGGAGGGAGTGTGTCTGCCTCTAATGAAGTTTGACATTTAGTGGTGAGCGCCGGGCGGGCGGGGTGTGGGAGCGAGCTTGATTAGCGTGCTCTAATTGACAGTAATTAGGCAGCTCCCTGATTGTTTCTAATTCTGCTATTAATTGTGAGGAGCGGGGAGTGTGATTGAGGATAAATTTGGTGCGGAGCTGCTGGGCTTGAGCTCCCCGTGAGCTCCCTGGGCCTTCCGCCCCTTCAGGTTGCAGAAGCACGCGCGCCTCCCTCTGCTAAGTTTCCAGCTCCTCCAGGACAGGAAGCTTTGGGGCTGGGAGGCCTGGGTAGCCTCTGGCCATCTTCACACTGGGGCCCAGCTCGCCTCCCTCCTCCCACACTTGTCCGCCTCTCCCCTCACCAGCCAGTGGCCCAGCTGAGTCACTCAGTTCCAGCCCCAAGCTGGAGCCTCCCCCATCTCCCCACTCCAACCGGAAGAAGCACCGCGGGAAAAAGAGCACCGGGACCCCCCGACCAGACGGCCCCAGCAGTGCTGCTGAAGGTTAGGGGGACCCAGAGGCGGGCAGTGGGACCTGGGTGCAAGCACCCTAAAAAGCACAGCTGTTTTCCAGGGTAGATGGAGGAAACACTTTATATATATATGATTTCTGACATAAGTAGCTCAGCCCTCTGACATCCTGGGCTCTTCTTACTCAATCCCTGTTGAGTTTAGTTGACTTCTGTCATTCCTGAAGGAAGGCAGGCAGCAGGACACTACCTCAGCTCCTCTAAGACTCACTGAACAGGGGACTGTGACAGGTGCCTCATGACATGTGTTGGGCGGCTGGTGCTCTCTGTAACCTTCTGGGTTACACTCAAGGTGTTCTCCTGGTCTTTGTCTTGGTGTCTGTTACCATAACGCCACTCTTCCATTGTCTCTCCCTCCCCCAGGGGGTTTCTTGGTCCCCACATATCTTGTGAATTCTCACCTCTGTTCTTATTGCTGTGGGGATGGGTGTGGATCAAGTGAGCCTCTGGCAATGATGCAGAGTTGTGTGGCCCAGAGCCCACTGTGGCCTAAGGACCCAGGACCCCAAGCGGGTAGAGAAGCTCACACAAGGGGAGATGGAGAGAGGAGCTACCAGTTTACATGTGGGCAAAGGCATTCTCTTGAGGGTCCTCAGGAGGAACCCAGCAAGAGAAGATTTTCAGGGATGTGGTGTCACTGAGGTGAGAGACTGCAGGGCTGGAGAAGTAGCCAGAACTTAGGATCAGGGGTGTCCCTGGCGGAATGTATGGCTCACCCTAGGGTCATATAAGCACTGTGTTTCTCTAGCCCCCATGACAAGTCACACTGCCCAGTGGCAGTTGTTCAGGGCCAGTGACCTCTGGGAATAGGTATGTCTGAATGTCTTTCCGGGGTCTAATGGGCAAGCACAACTCCCTGGTCACAGTGCGGACTCCTGTGCTTGTCACTACAGATGTCCTTGGGTTCCTGTTGGTTCCCATCTTCCAGTTCTTGGAGAAAACATTTCTCCCCCACCCACTTGCCCTTCCTGCCTGTCTACACCAGGGCAGTGGGGGAGGGGCCTAGCTCCCAGGAGCCCTGTGCTGACGCCGTCCAGAATATTGGGTTTAATGAGCTGCAAAATGAGGAGGCTGCAGCTGACACGTACGGATGGTGCTCGCACCCGCCTCCTTGCCCGGCATGCGCCTTCTAGTACCCGCCGCGTCCTTCTCCAGACACTTAGCTCATGTCTCTCCAGGATGCCTCCTCATGGTGTCCATTCCTGATACTGTTTAGGAAGCCAAGCACAGCACCCACCATTTCTTGGCTCCACAGGTGGTTAGAAACAGCGGAGGGCAGGGACTCAGTCTTGTGCATTTTTGAAGAGGAGGATGAGTGTTGTCAAAGCAGGGTCTGGATGGAGTTATGGCAATGGGGTGGGTGCCACTGGGTGTGTTCCTAGCAAAGAGCCCTGACTGTCACTTCCCTCCCCAGAGGCAGAGGAGTCCTTTGAGTTTGTAGTGGTGTCCCTCACTGGTCAGACCTGGCATTTTGAGGCCTCAACAGCAGAAGAGCGGGAACTATGGGTGCAGAGCGTGCAGGCCCAAATCCTCGCCAGCCTACAAGGATGTCGCAGCGCCAAGGATAAGGTTGGCATTAGTGGTAAAGCCTGCTTGGAGAGCCTGGCTACGGGGAGAGCCAGTGGAGGGGGCTTGAGACTGATCAACTCCTGTTATCTCTCTGCCTCATGCAGACTCGGCTGGGGAACCAGAACACAGCCCTGGCTGTGCAGGCTGTCCGCACGGTCCGTGGCAACAGCTTCTGTATTGACTGCGAAGCTCCCAGTGAGTACAAAGCCAGCAGAGCTAGGAGCTGGGTGTTGAGGGTTCAAGTAGCAACGGGAGGTGGACAGTATGCAGAGGGGTGCCACCTGCTGTATTTTTCTCCTTCTGCCCACCTAGATCCAGACTGGGCCAGCCTGAATCTGGGTGCCCTGATGTGTATCGAGTGTTCAGGGATCCACCGACACCTGGGAGCTCACCTGTCCCGAGTCCGCTCCTTAGACCTTGACGACTGGCCACCTGAACTGCTGGCCGTCATGACTGCAATGGGCAACACCTTGGCTAACAGTGTCTGGGAGGGGGCTCTGGATGGTTACTCTAAGCCAGGCCCCGAAGCCTGCAGGTAAGCCAGTACTGCCCAGGAAGGAGACAGCCGGGCCCCATCGTGGGGGTAGACAGAACCTGTGGCAATAGCAGCACTAGAAGGGTTAAAAGGCTGTTGCTCTGCTTGGCAGTCGGACCCTGGGGGAATCCCTCCTCTGCTGGTGCCTGTCACTCAGGCACCTCACAACAACAGGGCCTTTTCTGAGCTGTTATCGCAGGTCAGGGGCCAGCAGGAGACGCATGCGTGGAACCCATATCACTGTGCCGCTCCTGCGTCCAAGCCCGCACACGGAGATGGGGAGAATGGGTGGTAGATAGGGCAGCCGTGGCCCTCGCAGGCCGTCACTTGCTTTGTTCCAGTGCCACCAATCAGCTTGATAAGCTGCCACTCAGGCCGCTCGGACTCCTGCTCTCTATGCCTTCATCCCTGCTGGCCCCAGGGGTCTCCCCTCAATGTCCCTCTCGTCTTACTCAGTACCACCCAGTTTCTGTGATCCACTGTCCCTCTGAAGGCCCTGGAGTCCCTGGGCCTCTTCTCTGCCTTCATTCTCATCATTGCAGGGGTCCTCCCTATTCCCTGCCTCCTTCCTGCCTCTTGACACACACACACACACACACACACACACACACACACACACACACTCTGCACTGTTTCCTTCCTTGCCTCATCTCATGTCTTGATGGACCTGTACTTACAGAGAGGAAAAAGAGCGCTGGATCCGAGCCAAGTATGAGCAGAAGCTCTTCTTGGCCCCGCTGCCAAGCTCAGATGTGCCACTGGGACAGCAGTTACTCCGGGCTGTGGTGGAGGATGACCTGCGGCTGCTGGTGATGCTGCTGGCCCACGGGTCCAAGGAGGAGGTGAACGAGACATACGGGGACGGTGACGGGAGGACAGCCCTGCACCTGTCCAGTGCCATGGCCAATGTGGTGTTCACACAGCTGCTCATCTGGGTGAGTCTGGGTGCTTCTGGCCCGGCCTGCTCTCCCCTTCTCAGCCTTCAGAAGCTGCGTGTCCTCTCCTGCCATAGCTGAGGACTTCCCTCCCACACCATGTCGACTATGGATGTGCTTTCTCCTGCAGTACGGGGTGGACGTGAGGAGCCGTGACGCCCGAGGACTGACCCCACTGGCCTATGCCCGCCGTGCCGGCAGCCAAGAGTGTGCAGACATCTTGATCCAGCATGGGTGCCCCGGGGAAGGCTGTGGCTTAGCACCCACTCCCAACAGAGAGCCTGCCAATGGCACCAACCCCTCCGCAGAACTGCACCGCAGCCCTAGTATCCTATGAAGCTCAGGAAGAGGGCAGAGGGACCAGAAGGACTCCACGGCCTGCAGGAAACAGAGAAGCAGGGGTGTGCAGAGAAGAGGGGGTGCCACGGGTTCAGGGGTAAAGAGGTTTGGGGTTGAGCTGCAGCAGAGCAAGGTGTGCTCAGCCCTCGGCCCTATGGTGCCATTAAAGGATAGAACCCTTTGGAGGTGCCTGTGAGGAGAGGGGGGCAGGACCTCTCCCTCCTCCAGAACCCTGCCTCCTCATGACAGCTCCCACCAGCCTTCCCTGTGGTGGGTGGGGAAGGACAGGACACAGGATGGGGGTGCCAGCTGAAAGACAAAGGGCCAGTCTGGGAGCCCCATGTAAAATTTGTACATTGGAATATTTATGTTGGTGTATATACGTGGTGTGTGTGTATGATGAGCCAATAAAGCAGGCTGTATGTGTGGCCTCCTTTCTCCTTTGGTGCCTCAGTGCCCCTGAGCTGCTTGGGTGCCCTCCCTTGAAGCTCTGCTCCTGTAGTCTGTTAGGGTTTGCTGGCCCTGCTCTCAGTCACCTCCAGTCTTCCTTGTCAGGGATGTCACATGGCAGGGTGAACATGCCTGACAGGAGACAGGCTCTGCTTCCTGCTGTGTGTAACCTGCCCCTGCCCCTGCCCATTTCTGAAAACCCCCCTTGCACGCTGTCAGCAGTGCCCTGTTTGGTGACCACACCCTGCCCAGGCCAGTGTTGAGGAGGCATTCAGCAGCATCCAGGAGTGCTTGGAGGTGTCGCTGAGGTGATGGAGTCAGTGACTGTGGCTGGCTGGGAGGGTCAGGGTGCTGGTGGCCCAGAGCCACCTCTGCCTCCAGTGTCCAGGAGCCTTGGAAGCTTAATCTACTGAGCGAAGCTAGGAGGACTCTGGTGTCCACTCTTTATGCTAAACCTCTTTATTCTTGAAGAAAACCCAGGAAAATGCCTCTCTTAGTCTATAAAGGATGAGAATATTACATTTTGGTGTTGGATCTGTTTCCTGTTCCTGGACCCACCTTGCTGAGTGGCCCTGGTCTTCTGAAGTATCTTGAATGGATGTCCATGTGCTAGGCCGGAAAGTTGTCCCTGAACACTCACCCGCACATCAGTTAATAATCAGCACCAGTGAGAGGAAACCGGATTTGATTTGATTTTTTATTTTATCCACAGTCCCCTTTTCAAGTTATTAAGATCCTTACAGAGGGCAGAATCTGGGCAGTACCGTGTAGGTACAGGACAGACTAGTCCCCAGGCTCTCTAAAACCGAGTTAAGTTGCTTGGGCTGGCTCCCTCTGCTTAAGCACTGTTGCAGCTGTGTGGCAAGCCAAAAACCTGGGCTCTGGCCACTCCCCCGGGGTTTCTGCCTTGAGGCTTGCCTCCTGTTTCTCAGGACCTGGACAGCAGCTCAGCTCAAGCGGTAACATTTAACCTCCAACTCCTGTGTAGAGCAGAGAGTTGACTCTGAGGTAACCCTGGCTGGGAATGAGCTGGGCCAAGCCTGAGCAGAGAGACGGCCTACTCCCGATCTGTAGCCTCACTGGAGAGTTGCTTGGGAGAAATGAAGTACAAGGACAGAGACCACCTTAGTCTCACATGATGCAGTCAACAGCTGACTTGAATGCTAGCTTGACTACTTCGCCCCCACAGCTCGCCAGTGCTGAGGGTGGCCTGGAAGGCAGGTCAGGAATGTGGGTGTGTTTGCTTGCTCCCCTCCCTTGCCAGCAACTTTTTGGATAAAGCAGCTTGCTTTATCCATAGCTTCTTCATCTTTATTCCTTTCCCCCTAATCCACAGACCCTGTTTGTCCCCCAAAAGCTAGTTAACCAGGACAGTAGCCACAAGTGGGTTTCTGTAACAATCTTCTCTCCCTAAGGTTTCTGCAGATACCTAGAGCCTGGTTGTGGGGTTTACCTCATCTGCCCACAATCTCTGCCTCCACCCTCCTGGACTCACCCTTGTCCTTCTTTTAGCCTGTCTTTCTGTAATGGAAGAGGCTGGTGGGAACCCAACTTCACAATGGAATGGACAGGAGAAAACACAGCTAAAGTTGCAAGAACAGACAGGCAGTGAGCCTCTGCCCCAGGCTCTGGCATATAAAAGAGAGGAAGACAGAAATGAGGCTGTGTGCCCCTGTAAAGGAAGCCCCTCTCTGTCTAGCTCAGGTGGTGGAGTAAGCTTCCTGCCCTGCCTTAATCACTGACCGGACAGCATCTTCTATGTGGATAACGTGCATGTTCTCCAAGCTAAACTGAGGGGGGGGGGCTCTCCCTTCAGTGCAAACTGAAGTGTGTCTCTTCCTGAAGTGTGCTGCTTCTCCCAAAGAGAAGACACCAGAAGCAGATGGGTTTGTCCACAGGAAGTGGGGATACAGTAACCCTATGGGAACAGGAGGTGTGGGAATACACTGGAGTGACGAGGGAGCTGCTGAAGACCCCCATATTAGCCATGACAGTTCCATCTCATGCCCTTGCATGTCCTTGTGCTAAAGCAGCAAAGCAGTAGGGCTGGACAAAGTGGGTGACATTCAAGGAAACAATTTCCCAGTCCCCTTTTGGGATACGGACAGACAAAGACAAAATAGTTCCATATATACAAACTTTACACAAAATAAATAAAGAACTATGGCCCCAGGCTGGTATCACCAGGACCTCCCCACCCCGCCTTGTCAGAAGTTGCCCCCTCAGGCCTTAGCCACGGAACCTTCTGAGCCCTGGGCATTTCATATCCCCACCTGAGGAATCCACTTCTGCCCCAGAAGCCCTCCTGGATCAGAATGAACGCTGCATCCCTGAGACCCCTAGTCCTGAGGTCTCTAGAACAGTCTCAGGCCAAATAGTCTTGTGTCCCGGGAATACGCTGGCCTCTCCCCAGCAGGGCTCTAGGCTGCAGTACCCAGTGAGTCTTGGGGAGCCACAGGTTCAGATCCTGTGACTTCCAGTCCCGGGGAGCTCGGTCAGGGCCGGGCTCCTTGCTCCATCTGTTGGTGCTGGGTGCGCACAGCAAACCTGTTGACGTGCACAGGTATGGGCACTACAATCTTGGGGTTTCTCACGGGCTCCCCAGAACGACTGCTCACATTGCCAGCCTTGATGCGCTTCCACTTGGCCCGGCGGTTCTGAAACCAGATCTTCACCTGCACCTCACTGAGCTTGAGGGCGTGGGCGATCTGGGAGCGCTCTGTCAGACTCAGGTATTTCTTGCAGTGAAACTCCTTCTCCAGCTCCAAAAGCTGCTCGCTGGTGAAGGCTGTGCGCCGCCTTCGGCTTTTCCCCCCAGGCGTGGTGACCCCTGTGGCCACTGGTGTCCCCTCCTCAGCACCAGTCCCCAGGCTTCCCTTTAGCTTCGGTTTAGGTCCCAGAAGAGACCCTGGGCCCCCTGCAGAACTGTCCAGGAAGCTGTCCTCGCTGTCACCGCCTGAGCCCTCTTCCTCCTGCTCGCTGCCTGCTGGGTCTCCTGCTGGGGGCTCTAGCTTCTCTTCATCTGAGCTGTACACCTTCCCCTCTGCTGTGGGGGTAGAGCGGGGTGGGGTGGAGAACAGATATATGGAGAAGGAAGGGCAAGGAGAAGGTGTTTTGGAAAAGGCATGTGGAAGCATGGTTGGGAATGATCAATTGCCAATAGGAAAAACACATTCAGAGAGGAAGAGATGGGTCAGAAGGAGACAGAATGGACACCCAGTGGGCAGAGGGAAAAGGTTTAGGAGAGACAAAGAATTGGGAAAAAAGGTTTTTAACCAGCAGACTTCACTATGGAAAAGTAGGGAGGCACTGTGTATAACAGCGCCCCTCCCCAACGTTCCCACCACCCCATTGTGTGCTCACCACCGCCCCCCAGGTACCAAGTGTGGTACCCATCCAAGGCCCAGTGTTGCACTTACACCAGGCCTCCATCCCCAGCCCTGCAGTCCCAGGATGAAGGATGTGGGAGCTGGATGTGGGTTGTGTCCCCAGGAGTCCTAGACAGCCCAAGAGCAAGAGGCATCCTGACTCTCAGACATGCACACTAGACTGGGTCCTAAGCCTGGTCTACTTGGTTCCTGTTCTTAACTAAACCGCACTGCCACCTCCTTATCTGTGGTCACACCTTCTTCCTGTCTGTCACTTGCCTCCCTGGTCCCCTGGCTCATCCTTGATTTTAGCACACTATCATCTCTTTCCTGCTCAGGCTGCTTGCACAGTCCTAGTGGAAGCTTCTTAGGGATCCATAAGAGGAGAATGGTGTGCACAGAGAAGGCCGGGGGGGGGGGGGGGGGGCAGCAGGAGGCAGAGGCAGACAGGTGGTGAGGAGAAACCAGAGAAGGGAATGTGGGAAGACTTTTGACTCCTAGTGGGTGACTGTTCTCCCAGGGTAGAAACATTTTCATCTGCAGCCAGTTCTAAGGGTAAATCATTCACTGGCTTTATCATATCCACTGATGTCAGGACTGCACGCATGCATGGCGGATGCTTTCAGGGATGGGGAGATGGCAGCAGGCAAACGCTTGCTGTGCAAGCGTGAGGGATTCAGTATAGATCTGCAGCACCAACATAAGGAGCCACAGTTGGTCAGGTGTGGTGGCCCACACTGTAACCCTTGGTGTGTGTAAGACAGAGACAGATGGATCCTGGGGGCCCACCACTTAACTAGTCTGGCTGAAACAAGAAGCTCTAGTTTTGGTGAGAGACCCTGACTCCAATATGTTGTGGGTGGCCCTGTTGCTGTTGTATTTTGATGTTAATTCTGCTTTCCCGGGAGGGGTTGTCTGGAACGAGGAAGGAGTTACCTACTCAGGTGACTTCTTGTGAGCCATTGAATGACCACCTAACAAATAATAGCCACCTAGTGAATAAAGGAGCCAATCACTGGGCGAGTAGATGGGTCTTCCGGGTTGGACAGAGGAAGAGAGGAAGCAGGAGAGAGTTAGGGGCTTTTTGGATGGAGATAGTGACAGGACAAGATGTGGCTACTAGTCTTCTGGATTAGATGGCTTCAGGATTTAGATTTAATAGGGCTCACAAGCTTAGGACTCTAGTTACTAGTCTCTAGTTACACCCAGAGATTGAGATACTAGTGTTTCTGAACTAACTTTGTGCAGTGGTCTCCTTTACGCGGCAGTTTGACTGGGTTCAAGAGAGAAAGGTACAGTGGCAAAGCATGGGTTTGCCTGATGTGCACTACAAAGGCTGTAGGGGTTTTGGAGCATGGGGCTACTATGATAACAACCTGCCAGTGGGAGCTTAACAAGCAGGGTGGGGAGATTTTGGAGCTCTGAGTCAGTGTCTCCATGAGGTAAGAACTGGCCAGCAAGACCACCAGGGCTGAGAGTAGCAGTGTGTAGCACAGGAACTTGTCATTCTTTCTAATATTTCCCTCAACACACACACACACATGCATACACACACATACACACACACACCCACATGCATACACACATACACACACACATGCATACACACACATGCACACATACACATGCATACACACACATGCACACACACATACACACACACATGCACACATACACATGCATACACACACATGCACACACACATACACACATGCAAACACACACATACACACATACATGCATACACACACATGCATACATACACACATGCATACACACACATGCATACACACACATGCACACACACATACACACACATGCATACACACACACATACACACACATGCATACACACACACACACACACACACACACACGAAAATGTAATTAAGGGCTGGTGAGATAGTTCCACAGGTAAGAGCACTGACTGCTCTTCCAAAGGTCATAAGTTCAAATCCCAGCAACCACATGGTGGCTCACAACCATCCATAATAAGATCTGATGCCCTCTTCTGGGGTGTCTGAAGACAGCTACAGTGTACTTACATATAATAAATAAATAAATCTTTTTAAAAATGTAATTAAAACAGCAATAAAATGGAGAACTGATTTGAGGAAGAAATCCTGACATCAACCTACAGCTTCTACATGAACCATGCAGTCTAGCACCTGCACACACTGCACATGAGTACACACCATACATGCACACACCAAACTCAAGTGCACGCACACGCGCACACACACACACACACACAAAATAATTTCCTTTAAATATTTTTTCAGTGTTTAAGTTTTACAAACTCCCTTTTTTTCTGCCTAAGGACAAAACAGAAATCCAACAGATAGCCCACCTCCCAGTAGGAAGAACACAAGGATGCTGTAACTTTGAAGTTCAGTGAAGGCAGGACTGCATGAGAACAGTAATGCAGCCCATCTCCACATCGCACACTCCCAATGAGTCCACACCTGTTCCTTCATGCCTGCTGCTTTTCCTCAGGATCCTTGGAGGCTTTTGTCTCTGAGGCCATGACCCCCGATGCCACCACTGTAGTCAGCATCTTCATGTTGCCCCTGACCCAGCTTGCAGCAGGCCAGCCAGGGTCTAAACTGCCTCTTATCTTCCCATAAGCAGCTTGCTATTCAGGTGCCTCATTCTGTTTAGAAAAATCACCAACACCCAGGGATGTCCAGATATGGACGATATACTTTACCACACTCATACATCAGCCACACTTTCTTTCTGACCTCAGCCCTGGACACAGACATGGCAAGATTTAAGGCCTGGAGGCTGGAGAGATGGCTCAGCGGTTAGGAGCCCTGGCTGCTCTTGTGGTTCTATTCCCAGTACCGATCCACAAGGTGGCTCACAACCATCTGTAACTATAGTTCCAAGGGCTCTGATGCCCTCTTCTGTTCTTTCTGGGTACTGCATGCACAGGGAGCACAGACATACATGTAGATGCTCATATACATACATAAGGAAATAAAAACCAATCGATCTTTTGTTGGAGATTCGGGACATGGATGCCCTCCTTCCTCTTACTAAAAGGTCTTGTTCACATTTTTCTCATTTCCACAGACTCAGACTTCTCGAGGTCCAAATGGAAACCTTAACCTTTCTTTCCCCTTCGCGGTGCTTCCCCATCTTCAAACTCCACCATGATACCACTTGGTAGTTGTTTCTTACTCTCGTGGTCCCATTCAACCCCCACAAATCTGTCTCTCAGATCTGCCCAGAGCTGGACCCTTTCTTGCCACCTCCTTACCAACCTGGCTCCTTCTAAAGGTTTCCCTGTCTTCTGTCCCTACCAGTCCCCAGCCTTCTCTCTGTCAGGAGCATCCTACTCCTTGAGATCAAGCATCAGCTCCATCCTTCACTCCTGAGACGGGCTCTTCTTCCTCCATCCTCTTGGAGGATGCTTAAGATGCTTCTTAGACTCATCTGCTGCCACAGCATGTGACATTAATGTTAGTCACTTTATTTTTTTAAAAGCTATGTCTCGAGCTGGAGAGATGGCTCAGCAGTTAAGAGCACTGACTGCTCTTCCAGAGGTCCTGAGTTCAATTCCCAGCCCCCACGTGGTGGCTCACAACCATCTGTAACAGGATATGATACCCTCTTCTGGCACACAGGCGTGCATGCAGACAGAGCACTCATACATTAGTAAATAAATAAATCTAAAAAAACCCTATGTCTCTTCCTATTAGAATATAAACTTCATGAAAATATAGATTTCAGTCATATCTTACTCACAGTTGTGGCTTTGGGATCATAAAAATTACCTATAAAGTAGTCACTTAATAAATACTTAACATGGGCTGGTGAGATGACTCAGTGGGTAAGAGCACTGATTGCTCTTCTGAAGGTCCTGAGTTCAAATTCCAGCAACCACATGGTGGCTCACAACCACCCGTAATGAGACCTGACGTCCTCTTCTGGTGCATCTGTAGACAGCTACAGTGTACTTATATAATAATAAAAATAAATAAATCTTTGGGCTGGAGCAAGCAGGAACTGAGTGGACGGGGTTGACCAAAGCAAGGAGAGGTCCTAAAATTCAATTCCCAACAACCACATGAAGGCTCATAACTATCTGTACAGCTACAGTGTACTCACATACATAAAATAAATAAATAAATCTTTAAAAAATAATACTTAACATAATAAAACAGCTATTTCCAGCATGTTCATGCATTTCCCCTCATCAGTTCCCTTCTTGATCTCTTCTGAGATACCTGCTTCAACTCTACCCATCCCCATCCCCAGAAAGGACCTCTCCTCTTCTTTTATCACCCTACCCTCTGTCCAGTATGCCTCAGACCTTCCCATGCACAGAGGAATGCCACAGGGTCTTCTGGTGCTAAGAGTAATGGCCTTGGGAATTTTCTTCACTTCTAAGTCCTGTGGTTTCAATTTTAAAAACATACTTTGTAGCAATTCATAATATGTTAACAAAAATGTAGCCTGATAGTGCAGTGTTTTAAACAGTGTTAAAAAGCCAGAAACTGGATTTCAGGGCTTGAAGGATGGAATCATTTAGTATGGTGCCAAGCCCTCAGGGGACGTCCAATAAATCTAAATTGATGATGATTGAGAGGAGGCTCCCAGCTCCTCGGTCTGGCAGAGCCCTCCTGAGATAATCTCATCCATCCCTCTGTCTTCAGACAGACCCAGTAACTTCAGCCCACACAAGCAGGCCACCCTCAGTGCCGCTTTTAAAGCCACACATGGAGTGAGGGTTCATGGCCTCTCTCTGTTTCTTGATCCCTGTGGGACACTGAGTGGCAGGGGCAAGAGTTTCTGTCTGCGCCTTTATGATCGTGACATTGAAGACTCTGATAAGCTACCTCTAGATAGGGGTGGGGGTGGGGCAACCGAGAGGAACACACAGCCACCGGCCTCAAAGGACAGCTTTTGGAACAATGAGGAGATCCACAAGAGGGGAGAAGGAAAGGCAAACGCCGGCAGCCCGAAGGAGGCTGAAGCCAGAGAGAAGTGGCAGAGAAACCAAATGGTGGACCAGACAGTGAAAGGCTGGGTTTCGTAGAGACAGCTAAGATGGGGGTGGGGGGTTAAACAGTACACCCCGGGCCCCAGTACTGACATGTGTGTTGCTGTCTCTTGCTCTTTGCTCCACCAGAAGAGGGCGCACTGAGAACTGGGACGGAGTCAGCAACCAGGAATGAATGAGCTACTCAGCTACCCATGGAAGAAAGGCAGGCAAGCGGCCCAGGTAGCTTACCATTTCTACAGAACTTAGGAAGGAAATGCAGCGGCTGGAGAGAAGACTCATTATAATCATTTGTAACCCGGCTCTAGGGGATCCAGTGCCCTCTGTTGACCTTCTTGGGCACCAAGGATGTATGTGGTACACACACACATGCAGGCAAAACACTCACACATAAAATAAAATGAATAGTCTCTCTGACCCTTTCCTCTCTCTCAGACCCTTCTCTCCCTCTCTCCCCTTCCCCTTCCCACCCCTCTCTCCATGTGTTCCTGGATCCCCGCCTCAACTCCCCTTCCCATGCCCCCAAATAAATTCTATTCTATACTAGAAAAAAATTAAAATGAATAAATCTTTTTTAATAAAAGAAAGAAGGGAGGGGGGAGGGAGGGAAGCAGAGAGGGAGGGAGGGAGGAAGAAAACGCAGCTGGGTGTGGTATTATGGTGACGCACACCTTTTATCCCAACACTCGGGAAGCAGAGGCAGGTGGGTCTTTATGAATTCAGGGCTGCTCTGATACCCACACTGAGTCTCTCAGCCAGGACTGTAAAATAAGACCCTACTTTTAAAAAGAAGAGAAAAACAAACTACTCCATTTATCTGCTTTGTAATGAATATTAATGGTGAAAGCGTCAAGACAAAAAACTCCAACAACACATTTTTGTTGATGACTGAACACTAGCAGAAGCACTAAGCCTGTGGCTTGCGAGCGAGCGATGAGGCTCTCTCAGAGTAGCTGTGTGCTTGGAGCTCCCTATGGAGGTCCGGCTGGCCCTGAGCTTGCAGCTCCTGTTTCTGCCTCCTGAGGAATAGCATGCATGGGTTGGGTTTGCCAGGCCTAGCTGTCAAACCTTTCTGATAAACTTTTTTTTTTTCCCCGAGACAGGGTTTCTCTGTGTAGCCCTGGCTGTCCTGGAACTCACTCTGTAGACCAGGCTGGCCTCGAACTCAGAAATCCACCTGCCTCTGCCTCCCAAGTGCTGGGAATAAAGGCGTGAGCTAGCATGGCCAACTTCCATTAACATCTTTTTTTTTTTTAAGATTTATTTATTTTATGTATATGAGTACACTGTAGCTGTCAGTCACACCAGAAGAGGGCATTGGATCCCTTTACAGATGGTTGTGAAACATCGTGAGGTTGCTGGGAACTGAACTCAAGACCTCTGGAAGAGCAGTCAGTGCTCTTAACCACCGAGCCATCTCTCCAGCAGCTGCCCCCCCCCCAACATCTTATAATGGGAAATAATGATTCTTATGGAGGAAATCGTCGACAAAATGAAAGAAGGTTTTCAAGTGCGAGTAACCTAACTGCTAGGGCGGTGGCCAAGAAGGCAGAAAGGTCCTGACCTTGTGTGTGAGGATGTTGCCTGGTGCCAGAGTGTGCTAGGCTCCCTGTGGGTTCAGAGCCTGTGGAGAACCCTGTTGTCTCTGGCTGGTTAGTTGGAAACAGGCAAAGTTCACGGGACAGCTCCTCATGGAGTTATCTTCCTGGGAACCGGAAATCACAAAGCTTGAACTACAGTTACACGGAGAGCTGATGCAAGAGAGCTGCCCCTGCCCACCTACTGAATCCAGACTCTGCACTCAGGCTGCAAGGACTACAAGAACGTGGACAGTGGCTGCTCCCGCAGGAAGGGCGGAGGCTCCAGAGACAGAGGAGTCCCATGGAGGAAAAAGGCCTAGCAAAGAACAACAGGCAACTAAGGAATGCAGAGTGGGAGAAATAGTCTTCTCCAGAGAAGAGCATGCTAGTTGGCTATCCAGTAACAAGTAATGAGCCCTGAAAGCACATACGTGTAATGTGATACAGACTGAGCAGGGGTGTTTAGTAATATGTATGACTGTACATGTATGCATGCATAATAATTAATGAAAAAAAGAGGTCAAGAATTTGCAAGAGAGCAAGGGGAGAGGGAAGGGAGAGATGGTGTAATTATATAATAACCTCAGAAATAAATGGAATAAAAGGTTCAGCTGAGCCAGAGAGGAGCTCAGAGGCCACACAGAACCTATGGGAGGTATTTCCCCATGGAGAGGATACAGTGTCAAGGTGGCCGTGGTCGTGCATGCCCGAAATCCTGGCACCTGGGAGGTCAAGGCTTCATGGAGTTTGAGGCTAGCCTTGGGCAGTCCCAGACTTGCCTGCTAAAGAGGGGAACCTGTACTGGGGTCACCAAGGATGATGAGATGAAGGCCCTTCTTCCGACAAGGGCTACCTACCCCTTCTCCTACTCCCCAGCCACTCAGCCTTTTCCCAGCAGGTGGGGTCAATTCTCCAAAGACACCTGTACTTTCCAGCCAGGGGCCATGACTGAACCCCTCCCCTCTGCAAGCCAGGGCAGCCTCCTGTTTCTGACTCATCCGGCTCCTGTTAGGGATTTGCATGGGGTCAGCAAGCCATGGTCTCTCTGGAACTTGATATATCACAGAGAGCATCTATGTCTCTCATTACTATTTTCCCATCCGTCCACATTCCTTGCTTCACACAAACGGAACGTTCACTAGATCACTGCCATCCTGCCTCTCATAGCTTTGTGACAAGCTCAGGGTAGGTCCCAGTCCCCATGTGCCCCAATTAGTTCTTCTATCTTGACACAAGCTAGAATTGTCTGAGAAGAGAGAATCTAGTGGAGGGACTTCCTCCATTAGATTGGGCTGTGGGTATGTCTTTGAGGATATTTTCTTGGTTAATGATTGAGAGGACCCAGACCGCTTCAGGCAGTGGTACCTAGCCTTGAGCAGGCAATCTTGGGTTTTATAAGAAAGCAGACTGAGCAAGCCATGAGGAGCCTGTAAGCAGTGTCCCTCTGTGGCCTTTGCTTCAATTCTTGATTAAGTTCTTGTCCTGGCTCCCCCGATGATAGACTGTGATAAGGACACAGAAGCCATAAAACCCCTTTCCTCCCCAAACTGCTTTTGCTCAGAATGTTTTATTGCAACATCAGAAAGCAAAGTAGGTTCCCAGGCCACGTCAGAGCCGGCGACCTTTCAGGGATTCTAGCATGACCACTGCAGAACGCCCTTGTGTAACCCTGGGCTTTTCCATGTGTGTTTTCTTTATCCCGAGGCACTTGCTGAGGTACGGCCGCTCTCCTCTATCAGCACAGACACAGAGTCACTAATCTTGTTTCCAGGTAAAGGAAATGGAATTATGGAGAGATTAAATGATTTTCTAAGTCCCACAGCCAGCGACATTGCCCCATGTCCCTACATCTCAGTCTCTGGGATCCCTACCCATCCAGGCCTTTCCCCCACTTGAAGTCACAGCTCTTTCCCAGTTGCCCGCCTCCAATAGAAAATCGTTTTAAAGTTTTTGGGTTGTTTTTTTTTTTTTTTTATGTGTGTGATTGTTTTGTCTGCAACCATGTGTTTGTACCAAGTGTGTGCCTGATGCCCAAGGAGACCAGAAGAGACCACCAAAACCCCTGGATATGGAGTTATAGACAGCTGTGAGTCACCATGCGGGTGCTAGAAATTGAAGCCAGGTCCTCTAGAAAAAGCAGCCAGCAGCGCTCTTGACTGCTGAGCCACTTCTCCAGCCCTAAAATACCTTCTTATCAGATTCAAATGTAAGCTTGATGTCCTTCACACACACACACACACACACACACACACACACACACACACACACACGGGCTCTAATTTAATTACCAAATCACACCTAATGCACTCACAGACGATTCCTGAAATTGCCACAGAAGAGGACCTCGCCAAGCATCACGCTGGTTTTAGGAGGTGAGTTCTCCCAACATTTCCAAGGCAAAGTTCCCACGGAATCGTTCTTGCCCTGACTAGCTGGCATGATGGAATCTTTTTTTTTTGGTTTTTCGAGACAGGGTTTCTCTGTGTAGCTCTGGCTGTCCTGGAACTCACTCTGTAGACCAGGCAGGCCTCGAACTCAGAAATCCACCTGCCTCTGCCTCCCGAGTTCTGGGATTAAAGGCGTGCGCCACCACGCCCGGCTTGGCATGATGGAATCTTACCAATCAGCTTTCCTTTTCTTTGAAAATGTATTTCCTAGGTCTGGAGAGGTTGCTCAGCGTAAGGGCACCTCTTGCAGAGGACCTGAGTTCAGTTCCAAGTACCTACATCAGGTGACTCACAATGGCTAGGTCCAGGGTGGTAGGTCCCTTGTGGGCATCTGCATTCACATGCACATACACCCACAGGCCATACAAACAGTCATGTAGTGGTTTGAATAGGTTTGGCCCCCATAGACTCATATGTATGAATGCTTGGCCCAAAGAGTGGCACTATTAGGAGGTGTGGGCTTGTTGGAGGAAGTGTGTCACTGTGGGGATGGGCTTTGAGGCCATCCTAGTTGCCTGGAAGACAATCTTCTCCTGGAAGACCACATCTCCTACAAGAAGAGCCCCTCAGCCCACACCTACAACATTCCATCCAAAACAACCCTGCCCCACACCCTGGAGCGCCCCACCTCATCTGGAATTCATTCAGACTTTAAACCTCTCCATAACCCACCGGGCTAGGCGTTACTGTCATCCAATCAATAGCATCAAACTGAAACACACACCTAAGAGCATAGGAATTCTGATGAAGAGGAAAGTCTGGAGAGGAGGAGAGATCAGGTCCCAGTGCGGCACAGGAGAGAGACTGAGGCCAAAATTAGAGAGCAACTAGAAAGCCTACAGAAGAGAGAGAGCCAGACATGAGCATGGCGGCTTGAGCATGGTGGCCAGACATGAGCATGGCGGCTTGCATCTAGAATTCCACTCCTTGGGATCCTAGGGCAGCAAGACCATGGCTCAGAGCTAGCCTGGCCTATAAAGCCAGTCTCTATCCCCTCCCCACAAAGCAAAAAGGCAAAGGCAAATTTGAACCTGTATTAGAGTCAGCATGATATCCCATTCTCTCTGTCTCCTATAAAGTCCTCAGACTACTGTGTCCACCACCACCCCAGAAATAATAATAATAGTAATAATAATAATAATGTTATCTCGTTCTATGCCACTCCCAGTAAAGAGACCTCTCAGAACAGAATTTTGTAGAAAGCTACCATCTAAGAACTAAGACAATGATGATTTTTCCTTTTAATTAATTAATTTTTAATTTATTTTTCTGTGTATAGGTGTTTTGCCTCAGTGAATATCTGTTTACTACATGTGTGTCTGGTACCCATGGAGACCAGAAAGTAGTGTTGGATCCTCTGGTATTGCAGTTACTAAAGGCTGTAGCTATCACGTGGGTGATGGGAACTAAACCCAGTACTCTGAACTACTGAGCCACCTCTCCAGCAGCCTCCACCCACCCCTACAGGTTCTCATATAGCTCTTGGCTGGCCTCAATCCCTCACTGTTTACTATTTGTTAAGGATGACCTTGAACCTCCTGTCTGTATCTCCTTGGTGCTTAGATTCAAGGCATGTACCACCACACCTGGCTCTGGGGATCTGCCTCATGCTAGGCAATCAATCTGCTGGTTGAGCTACATCCATAGCTCTCCAGTGATACTTCCTTTACATCCAGGACTCAGTGGAAGGGTCTTCCTGTTTGCCTGGAAACTGTGAGATAACACGGTGGCTCTCATTTCTCTGGTAAAGGTCACTGGAGTTTCACAAGTTAGCCTTGGCTATTTTCCTCAAAGAAGTAGCAACACTGGCTCTGAGCCCATCATTCCCAGGCACAAGCTGTCCTGGTGCCTCAGCTCTTTCCTCTGCTACCACTCTGTATAGAAACGATGTTCCGGTGTTATCTGACATAAAGAATAAACTGAGCCAGCAGGGCAGTGGTGGCGCATGCCTTTAATCCCAGCACTTGGGAGGCAGAGGCAGGAGGATTTCTGAGTTCGAGGCCAGCCTGGTCTACAGAGTGAGTTCCAGGACAGCTAGGGCTACACAAGAGAAACCCTGTCTCGAAAAACCAAACCAACCAACCAAACAAACAAACAAACAAACAAACTGGACAGGCAACCATTTAAAAGACAGGCATAGATCCTCAGCCCAGCCAGCAACCCCTGCTCTTGCTGCCTCTGCCATCCATACCAGGTACATACAAAATACACATCCAGTTTCCAACTACACAGCCTGGTTCCACCTCCCCAGTCTCTGGTGGAAACTCAGTCTTAAACCCAGGCCTGATGTCACCACACTATGTGCACAGCCAGTCTGCCCCTGCCTTCTCCATGGTCACTCCACATTGGGAAGCACAGAAGTCCCAGATCGCTTGTTCAGGGTGCCTTTAATATATATTAAATATTACATGTGCACGCACACACACACACACACACACACACACAAGCCCATGGGTATCAGAAGAGAAATTGGGTCCTCTGGAAGAGCTACAGGCAGTCGTGAGCAACCACACTGATGCTGGGAACTGAATCCAGGTCCTCTGTAGGAGCTGCAAGTGCTCTTAGTGGCCAAGCCATAGCTCCACCTCATCAATAATGGTATCCTTAAGGATCAAGCAGACTTGTAAATCAGGCTTGGTAGCTCTAACCCCAGTTAATTAAGAGGGTCAGACAGGAGAATCATGTGCTGTGGGCCAGCCTGGAACTGTGAGGCCCACTCCATCTTTTAAATAAATAGACAAATAAACAAGCAAACAAATAAACAATAAGCCCAAGCACATTAAAAAAACAAACACTTGTTCAGCTGGAAACAGCCTTGATGATAACTTAATTCAAAGCCATGATTTTACTGATGAGGAAGAAGAGAGTCTCAATGTTCTGTGTCCATGTGAATAATGCACAGGACTCTGGCACTCGGGGCTTTGCATGGTCTCCCCCCATGGCTCCCCATGAAAATTCTAGCTTTGTTACAACCCCTGTTCTGACCCCTCTTTCCTGTGCTTCACTGTTTGGAAATCTGCTGCTGCTACCCAGGTCAGAAACATTTCCGTTAGTCTCATCCTTTGCACGGTGCTTTCTGCTGTGGCCCTCGTGGCTCTCGTGCCCACGGTTTCCACAGCCAGGATCTACCTCACATACAGATGCTCACTGCCACAGGAAGCCTTTTACTCTTCCCAGGGGCCAGTGGAGACCCTACTTGGTGGCTTTGACCATCATGAGGCTGTCTCTCCTGAGGACACCTGAATTCAACCTGCTAGCCTCCCTCCCTTAACCCGCCTTTCCCCGAGCCTTTCCCCAGTCAATAGTGCCTCCAAATTCCTCCAAACTGGTAACTCTTCCCACATGTTCAGAGTTTGACCACGACTGCCAGCCACTCCTGTGCAACAGGAGCCCAGGCTTCCCGCGTCTGTGCACAAGGGCTGAGACACACCCCCGTCTCTAACTCCAGCTCACACACAGCTGTGTCTCCCCACCCAGTCCAGGCTTTGCCTCACACCCTCTCAGTCAGTGTTTCTCAGCCTTCCCAATGCTGTGAGCCTTTAATGCAGCCCCTCATGTTGTGGTGACCTCCAACCATAAAATTATTTTTGTTGTTACTTCATTACTGCCATTTTGCTACTGTTGTGAGTCATAAAGTAAATATCTGCTTTCCGATGGTCTTAGGCAACCTGTGAGAAAGGGTTGTTCAATCCCCCAAAGGATGAAGACCCAGAGGCTGAGGACCGCTGCTCCAAATCATGTTCTCACCTCCCTCCACCGCAACTCTTCTCTCAACATGCCCACATAAGTCTCTTTCTTTGTACACCTGATTTCTATTTCCTGATGTCAAGTCAGCTCATGGAAAGACCCAACTCGTCAATGACCTTTGAGGGAGAGCCCTTGCCTGCAGCTTCTTAGAGCAGCCTTTAGCACAACACAAAGCCCTTTGCTCATATTATTATATCCTCTCTTCTTTCCAACTGAAATATCTTCTTCTTCATCATCACCATCACCATCACCATCACCACCACTATCACTACCAGCAGTAGCAGCAGCTGTAGCATTGAGACAGAGGCTTGTCCTGGCTGGCCTGGCACTTTCTGGATAAACCAGCCCAGCCTTGAACTCCCAGGGATGCACCTGCCTGTGCCTCTGGAGAGCTGGCATTAAAGACATGCCCACCATGCCCAGCCATTATTATTGTTAT